>NW_021604593.1:2874892-3020998 GCF_004785775.1 Grammomys surdaster
GAGGGGCATACAGACTTCCCCTGTGCCATGATGGAGGGGCATACAGATTGCATCTAAAGGTCAGCATTGGGGCCTACAGATTGCAGGGTGTGGAAATGAAATTTGGAAAAGCTTATTTGGCCTCCTGCCTTTTTCCATTACTCACCCCCTTGAGAAATTCATGGGTGAGGCTCAGGTGCATCTGGCCCCAGGTCAGGAGTGTGAAAGCTCGAGTGCGGAAACAGTGCTGATCGGGGAGCCTGTGCCTGCCCACAGGCCTCCTTCCTGGGGGTCTTTTTTTCTCTGTGTACACAATCTCTTTGAGCCCCCTAATCTCTCTGTGTTTAGACTTTCTGGCCACCCTGTCTAGGCAATCTGGAAGCTAATTCCAGCCTTTTTGTTATCAAGAACTGTTGACAGATCTACCTTCATCTCACTGATAAGATAAGCCTGGACAACAATGGAACCTGTTATAAAGACAGACCCACCTCTTCTTCTCCCCATAGCCAGTGTATATACTTCAGTGTCCAGGACATTCACAGATCTGTGCAAACATCTCCACTGTCTAGTTCTGAAGATTTTTATTATCCCCCCGCCAAAAGGGAAGCACTAACAGTTATTCCCATGTCTCCCTTTTCAACTCTTGAGTAGCCTTAGCTAACATTTTGTCTCAATGAATGTGCTCTGCACATTTTACATAGGTGGGATTGTACACTTTGGGCTTCTGTAACTCTGTGCAGCTTTTAGTGGCAGTGCTCCATTAAGAGGCCCCGAGACCAGCAGAGTATGGGACTCTGTACCTTCATACACAAAGCTTGTTGCCTGAGACCTACAAGGACTCTTTGGTGGTGTGGTGGCATGGCAGCATGGTGGTGTGGCAGCGTGGCGCTGGTTCAGCCAGGGCAGTGAGTCCCATCCCTGCTTCTCTGTACAAGTAGAGTCACAATGCAGTCTAATGACGTGGTTTTCTGTTTATTATTGCCCTGCAGTGAGGAGAGAGAGGGAGGGTTGATTTTCTGTCCTACTCAGAAAGCTCTTGGTTTAAAATTCTGCACAGACATCTGTGTCTTTCTTTTTGTTCTTATGTGCTTAGAAAATGCAGGCTGCTACTCTCCCAGAGTTGCCAGAATTCAGCTTTAGATACAAACCAAGGTCCTTTAGTGTTGAGTGTGTTTTGGTTTTTGTTTTCTGTAGGGGGTTGAACACAGGGCCTTGTGGGTACTACTAAAGCATACCACCACTGAGCTAATCCACAGCCCCTTTTAGTTTGAAATGCTATTCTGTGGTCAGGCATGGTGAACACACACCTACAGCCCTAGCACTTAGAAAGCTGAGCCTGGAACAGCAGGAGATGAAAGTTATGCTTAGTTGCACAGCAGGTTTGAGGCCAGGCTGAGGCCAGCCTTGCACCCCCTAAGAAAAAAGAGGGGAGGAGGGAGAGAGAGGGAAGTGTTGAGGAGAGAGAAATGATAGTCTAGGGGACTCGCACACTCGAACACAGAGGAGGAAGGGAGAGGAGCTAGAGATGATGTGTTCCCAAGGTTATACAGAGGCTAGGCTTGACCTACAGCCCTCAGCTACTACACAGGAACGTGACATCACCTTTAGACATGTCAGTGCTAATCTTACAGACTATAAACATGTTTAGAGTTCATCAATATGGCATCTGTATTTAAAATTTTTGAAATCTCACATCCACCTTGAGGACGTGTCATTTTGTTTTCTTAATGTTCTCTAGCCCAGTTTAAACTCGAGGCACCAGAATAAAGAATTTTATTTTCTCTGGGCATGATGACATATGCATTTCATCCCCAGCACTGTAAAGGTGGAGACAGGCAGAGTTCTGTGAGTCTGAGCCATCCTGGTCTACATAGTGGATTCTAGCCCAGCCAGGGTGAGACCTTCTCTTAAAAACAAAAAGGATTTTTTTTTTCTGAAAAGATTTATTTTTATTATTTTAAATTGTGTGTCTGTGTGGTGTGTGGGGGCATGATGTGGGTGCTGAAAGAGGCCAGAGACACTGGATCACCTGAAGTTGAAGTTACAGGCGGTTGTGCTCCACCTGAGGGTGTCACACATGGAACTCTGATCCTCTCCAAGGCCAGTATGAGCTCATAACTACCGAGCCATCTCTCCAGCCCCAAGAATTTTATTCTTACCCAGCTGCTGGATACTTTTGTAGTATTTTATTTTGCTGAACATTACATACATCTTTGTCTAAGGCCTTCACAAATATAGCTCATTTAATGTTCAGAACGATCCTGTTATGTAGATGTGATGATAATTCCCACTCTTGCAGACAGGGAGCAGAAGTAACAGAAGTGTGTGGGAACTGGTTTTAGAGCCCAAGGAGCCTGCTCCCTGGTCTGGATTTCAGTTAGATGCATCCCACGTGGCCTTTTGTGTGTCCTGTAGACTCATGCAGTATCCTTATGTAGTGAAGAAAATCTGGTGTCAACATTTTCTTTCATTAAATCAGCTCTGAACACATTAGCTTTGTGCAGGATGTCTGGTGTCTCTCAGATAAGGTCCCCCTGCCCAGTACACTGGAGGCATTTGCTGTGTTTTGTGAGCATGGATTAGAAGTACTATTAACTTCCCTCTGTTACTTGTCATGTAGCTTTAACTTACCACCTAGGTCCGCACGCTATGCATGTGCTGTAGTGTTGACAGACATCCCAGCCCCTGGCTCTTAGAGAGCAGTTGTAATGAGTAACTCACTGGTCTGGAACTCATTATCCCCCTGCCTCGGTTCTCCTGTTCTGGGATTTTAGGCTTGTACCATTACACTTGGCTGAAGTTAAACCACACTTAACATAGATATTATAGTTATAAAGCCTTTGGTTTTGTTCACAATGGTTGTCCTGGTGCTTTGAAGATAGATTCTTCACTTTATGTGACTTGATTCTGAGTGACACATAAACCATAGTATGTGTCTAAGTGTATTATGTGTGACACTTCAGAAGCCTGCTAATATGGAGTTGATAATTACAAAGTGTGTTACTCCTGGGTAAAGAGCCCAACTTAAAAGAAATTATACATACATATATATGTATATATACGTATATATATTTGTATTTAGTGGGGGTGTGAAGAGAGCAAATGAGTATGTGTAGAGATCAGAGGATATTTGTCATCTGTTGCTCCTTAGATTTCATTGCTTTGTTTAAAGTATATTTTTGTTGTTTTAAATTGTGCACACACATGTGTGTACATATGAGAGAGTATGTGTGTAAGGGCAAGGGCTTGAGGGTTCTGGAGGTGTTGGAGCTGGAATTACAAGCAGTTTCTCATCACCTGATGTGGATGCTGGGAACTGAATCCAGGTCCTCTGTAAGAACAGTAAGAGCTCTTAGTGGTGGCCATCTCTCCAGCCGGCTCTCCTCAGGCCTTGTTTTGTGGCAGAGTCTTTCTCATTTCAGACAGGGTGCTGTATGTGAGCGGCTGGATGAGGGGACCACAGTCTTATGGTCAGAGTGATGGGGTTGGGATTACAGACATGTGGCCTCGAAGGATGGAACTCAAGCCGTCTGCCTTCACTAGCTGAGCCGTCTTGCTGTACCTCAGCTTCTGTTTATAAAACTCAACATTATTATGTGTAAAGAGTCACAGAAGCAGGCCAGGCATGGTGGTGCACACCTTTAATCCCAGCACTCGGGAGGCAGAGGCAGATGGATCTCTGAGTTTGAGGCCAGCCTGGTCTACAAATGGAGTCCGGGACAGCCAGGGTTGTGTTACATAGAGAAACACAAAACAAGAAAAAAGAAAAAAAGAAAAAAGAGTCCCAAAAGCAGGCACTGAGGACCCTTCTTTCTATGGTGTACAAGGGGAAGTGACCTAGTCATACTTAGGACTTCCTAATTTCACCGCATGGGACTTTCAGACAATTTGAGAATTATGAATATTCCCAAATACTGTTTTCTTTCATTAATTTTTCCTTGACTAACTTGTTATTTTTTCCTGCGCTTACACCACCTGTTAAAAACATCATTACTCAAAGATGAAAAGAACTGTAAGGTTTTATTCTTCAGCACTGTAAGTTTGTGTGGCTTGGGGTTTCTTCCTGCTTTGGTTCAGTGGAACAGGTTGTCCCCAAGCAGAGTGTAACTAACCAGAACTAACAAGGTTTGAACTTTAAATCTACTTTCTTTTCTTCTTTTGTGGGGTGGAGGACCCAAAATCCAATCATTTGTTTGTTCCTGGTAAAGACTTAACTTTTGACTGGCCTCAGACTCAGGCGTAGAAGCTCTGTGAGGATGGCCTGTGTGCGCCTCTTGTCCATCTGCTCCTGGGCTTCTTTGGTTTCCTTCATTCTCTTGGCCAGAAGTTAAGCCTGCTCTGCAGCCTCGCTTTCTTAGTTTCTTCAGAACAGTAAGTCCACATTTGTGTTGCAGGATCCACAAGTAACGAGAGGCTGAATCCTGGGTGC
Organism: Grammomys surdaster; assembly: GCF_004785775.1. Taxonomy (NCBI): domain Eukaryota; kingdom Metazoa; phylum Chordata; class Mammalia; order Rodentia; family Muridae; genus Grammomys; species Grammomys surdaster. The sequence goes on from NW_021604593.1 coordinate 2,879,301, forward strand.
TTTGGTCCTGGCTTCTTACCCTCTTTTAGGGACTGTTTGACACCATGCTGGCAGACATCATCTCCATTAGAGAGATTGAAAGTTTGCAGATTCTGCTAGCTTGAGCCTCAACCATTGAAGCAGAATGATACCTGTCAGTCCAGGAGTAGCCCCGCCCCATCTCTTTTGGGGTAACCAAGTTGAGAACACTCAGATTGGCACCCACAATGCATCCTTGAGCAGGCTTAGGCTCTGTCTCTCCAGTTCTCCTTGGTCTGTTAACAAGAGCACCCTGACTCCGGCAGGCACACTCTGCTGAGGGTCCATCAAGGATTTGGACCATGCATCATTTCCACTCTTCACCCCAAGCGTAAGCAGCTACTCTGTTGCCATGGTTTCTCACAGGATGTGTGGTTTGCCATCCTCATCCACTTTAGTGATTTCCTGGCAGCCAGTAGGAAGGAGATTCAGCTTCATCTTGCTGTAGCCTACCATCTAGGAGGTACAACAACAAAAATGAGCTTAAATCCATTTTCTTAAACTCATTTCCATTGAGACTTGTTTTCCGTACTCTGCCTCTCCGTGGTAGACCCCTCTGCCACAAGCACATGTACAGGCTAATTAGGAAGAGCTTTTACCTTTATTTTGGATGTCACTATGTAGTCTAGACTGGTTTTGAATTCACCCCAGCCTCCCTTCTGGGTGCTGCATGCTTGTGACACTATCTGGCTCTGAGACTTCTTAAATGTTTGATTGTAGATCTCTGAGAACCATTTGGGACTGTGTCCTGGGGTCAAGTGCACTTAGGTGGCTGTGTTGTAACTGATAATCTGTGGTGGCCCCCAGGTCACATTAACTACACTAGTGCACACTAGTGCACACTTAATGGAGGGAAAGCAAACAAACTGGAGATCGGATTCACTTCATCCATTTCTCTGTATTCTAAGAACAAAGTAAAGAAAATCAAGCCAGTAGGATTGTCTGTTGTATGTACCTCTCGAGCTTATTATGTGGCAGGCAGGACATAGACATGGACAACGTCTTCTATGTATGTTCACCTTCTGTTGTGTACAGTGACACACATTCCATAGGTTGTACACACTTGTCCTTACATACTCTACGGAGTATAGCAAACTGACATTTTTCGGCTTAATGACATGAAAGAATGTTGAGCTATACATTGGGCAGGAAGAACCTTTAAGTCTAAAAGAGTCAATGTATTGTTAGAAATGCTTAATCGAGGGGACATGGAGATGATTCATGGGGTGGAGGCATGTGCCCCCAAGCCTGATGACCTGAATTCAATTCCCAGCACCAGTGTGGGAGGAGAGAGCTAACTTCTGCAAAATGTCCTCTGACCTACATGTGTGCTACAGCATGTGAGAATACATATTCTCTCTCTCTCTCTCTCTCTTTAGATAAATGTAATTTTAAAGTGCCTAATTGGTTATCTGTATTTAAGTAACAAATATAATGTCTGTCCCAAGGAAAAGGAATTATAATTCATAGATGAGGAAAATTTCAATAATTACAATTATAATAAATACTTAAAATAGAACATGCTCTTTCTCCCCGTAGCTTCTTTCTGTTTGCCAGTTTTAATTTGTTAATGATGTAGATAATAGCATATTTGTAATCCAAAATACTACATAAGAGTTGAGTAGCATTAATTCATATTTGTTATATTTTTTAGTTGCTTAAACTTCTGTTATTGTAGTACTGGGGATTGAACCAGGGCCTGTGTATACAAGGGAAGTGTGATAACCACTAAACATACCCCTGGCTCCTGCCTCTACTTCCAAGTGCTGTTGTTATATTACTCTCAAGAGAGACTCTGTCTGAAGAAGAGGACTCAGCTTGGAGGAAATGAATAGGCCAACAGTTGACATGTAAACACAGAAACTCTACTGTGCTCACTGAGAACAAACGGTTCTGTTGAGAGCCAGCGGAGGCTGCTGCAGGCTCTCCTCGGGGCTTCTGCCATGGTTTCACTTGTGATCTGTGTGTGCAGCTCTGGGGTTGAATGCAGAGGCTTGCACACGCTGGGCAGGTGCTGTACCCCTGAGAAACACGCTCGCTCAACAGACTGGAAGAGGGAGAGTAAGGAGTGGTTTTAGCTGTGAGGATCTCATTTTATCAGCAGGGACATTTTATCCTTCAGCTGTTGGGCATCTTTCCCTCCCATGTTACTGGTGACAGCCATGCCTTCTGAACGTGCGATTAGGAGTTCTAGGAGTACATCAAACAAAGGCACCGGGATTACCACAGTGGGTTGAGACTGAGTCTCCCCCTGGACCTGGCTTCCCCTACTCAAAGCCTCTCTGCCAGTTAACCTGCACAAACTCATGCTGGGGGTGTGTGTGAGGAAGGAATGGTTGGCAGGGAGGGAGGGAGGGAGTCACACTGGGCCGTGAGAGGGGCATGGAGTGTTTCTGGAATTTCTGATGCAGTAACGTTTCTGTGAAAGTTTAATGGTGGCAGTGACCACCATTCACAAACTCAGCACCCTACTGCCAGTTATAGAGATTTGGTTGCAGTGTATATAAACTCGGATGCTGCTAGCACACACGGAGTGTGCCGATAGGAAAAGATGTGCTCTGCCTTCATCAAAACAGCTAAAGTGAAACCACTTGTGATAGTGCACACTGCAGTCACAATGCCTGAGAGACCAGGCTTGGCTGGAGAGTCAGTCAGGGAGCACCTCGGTTACATGTCACATTTGAGGCCAGCATGCTCTACAAGAGACCCATTTAAAAAAAAAAAAGTAGCTTGGGCTACTTTAATTCCAGTAGCTGGGAGGCAGAGCCAGGCGGTTCTTTCCATTTGAGGCCAGCCTGGTCTACAGAGAAAGTTCCAGGACAGCCAGGGTTACACAGAGAAACCCTGTCTCAAAAACAAAACTAAACGAAACAAAACTAAACAAAAAAGTAAACAACACCAATCCCCTGAATCCCAAACTAAACAGCATAATGTAATATAAGAATTAAAAAATAAGTTATAAAATATCTAGTTTGTAAGCAGAGTTTTCTTTTTAAAGTAGCCTGTTTTTAAGTGTTATTATAGATCCACAGTAAAATTGAACAGAAAGACCGGAAGTTCCCATATAGCCCTGCCCCCTCTGCAGAGCCGGGTCTTCAGTCAGCATTCCTACTAGAGAGAGGAGTGTGTTACAGCTGAGTGTGGGTGGACACCTCTGTATCACCTGAGTCCTGAGAGTTGCAGCTTAGTCATGTCTGGATCAGGGAATGTTTTCAGCTGTCTTTAATGGCATCTGGTTTGTGAGGGAGAGAAGACTGGTAGCTCATGACCATCTCAGCTTTACTTTTCTTTATGTCTTTGATGCTGTGCTTTAACATCTTCAGTTCTTGGCTTTGTTTCAAAAACCTAGCAAACACAGCATCCGAGGTATGAACAAGGAGGAGAGCCCACAAGGAATGAGGTCAGCCAGAACCGGCTGTTGAGCCCCTGTTAGCCACGAGAGGCTTGTACATGCCCTGTGTGTGATTAGTACCAGTTCACTGCTAAAGACAATACATTTTCCCAGTATACTTCCAGGGTTGGCCCAAAGAGTGTTTGACCAGTATTCAACAGTTTCCTGACCTGCACAGACAGGCCTTTGGGGACTTCAGCGGTCTTTCTTCTTGTAGCACATAGGATTTGAAGTATATTTAAAATCTACAGACAATTCTCCGTTCTCCCTTCAGCCTTACTAATAATATTTCCTGTTCCAGATCTTAGGGACTACTGATCTTTTTCTCTCTTTAATTGCTCACCTCTCTATGGGTTTTAATAAAAATTACTATAATTATTACCTATTACAGACATATTTATTCTGTGTCATTCAGTGTTTATAAATACATTATGTATACTAACTGCTGTAATGCAGTTGTCATGGTAACACAGTAAGGTTTATCATGTCACTTGGTAGATGACCAAGCTAAAGCCCAGAGAGAATGAAATCCCCTCCCCCAAGGTTAGAATAAGTGGTGTTGGCAGAGTGGTGAACTGGTTGCAAAGCCAGGCATAGTGTGCCCATTATCCTGACCCAGTGTAATTAGTTTTTGATAGTTTACTTTAAGTAGAAAGTTCAAATGATTTCATTTCATCCGATGTATACCCTCTATTCTCTGTTTCTCTGTGTGTATATATCAAAGGCCTTTTACTCCCTAAAGCACAGACTGTGTCATTGTTAGAGAAAACTGTTTATAAGGAAATCTATTAGCTAGTTCCTCAGGAGAGAAGTTAAGGGAGCGTGCTCACTTTGGAGTTTGGTTATAACGAAGCCCCAGAGAGAACTAGCCTCATAGGAAGTGGTAGTTATAGTCTTCAGATCAATGTTTTCCAAATAAAACCTTCTTCTGCCTCCTTGTTATTATAAAGCATCATGCCAAGCCAGGTGGTGCCAGTGCATGTGTTTAATCCCAGCACTCAGGAGGCAGAGGCAGGCAGATCTCTGAGTTCAAGGCCAGCCTGGTCTACAGAGTGAGTTCCAGGGCTACACAGAGAAACCCCGTCTTGCCCTTCTCCCCAAAAGCACTATGTTCATGAGACCTTTAAAGAAGTCAAGTTGACTCTGTGATAGGAACAACTGCACAGCTTTCTTTTTAAAATCTTAATGTGTTGGGGTAGCTTACTCTGACACCCCTGTGGGGGGTCAGAGGACAGTATCAGGTGAGGCAGAGTCTCTTGTTTGCCACTGTGTACACCAGGCTAGTTGGCTAGTCAGCTTCTGAAGATGGTTGTCTGCCTCCCATCTGCCATAGTAGGGATGAGATTAGACACACAGTACTGAGTTTGGCTTTACATGGGTTCTGGGCATCTGGACCAGGTCCTTACTTCTGTTCTTTACCCGCTGAGCCATCTTCCCAGCCCTCTTTTGTTTATTGTTATTTTTTGAGGCAGCAGTTTGGCTTGGAACTTGAGATTCTCTTGCTTTTACCTTCTGAGGGCGGGTGCCACCCACCTGGCTCCAGTACAACTTGCTGAGAGCATGTGGTCGTCTGCCACCTTCCAGAGTGTGAATTAGTAGGTCTCAAGAAGGAACTAGATACTGTGTTTTACCGTCTCCTCTGGGTGGGCTGGAGCCAGCAGACTAGAACACCAGCTCAGACTTTTCGCTTCTGATGGTCCCTCCCCTGCCCCAGTAAGTAGGAGGGATGACGGTAGAGGGTCTTCAGGAGATTTACTCTTTGAGACTGTGACCTTTCTCTGCTCTTTATGCTCCATGACCTGTGGACCTTGGCTTTTCCTAGTACAGGATAAGATCTCTGGTACCGTCCACAAGTAAGATGGCAAACCTTCTATTATACTAATATTGGTTAGGAAACATGAAATGCACATTTTATACCAGGCATGTTGCTAGGTGCTGTCCAGTCTGATGGTGAGTTCCTTTTCTAATTAAGGAAACAACTCTCTACAGTGGAGAGAGCACAGGCTTGGGAGGTGGTCCTAGGTATAAGCCAGGTCTGCTACTGTACCAATACTGCCTGTCTTCTCTAAGCTAAGTTTCTTCCTCTAAAAACAAAACAAAAACCCAGCAGCAACAACAAAAAAACACCCTACAGGCTATTATGAAGGTATTTAAAATTGTTTTTGACAGGGTCTTGTTATGTATTTGGCTGGTTTGGAATTTACAGAGATCCTCCTGCCTCTGCCCCGAGATCTGCAGTTCATGTATGCCAACACACATCTGCTTGAGTTTTTGGTGTTGGAGAATACTATTTGATGATGTATTTTCTTTTACATTGCTTTTCAGAATGAAAGCCATCGAGAGTCCCAACAAAGATGACGACACCCAGTGGCTGACATACTGGGTGGTGTACGGTGTGTTTAGCATTGCTGAATTCTTCTCCGATCTCTTCCTGTCCTGGTTCCCCTTCTACTACATGCTGAAGGTACAGTGATGTCTGATGGCTCCTCTCCTCCACATGTGTCTCCTTTACCCTCTGTCTCTCAGACTCCATCTCAGGACCTCTGTACCAGGAGCAGCAGGAGCAAGGGCTTGGGTGTCGGATGCCAGTGGTTCTTATCTCAGATTACAGGGAAGAAAGCAGGATTCCCCTCTCATTCCTCTGTTGAAGGCCTTGGAAGAGCCAGGGTAGCTCGTGTCAGAGGTGTGTTTAATAATCACAGGGAATGGAAGTCCTGTGACTGACACAGATTAATCTTCATGCAGTGATGTGTGGTAGACTTCATATGCTTTCAACATTCATAGTGCTGAATAGGAGTCATTATTTTTGGGAAAAAACCAAACATTTTCCATTATAGATTTGGAGAAAGAAAATGTCTTGTTGGCTGAGAAAGTTATGGTAACTTTGGCTGTGTGGTAGTCAAGCTCAGCCCCGCCAAACTTTGTGTTTGGCACGGGACTAGCCTAAGCTGCCAGCATTTGGGGGAAAGGACAGGAAACTGAAACTCATTTATAACTGGATCTCTGTGGGCTTCTGGCTTCCCCAGAGGGGAACGAGAGGGAGAGAGTTGTTTATTTCATGAACATGGCGATTTTTCAAGCTGTCTTCAGATGGTTGCCCAGGTGTCTTCTTCAGAAGAGTGGGTATGATGTAACCACTGCCTCTGGTTCTCAGACTACAGACTTTGCAAACCAGAGAAGGTGGAGTGTCCAGCCACGAGGGGCTCGCTCCAGGCTGTCCTGTGTCCCTTTTTATTAGTACAAAGTACATATGATATAATTTAAAGATTCAGGTCACTCTGAAAGATTTTGAAAACAAAACAATCCATTCTGCACTTCCTTAAAAATAACCATTGTTAGGGCTGGAGAGATGGCTCAGTGGTTGAAAGTACTTGTTGCCATCAGAGAGGATCTAGGTTCAAGTCCCAGCACCCACATGGCAGCTCACAACTATCTGTAACTCCAGTTCCGGGGACTCTGCTTTTCTTCTGGCCTCTAGGGGCACCAGGCACATGAAAACTGAACACTCATGCACACAAAATAAGAATAAATGTTATTTTTTTAAAAGCTCACTTTCCTCATTTATGACAATTTAGCTTTGCCAGTTATTTCTCTGTCTGTAAATTGGTGTGGCTTCCATGCTTGCTTGTGTTCTGTACATTATTTTGAAAGATGACATGGCTCTCTTTCCTCCTCACATCCGACCAGATTCTTACAGCCTCTCCATGCCCAAGTCATTCCCACTCACAAAATTACAACTTTGAAGATGCTATTCAGCCTGGTCATGTTGTTGGCGTGCATGTAGCACATGGAAGTTTGGGGTTCTTACACCTAACAGTTGTTACTTATATATCTTATGACATTTACAGTTATTGTTATACACTTGCATACGTAAATGCTTTCTAATCTGAGGAAGCTTGGGTGCAGATTAGATGGTAGCATGCTGTCTCGTGCTTTGGCTTCTTGTGTTTTTCTGGGCCGCAAGTCTGACCAGGGCCTTGCACATGCTAGGCAAGTGCTCCACCACTGACCTACTCCGCCAGCTCCTTAATCTGGATTTCTAATTCTGAGATACAATAGATGTAGCTTCCTTTGCTATCTGATCTTAGTCTTAATCTTAGAAAGTCTGTTCACATGCTCCTCTTCCTGCGGTCTGACTGTCCGGTTCTTACATTTGCTCATAGTTACAGCCACTCTGCAGTAATGCCATGTGTTGGTTCTTGTATTTCATCTGTCATAATTTCCAAGCCTAACTAGTATTGCTCGGCACTTATTTTAATTTTATTTTACTTGTATGTGAGAGTGTGTGAAAGAGAGACTATGTGTGTGTATGTGTGAGGGAGAGTGTGTGTGTGTGAGAGAGAGTGTGTGTGTATGTGAGAGAGAGAGTGTGTGTGTAGGCCATTAGCCGGGCAGTGGTGGCGCACGCCTCTAATCCCAGCACTTGGGAGGCAGAGGCAGGTGGATTTCTGAGTTCGAGGCTAGCCTGGTCTACAGAGTGAGTTCCAGGACAGCCAGGGCTACACAGAGAAACCCTGTCTCCAAAAACCAAAAAAAAAAAAAAAGAAAAAAAAAAGAGTGTGTGTGTGTGTGAGAGTGTGTGTGTGTGTGAGAGAGTGTGTGAGAGTGTGTGTGTGTGTGTGTGTGTGTGTGAGTGAGAGAGAGTGTGTGTGTGTGAGAGAGTGTGTGTGTATATGTGTGAGGGAGAATGTGTGTGTGAGAGAGTGTGTGTGTGTGTGTGTGTATGTGAGAGTGTGTATGTGTATGTGAGAGTGTGTGTGTGTATGTGTGAGAGAGAGAGTGTGTGTGTATGTGTGAGGGAGAGTGTGTGTGTGTGAGAGAGTGTGTGTGAGAGAGAGAGTGTGTGTGTATGTGTGTATGTGAGAGAGTGTGTGTGTGTGTATGAGAGTGTGTGTGTAGGCCATTAGCCGGGCAGTGGTGGCGCACGCCTCTAATCCCAGCACTTGGGAGGCAGAGGCAGACGGATTTCTGAGTTCGAGGCCAGCCTGGTCTACAGAGTGAGTTCCAGGACAGCCAGGGCTACACAGAGAAACCCTGTCTCCAAAAACCAAAAAAAAAAAAAAGAAAAAAAAAAGAGTGTGTGTGTGAGAGTGTGTGTGTGTGTGAGAGAGAGAGTGTGTGTGTGAGAGTGTGTGTGTGTGAGTGTGTGTGTGTGTCTGTGTGTGTGTCTGTGTGTGAAGGTCCTCTGTTGGATCTACATCTGTTATGGGTTCCAGGACTCTGTGGTGGAGCTCTGGCCTCTGGGCTTGCGCAACTGCCTCACTTTTGTGGGTGTAGAAACAATCTCTTGTAAAATTCCACATCACTCAGTTGTGCTTTTGCTCCTGACGAGGTCTGTAGTTGATTATGTTGTCTTTCTTTAGAAACAGTGTACTCATCCAGTATCTTATTATTTTGGTCTGTGAACCAGTTTTCCTCCAAGGGATTTATAAACTCTTTCAGGCTGTGGAATAAATGCCCTTTATGTCCTGCTTAGCTTCTAACTGTGGACTTGACCCAAACTAGAGTGGCTGAGAAGTGGGCCTCCTGAAGGACTCCCCAGTCAGACTGGACTGCAGGCTTGTCTTTGGGGGATTATTTTGATCAACTGTGGGTGCTACCGTTCCCTGGCAGGTGGTCCTGGGCTGTGAAGGAAGCCAGTTACCATGAGAATGAGTGAGCCAACAAGCACTGTTCCCATGGTGTCTGCTTCAAGTTCCGGGCAGGAGTTACTGCCCTGCCCCCCTTTGCTGACAGAAGTTGTAACAAACCCCGTTGCTCCCTGGGTTGCTTTTTGTGAGACTATATTATCACAGCAACAAACTAAAAGTGGGATGCTTCAGAATAAAAAGGGGAAATGGTCTCCCTCGCCTGTTCTGTTCTTTGCTTGTGGTTCAGGAAGAGCAGCCATCTTTGTTTTACTTTTTCCTTAAGACAGGGTTTATGCTCAGGTGACCTCAAATTACTGTGCACATCTTGAATGATTGATTTTTGTTTTGTTTTGATTTTCTGATACAGGGTCTCACTATATAACCCTGTCTGTCCTAGAACTCTGTAGACCAGGCTGGCCTCAAACTCACAGAGATCCACCTGCCTCTGCCTCCTAAGTGCTGGTATCAAAGGTGTGCATGCGCCACCACGGCCTGGCTTGAACAATTGATTTTAGTTATTTATTTTTTGAAGAATTGATTTTAAATTCAGCCCGTCTCCTCTGGCTGTATTGCAGAGGCCTTCCAAGGTCTAGATTTCCTTTTCCCCTTAATTATACAGGTTTACATAAGGCCACTTTATGAGTATATATTGTATTTTGAGTTTTTCTTCTACTTACATGTCATCAGAACATAAATGGTATTGTGTGTCTAAGACTTAGGTTTCTGACCAATTCATTGTAGCATAGTAGGAAAAGTTGATACATAAAATCACTTTCTGCAGTGGTGGCCCATACCTTTAATCCCAGCACTGGGAGATTTGGAGACAGGTGAGTTCAAGATCAGCCAGGTCTACAGAGGAGGTTGCAGGACAGGCAGAACTACATAGAGAAACCCTGTCTCCAAAAATTATCAATCTCAGTCTCCCTCCCTCAACTCTCTCTCTCTCTCTCTCTCTCTCTCTCTCTCTCTCTCTCTCTCTCTCTCTCTCTCTCTCTCTCTCCTGTGTGTGTGTGTGTGTGTGTGTGTTGTGTGTGTGCGTGTGTGCGTGTGTTGCTGGGGCTTGGCCTCTGGGCCTGGTGCATTTTAGGCAAGCGCTGTATCATTGAGCTCCAGCTCCAGCCATTGAAACACATTTTCTCTGGCATTAGCTTTAAACTCTGACCACGATGGTCCCCTGACTATCAGTTGTAGCCCTACTCTTGACAGTGATAGCACTGAGCCACAGACAGTTGCCTGGCTTATTGTCGTGTATGGAGTCATTGTGTCTGTGCTGATGCTGCAGCAGTCTCCTTAGAGCAGTGTGTGCCCTTCATCTGATCTGTCAGTTAGTGTAGGCTCCTGTGGCTGTCTCTAGGAGAGTTATCAGCTTGAAGGAGAGCTTCATACAAAGCACAGTCACATCTGCGAGATGAAGAGAAGGGGCTCCGAGAGCTGGTAGCTAGGCATCGCCTCGAGAGTTGAACAGTAATTAACCTCATTTTTAATATGAGAACTGCAGAGTGCTGAGGATGGAAGTGGAGAGCAGTAATTATTTTACTATCTCAAGACAGTTAGCTAGAGGGGACCAGAAAGTACCAAGTGGATAGCTGGCTGTATATTCTACAGAGTAATCACATTGAAGACAGAACTAGAGATGTTTGAGCTGGCCCCATCTGTTGGTCTTGCCCTAATTCATCCAGAAAAGAGAATCAGCCTGACTGGATTGCTCAAAGGTAGTATCTTTGTGGGTGGATGGTATTTCAGAGGGTTCCATCAATAGCAGGGTCTTTAGATGATACTGTTGTCCTCCTGATAGCAGATTAAAAAAAAAAAAACAACATGCCAGGGCTGGGGAGATGACTCAGCCACAAAGAGCAACGGCTGCTCTTGGCAGAAGACTCAGGTTCAGTTCCCAGTACTCACATGGTGGCTCGCAGCCAGCCATAACTCCAGTTCCAGAGGAATCTGATGCCCTCTTCTGGCCTCTGTGGGTACTGTATACACATATGGTACACATACGTACTTGTAGGCCAAACATTTGTGCAGTAAAGTAAATAAATGTAAAAAATTTTTAAAAATGATTTTCTTAAAACCCTATAGAACAGAAAGAGGACTCAGCCGTGCTCACTTGCCTAAGCTCATGAGACAGGCCCTTTTGATTTCTAATCTGGTCAGTCATTAGCATTTCACCTTGGTACCTTCTTTTGATGTGCATATGTCTCTGTGAATAATTTATTCCTAAAAATGAGACATCTTATGTTTAAAAAAAAAAGATACTAGCCAGAAATACATCCCTCCTTTCTCTGAAGTTTCGATATTCTGTGCCAGAGTCCGGCCAGAGTGAAAGGGTCCCAAGGAAAGGCAGCGATGGGGTGTGGAGTCAGTGGTGTGGCCAAACCTTATTTATCTTTGGCAGTTCTTCTGTCTATAACTGTTTGCTAATAAAGGCCAAAAACCGTTGGCTTCTTATAATAAACTCTTTCTGTTAGCATCAGGGGATTAGAAAAAAGGAAGGCTTAGTTGTTAGGGCTCCCTTCTCTCTAGCTCAAGGACCAGACAAGACTCATTAACTGAATCAGGAAGAAAAGAGAAGAAAAGAAAGAAAATATTTTACACAGGCCATATGCACAGATATACACACACACACACACACACACACATATATTCTGGTTGGACCTGACCACCTGTCTCATCAACTCCACAAGTGTTCTTACACACTTACACGCATACACATATACCTACCTACACAGTATGTATATACAGCAGACATATACATACATACATTTGGTGAGCGGATGGGGCAGAGCTTCAGATACCACACTTTATTCCTTCTCTCTGGCCTTCTTATACTTTCTTAGACAAAAGTTCTTTAGAAAATTACCTAATAGATAACTTGTTACACAAAAGGGGAGTTACAGAAGGATGTTGATAGTAAGTTCAAAGCAGTATTTCATTCGATAAGCTCATTATAAGTTCAAAGCAACAGTTTCACGTGACCTCATTTTATCATAGTGTATACCTGTGGCTTCATCCTTGGACCTGACCTAGAATGAATATTTTTCCTTGATCAAAAATTTGTCCCAAGTCTCTTTTTAGTGTAATTGTGAAGGCTCATTGTATTTCTTATTATGCAGCCTTTACTTACTATTTTATCTTTCTGGCAAAACAACTAAAACCATCTCTTAAAACTTTCTTCCTAAAATTATTTGAATCAAATGAGGAATTCTATAAAATCATTTATTCATCTAAACAGCATTGATTCATGAAAGTTCATCTTTATGTTGATCTGCAGGAAATCTCACCAATAGAATAGGGTGGGGTAATGTCCAGGAATCATTAGACTGTGTAATAGTGACAGGAAAAGGTGTATCAGCTGCAAGAAGCAATCCTGAGATGAAGTCTCTTGGGACCTTGCCTCTCAGAGCTCGTCCATCATAAGCCATGGTAGGCCACCTCCAGGAAAGTCACCTGCTAGCCTTAGCCTCTCCTAGATGGCTCCTGACAATTTTGCCCATGCTGGCCTTGGACTCGTATGTTAAAGTCGTCCTCAGCCTGAAGCTGAGTGGTTGGGGCTGCAAGCACTGCTATACTCAGTTCTACCTTAATTTACTTACGAGTGTGCAGGGCATGTGTGCTCCCCTGCGTGTGCACACCTGCGTGTGCTCCTTTCACATGCTGCTGGGGATCTAAATTCAGACCCTCATCTCCCCAGCCCCTTCATTATTTTTTGATTAGTAGGTTCTTATTTAAGAAGAAGGACTTCAGGCAGACAAGATGGTGTAGTGCGTAACAGTGAGTGTTGTGTAAGCTGTGCCCCCTGAACCTACAGTGGAGGAATAGACGTGTGGTTCCTTAATACAGTGGAGGAAGAGAAGTGTGGTTCCTGAAAGTTAGCCTTTTAATCCCCGAACTTGGGAGGCAGAGGCAGGTGGATTTCTGAGTTCGAGGCCAGCCTGGTCTACAGAGTGAGTTCCAGGACAGCCAGGGCTACACAGAGAAACCCTGTCTTAAAAAACAAAAAAACAAAACCCAAAGAAAGCCTTTGACCTTCAAGTGTGTGTCTGCACTCACATACATGAACCATATTTCAAATCATATAATTCTCTCAAACACACATTAAGAGATAATGGGTTTCATTGAGACGTATTTATGTCCCCCTTATTCCCCCCCCCTCTCTCTCTCCCATTATTATTTGTTTTATGTATCTATTTATTTTAGACATGGTCTCACATATCCCAGGCTGGCTTCACTTCCCTGTGTAGCTGAGGCTGGCCTTGAATGCCTTGCTTCACCCCCACACAGCGATGGAATTACGGGCTGGCACCACCATGAGTAGCTTCTGTGGTGCTGGGGATTTAGCCCAGGATTTTGGCTATGCTAGGCCAGCACTGTAAGAACTGAGCTGTGGTCCCAGCTCCTCTTTTCCTTCTGTCTCTTTCTTTTGAAACACAGTCTTTTTGCTGCTTCCTTACTGGTTGTGCTTTTTCTAAGCCTCCCATTAGCCATTAGACAACACTGGGATACCAGTGGAGAGGTCAGAAACAATGCTATCACGGGATGTCAGAATCAATGCTGTCCCCGGCATAGGGGAGGGCATGCGTGGAGTCCCAGCGTGCCCATGGTCCTTCTCACCAGCTTTCTGTTCCCTGCAGTGTGGCTTCCTGTTGTGGTGCATGGCGCCCAGCCCGTCTAATGGGGCTGAATTGCTCTACAGGCGAATCATCCGTCCTGTCTTCCTGAAGCACGAGTCCCAGGTGGATAGTGTGGTGAAGGACGTGAAGGACAAAGCCAAAGAGACTGCAGATGCCATCAGCAAAGAAGGTAAGGCTTAGGGGCAGCTTGTGCTCTGTGTGGAGTAGATGCCACGCCCTAGGCTCACCTGTCCTCCCCCAGTTCCTCTGTTTCCTTCTCAGTGATGTTCAGTGCAGCCTTCAGTCATCATATTAGAAAAGTGACTTTTCCACTGCAGGCCGAGTTTAGAGAACCAGCTGCATAAATGTCTTTATCTCCAGTTCAGGTTGGCCTGCAATTAGCAATCAAGAAAATGCCCCCAAAGACAAGCCCAAGGCCAGTCTGGTGGAGACAGCTCTCCAACAGGCCCCTCCGTCTCAGGTGTGTCAAGATGAAATCAAGATCAGCTGTCATGAAGGCTTCCTGAGTCAGGCTTGAAAAATCAACAGAGGAGACCTCAGGGTAGATTGTTCAGGAACTGCTTGTAAGAAAAAGCTTGGAGGTGGAAGCCATAAAAGAAACACAGGAGGATGGCAGGAGCTGGGTCAGCCAGTGGGCGGGGCGGGCCTGGGGCTGCCCTCACTCCACGACTGTGCTGCTGGAGAAGTTTGAGCAGAACAGCATGCATGACTGTGGCCGCTGCATGAAGACAGGACTAAAGGGATTTAGCTCAGCGGCAGAGCATTTGCCTAGCAAGTGCAAGGCCCTGGGTGGGGTCAGTCCTCAGCTCAGGGTGGGGGATGGGGACAGAAGAAGGAAGGAAATATAGTCTTGTTAGGATGTTGTGATCTAGCTACAGATGGTAGCCTCATGATTTGTAGCAGTGACAATAAAGTAGCAATAGTAAGTATGAGAGTCTTTCTTTTTTTTTTATTTTTTTTTATTTTTTTTTATTTTGAGACAAGGTTTCTCTGTGTAGCCCTGGCTGTCCGGGAACTCACTCTGTAGACCAGGCTAGCCTCGAACTCTCGAACTCAGAAATCCGCCTGCCTCTGCCTCCCAAGTGCTGGGATTAAAGGCGTGCGCCACCACCGCCCTGCTCTTGATTGCATTTAAGTTGGGGACAGTAGGATTTACTTATGAATTAGGCTAGGAGTTTGAGAGTGAAAGAAGCCAGGGCCAGGACTTACCGCCTGAGCAGTTCAAAGGGTAGACTTGCCATTGAAGTGGGAAGACTGGATAACAGAAATACAACATCTGGTTCTGGGCAGATGTCTGAAGTGTCTCTTAGAGACCTGCATGGAATAATAGTCTGATAGCCACTGGATACAGATGTTGAGAGCCCCAGGAAACAGGTTTACACCCAGGGTATAAGAGATGAAAGCCAGCTGGCTGCACCAGCCTGGAGAAGCTGGGTAGGGGAGGGTGGCAGGAAAGCCAGAGGGTATTGTCCAGTGAGGTGTCCATCCTGTCACGTGCTGTGAGGGTTAGGTAAGAGGGTGACTCCAAGAGATGACCATCAGACTCAGCAGTGAGGATTAGTGACCTGAAGAAAACACCTTTATGGGCACTGGGAACAAACATCTGACTGGAGAGATTTGAGAGACCAGGCATCTAGTGCACCACCAGGGGAGTGGTGGGAGCTGGGACGTTTTGAACAGGAGGGGTCAGTGTTGGAGAAGCTGGGGTGAGTGTGCAGCCGAGAGCTTCTGATGACAGCCGGGTGCTGTCTAGGAAGAGGCTGGTATATCCGAGACTCACATGACTATTTCAGGAATCACGGGCCCTCAGACTGCTTAGTTCTAGCTTTGGATTGTGAAAGCAGACCCCAAATAGGTTTTAGAAATTGAAAGAAAGTGAGACTGGAGAGGCTCAGTGGTTCTTGGATGGTTCAGGGCCACCGGGGATCTCTCGCACAGCTAGTTGAGAAAGACTGCTACCTGCTTGATGTCAGCTTTGCCTGGGGATTTGCAGTGAGTAAAGGGAGAGCAACTGTCAGAAGCTTGTGGACAAAGGGATTCCTTGGCTCTCACCGAGAGACTCTGGGCTCCATCAACACCAGCTGCCGTCTATGGCATCTCAGTCTGCCCCTCCCTCCCTGTGGCTCCCCTGCACTTCCTGTCTTGGGGGAATAGTGGCTCAGTGAGCAAGTCTAGGTGTGTAGCGTGGTGTGGGTTCTGTCCTAACTCTGGTCACCGTGACAGTCTCTGCTGCTTTGATGATTGAAGGAGACAGGGCAGATGGTCCAGGTGAGGATGTCATACAAGCCTCGAGGCTAGATGACCTTCAAGAATTCTGCTTACATCGAAAGAGGTGCCTTATCTGTTTCCTGGAAGCCCTCTTAGCCTTGACCACAGCCTCAGTGTGTGCTCATCAGCACACAAGTCAGGCGCCATAGTCACCATGGTATCTAGCAGCCAGGGAGGATGGAGCTTACATTATAAGAGCTCTTGATACAGTTTTCTTTTCCCTCAACAGTCAAGAAAGCTACGGTGAACTTGCTGGGGGATGAGAAGAAGAGCACCTGAGTCCTGGCTGGCACCCCCCCACACTCGCTCCCTTAGAGCCCCGTGTTATGCTAGGGACAGTGGCACAGTCGTTGGATAATGTTGCCTTGGAAACTTGCTGATGTATTAAAAATGGAATGTGTTGTAAGCTGTTTTTCTTTTATTGTCGTATATATAGGAAACATTTTCAATTAAATCTAATGGAGTGGATAGTACCTAAATTTTTTAAAAATATTTTGCTGAGTAGGAAGACATATCACTATACTCCAGGAAATACAAACCAGGATTGGAAATCTCTGTCCGTAGGCCCTGTGCTCTGCGGGGCTCACCCTGCATGCGTCTTCTTGTGCCTACAGTTAGGAAACCTTTGTGGTTGTGCTTCATGTGGTGTATGATTTTATATAGTTCTGTGTTTTAATGTATCTATGCATATACATATATATGGAAAATGTTACTGTTTGGCTAGAACATGCATGGTGCTTTCGAGGAAGAGGCCAAGAGAGGGTGCAGATGCCATCTGTGACCTGTGAGACAAGAGCACCTGCCAAGGCTGGAGGTGGTGTTCTGATGAGTGAGCTTCCAAATAACATTTCAGAAAGCGATGCAAGCGAGTAAGACTTAACCCGTGATCAACTCCAGTTCCCTGGGAAACGGTGACACCATCTTACTTGCTCTACATCTGAGATGCAGAAATGTCAGCCGATCATGTTTTACCTTAAAACTGGGTAACAAGTTGCCTTAGTCCTCTCCTCTCCAAACTCTTTAAAAACCAGTTCAAGGCACCTCCCATTACAGGCGACATTTTTTTAACACGTGATCCCATGTAACGTTCCATGGGACTGGATAACTCTGAAGTCCTCCACCTTCCAGCTGCTGCTCATTGCAGGCTTGTGCCCCCGGTTGGCAAAACATTTATTCCTGTCAGCAGAGCATTGTGCACTGATAACATCTGGCTCTAAGAGCAGTTTGGGCAAGTGAAGGGCAGCGGCTACCTGTCGTTGGTCCGGCAGCAGCTGGGTTAAACTTTCCACTCTTGTTTGTTTTTATAGCAACCTCAGGAGGTCTCTGTAACTCTACAATTTGTAATTATTAGCGTCCCCTTAAAAACGCTTCAGTTTTAGGTTTTGTTTTGACAGGTAGAATAAAGTTTAGGTGACTGTCTGCAGCTTGATCGGCCAGAGGTTTGCAGCTAAAAATCTGCACTTTCTACCACAGGCCAGCTTTCCAGCCTTTGAGTTAGTCTGAAGTGGACTAAAAGAGTTGTCTACCAGAGTACAACACTTTCAAGACAAATAGACAATTATTCTCCTTCAGATGACTAAGATCCCAATAATATGATATAAAGTATTAACAACACAAAGAGGCACTTGGTCCTACTATAATATGGGTCATAGTGTTATTTTTCCTGGGCACAGTAGTCATTAGGCATCACATAACTAAGGGGTTGTCTTCTTAGAAAATAAGAACTATTGTTTGGAGAAAATCAATTGTTAGGCTTTAAAAATTAAAAAAAAATATTTACGTCCTTATAAGTAAAAGCATGTTTTTCTTGTTGGCAGAATGAAAACATCTATAGTGTAGCACATAGGAGAGGGTGTTACATACAAAAGACTTTCTGTGGTGGGATGGCCAG
The DNA here is from genome assembly GCF_004785775.1 of Grammomys surdaster. Taxonomy (NCBI): domain Eukaryota; kingdom Metazoa; phylum Chordata; class Mammalia; order Rodentia; family Muridae; genus Grammomys; species Grammomys surdaster. Next base: position 2,897,130 of record NW_021604593.1, read on the forward strand.
GCAGCAATGTTGCTCACGATTGCTTAGCGGCCCTGTCGGTGGACTCGCTGCTGCAGTGAAGTAAACTCTGAAAGTAATTTTGCTACACCAGCCCCACAGCTTTCACAGTAGCGCATACGGGGAACTCCTTTCGGGGAACTCCTTGCTACTCCTGCAGCTGTTAGTGGGAGAAATCGTGAATTGACTTCTGCCTGCCTGTCCTTCCCAAATAAAATAGTGTCATGACTTGTTGAAAATGAGCTGGGTTTGTGTCAGGCTAGAAACAAAGCATTTATTTGTACCTGAGTGGTATTTCAAAGGCATATAAAGTTCCAGAATTCTTGCTAAACTTTAAATCTCCCGAAGAGTTCCTGCAGCAGTTGTCTCCTGGTGTCAGTCATCTGGACCGGCATTGCTGCTGTTTTGGGGACGAGTCCTCCATCCACACCTGCGGAAAACAGTCATGACCTTTAAGTAAGTTATCGCCTGTCCTCAGATGTGGATAGAAGTGGCCAGTCCCTCCTTACATGTTCCCAGACTCCCGTGGCTGCCTGAACCTGGAAAGAGTACTGAACTCCGTGTGGACTGGTCTTTCTTGTGCGTGTATATCTGTGACAAAGGTTACTGACTGGACAAAGTGAGAATTAGAAGAATTACAACATATACTCAAATAAAGATGATGTTTGTGTGGTCTCTCAAAATATCTCTAAAGTGTTGTTTTATTACATTTAGTGTGTATACGAGTGCTCATTCATGTGTGTGTGTGTGTTGTGTGTGTATGTGTTGTGTGTGTGTGTTGTGTGTGTGTTGTGTGTGTGTTGTGCGTGTATGTGTTGTGTGTTGTGTGTGTGTGTGTGTGTTTGTGATACAGGCATACACATTATAGTGGCGGTCAGAGGACAATTCAGTTCTCTCCTTCAACCATGTGTTGGGACCAAACTCAGGTTGTCAGACTTGGTGGCCAGCGCCTTCACCTACAGAGCCTTCTCTGGCCTCAGGATGTCTTGCTGTGCTGTGTTTCAGAGTGGCTGAACTCTCAAAACTGAAACCACAGATAGGGATGGCTAAAAGTTAACTAGCCATATTCAGTGTTTGTTTGTTGTATTTACTTTAAATTTTGCTAAGATCTGACTTAGGAAGACAAAATTCTCACAAAATAAGATGAAATCTGGTAGTTTAGTGAGAATTGAATTTTATTAACCTCATTCCACACTGGGTCTGTACTTTCCCCCTAGTGACTAAGGGTTTGTTAAAGGAAGGCTCCCTAAAGAAAGCAAGCCCATCGATCCCGTCTACCAATGACCAGCCTGGGTTGGTAGGGAACACAACACTTTCCATCTGCACAGAGCTCTCACAGACCTGCAGTGCATATACACGGCACAATAACCATTGTTAGGGTCTACAGTGCAGTCCAGGCTGGCCTGAAAATCACCATCCTCCCTACCCTTCTCCCCAGCCTTCCCAGAGCTAGGATCAGAGGCACATGACACCGTCAACACCTCCTCTGTGGGCCTCTAAATAATTCTGTACCTTCTGTTCTAAGACCAAGACTGGAAAGAGGAAGGGGGAAAAAACCAAAACAACCTCCCTGCCCCCCCAGCCTGTGGATGATCTTTGAATCTTTGAAACAGCACTTACATGGTGTGGGGCACAACCCCATACTTTATTACCAGCACCAAAGCAAACAGGAGTGTGCTCTCTGGTCAGTGTTTTCTTTTTTGTCTTTTTTCTTTAAATTTATTTATTTTATGTATACGAGTATACTGTAGCTGTCTTCAGATACACAACAGAAGAGGGCATCAGATCCCATTACAGATGGTTGTGAGCCACCATGTGGTTGCTGAGAATTGAACTCAGGACCTCTGGAAGAGCAGACAGTGCTCTTAGCCACTGAGCCATCTCTCCAGCCCAGGTCAGTGTTTACTTTCCCCTGTTTTTCTTGTGAGTCTGTAAACACGGTGTTTAGTGAGACAAGCACAGTTCAGGTCCTGAACTAACATTATGGTTCTGTACAGTAGGACAAGTGAATGCATTTGAAAATAACCTTTGAGCCAGGCAGTGGTGGCTTACGCCTTTAATCCCAGCACTTGGGAGGCAGAGGTAGGCGGATTTCTGAGTTCAAGAGTTCGAGGCTAGCCTGGTCTACAGAGTGAGTTCCAGGACAGCCAGGGCTACACAGAGAAACCCTGTCTCGAAAACAAAAACAAAATCACCAAAAAAACAAAACAAAAAACAAAACAAAACAAAAAAAAAAAGAGAGAAAATGACCTTTGAGACTGTCTGGCTTCTAACTGTAATAGTAACTCTTAATCTCTCACAGTACAAAAGACCAGAAAGCAAAATGGTTGACAGGCATGCATGCAGCCCTCACCTCCGCAATGTCACAAGTGTGGAGTGTGTTGCTGCATTGTGAGGTGGGCGATTATTGGAGAACAATGGACTCCAGAGAGACATGGAAACCTTGTTAGATTTAGTGATCTGGAGCCACATAGAAAATCTCACCCACTGCCTAGCTCTGGAGATGGGACCTACCCAACACGGGTGCTGACCTTGGGGTTACGGGACACTTGGGTACAAGCTGTGTAGTAGCCTGACTTTGGAGAAGGATTTACTGTCATCTTCCAGCAAATGCAGGTGCCAGGACCAGGAGCCATCTTGAAAGGGGGTGGGTACTGTTTGAATTTAGAGCACTGTAGGAGTCAGAATCACGGGCACAGCCCATCACTGGGACCCACAGGCGTCACACTGCACTGTCACGGGGAGTATCTGTTTGCTTTGTGACTCCAACTTCACATCAGAGTAGCCGGCCAGAGCCCACTAGATGTCTGCAGTACAGGGAACCGGTATTGGTGTGTGTGTGTGGGGGGGGTACCTGCAAGATCCAGATCAGGGAACGTACTCTGAAATCTCAGTGTAGCTGGGTCAGGTGTCTTACTACAGGAACACACTGGGGGCCCTTGAGGAACTCCTTGCCTCAGGGAGTGTTCTGGCTTCCAAATGTACAAGTCTAGGGGCTTTGGGGAGGAAGCTGGCCCAATGAAGCCCAACTCCCAGGCAATAAACTACTACCAAAGCAGAAGAGAAAGACAGTTCCTGCTGCTCACTTCTGTGGTCCCCACTTCAGCCCTGCCCCTGCCCCTTGTGTAGGGTTAGATGTGAGAGCGTAGGGTGCTGAGGCTCCTGTGGCCACCTCTCCCTCTGCACTATTCTGGCCCACACTAATGACTCCTGAGAGGCAAGTGCTTGGCTACTAGGGCCAAGGACATTTGCTAGTTTCATGGATGGCTTTGAACTCATGGTGATCCTCCTGCCTCAGCCTCCCTAGTGCTGGGATTACAGATTCGAGAGTCACTACTCTTGACTGTGAAGTAGGCTTTTAGAATGACATTATTTGTTTGTCTGTATGCACTGTGGCCTGACTGTGTAAAGGTGCATGTGTGGAGGTCCGAGAAGACCGCAATGAGTCTCTTTTCTCCTTGCAATCGGTGGGTTCCAGGAACCAAACTCGCTTTGCTAGGCCTACACAGCAAGCACTTTGCCCATTGAGTTCTCTCTTTGGCCTACAGAGAAGAACATTTTGACAACTGATAAAATTTGTAGTCGAACCCATGACATATTTTTAAAACTAAGCAAATAAAAGTACAAAATACTCAATTTCAAAGAAAGCAGCAGGTTTCCATGCAATATAGCAAAATATATAATTATAAGAAATCAGTAAATCAAAACAAGAACAACAACAACACACTTAATAGTGTCTCAAACTTTAATACATGCAAAAATTGCCTAGGGATTCTTTTAAATGTATTTGCATTCTAGGCTGGGCCAGCAAGCACTATTGAATTTTTTCACAAGTTCCCAAGGGAGGCTCTAATGGATCTTCGATATCTCTGTCTCTCTGTCCCTCTCTTCCTTCCTCCCTTTCTCCCTCTTTCCCTTCCTCTCTGTCTCCCATCTCTGCCTTCTTCTTCCTCCCTGCCCCCTTCTCTGTCCTTGTTATCTGACCATGAGCCTTGTACCTGTTAAATGAGTGTTACACTGAGCCACATTCCCAAGCCTACCCTACACTTCCGTGTAGAAGCACCTCCAGACTCAGCTAGGGCTGGACTGAATGCTAATACCAACTGTAAGTAGTGATTCAATGAGAAAAAGTATTGGTAGGACAGGAAGATGACAGGCATACAAGCGTATGACGGGAAAGAGAGGAAGCAAAATAGAACCCTCCTTTTCTGCAGATGAAAGTTAATGCCAGACTTGGAGAGGATGCTGGGCAGGGCCACTGAAGGCCCATCACCCACCATTCCAAGCAAGTGCCAACTGATCTCAGGACAGAGCAGCTAAGAGGGAAAATGTTAGCAAGGTCCACAGAAGATTCTGTGGCTGTGTTTCTTGTTTTCTCAGGGACCACATTGAGCACAGCCATGTGGGTGGGAGGCACTTTGTTAACCTCCCATCTGTCATCATTCTCCATGAGTTGACCTGCCTTTTCGTCCTGGGGTACAGCCACAGGGCTGCCAGGCATCTCCTCACCTACACCAGGCTTGGCAGGGCCAGGGCTGGCTCTCATTTCTTCGGCTAAGGCCCAGGGTGAGCGTGGCTGTGCCTTCATGTGGCTTCTCTTCTGCTCACAGCACTGCATTTGATGTCTGTCCAGTTTTCCTGAGAACTTTCTCATCTTGCCACGTGTGCTTTAGAGTCACTAAGACTTTCATCCTCTCCTGGTTGTTTCTGTGCTTTTGAAATCCAGTTTACATGCCTGTCTAAACCATTCAGATCTGCAAGAATGTCTCCGTCACAAGGGTCATGCTGTACTGTGGGTTCAGCAAAGCCATCAAAGCCTCGCACCAGTCCCCAGGTCCCTAGTCAATCAAACTTTTTATAATTTTATTTTTATTTATGTTTTATGTGTATGGGTGTTTTGCCTGCATGTGTGCCTGTACACCACACATGTGCCTGGTGCCTGGTGTCTGAGAAAGCCATAAGACAATGGATCCCTAGGAGCCAGAGTTGAGATGGTTGTGAGCCGCCGTGTGGGTGCTGGGAGGAGCAGCCAGTGCTCCTAACTGCTGAGCCATCTCTTGTGCCGTCTCTAACTCTCCTGTAATCAGCCCTGTCCAGCCCGTGAGCTGGGCATCAAACACTTCCTCTCAATGTCTGTCTTTCAGCACTGTTGGGTGTTTCTCTACTGTCCTCCAGTACCTGATGTTGAAGGGGACCTCAGCTGGTGATACCCAACTGTCTCTAATGGCTATTAGCCAATACATCAGGGTCTGATTTTCTTCACATTATCTCAGATTATGCACTTTGTCTTAATAATCTTGAGAGGATGTAGAAGCACCAAGGAGACAAGCCTTTGGGGCTGTCTGTGAGGGATTGTCTAGATTAGGTTAATTAAAGTGGGAGGATCCATCCACTTTCACTTAGGAGAGCTACATCACATAGGGTTTGGGACTAAATAAAAGGAGGAACACACAGGAACTGAACACAAACAGTCAGCACTTGCTGACTGGGTGTGATGTGACAAGATGCTTCCAGCTTCCACTGCCAGGACTTCCCTACCAGGATCTACTATATCCTCCAACTGTGGGCTAAAATAAACCCTCCTCTCCCCTTCCCTCCCTCCTCTTCTCCCTCTCCAACTCCCGCCCTCCCTATTTCTTCTCCCTCTCCCTCCTTTCTCCTCCCCTTCCCCCTCCCTTTCCCTTTGTTCCTTCCTTAAATTGTTTTGCCAGGTACCCTGTTGCAGCAACAAGACAAACTCATATTGCTGGATAGTTTTGCTCTCAGTTTCTCCACTCCCATAGCACTCACTGACTGTTCTCATCTGCATCTGTATCCTCCTGTCTTGAAAGCCATGCTGTGACAGGTTTTCTCTTTATAACATAGGCTAATAAGATGGCTAAAGGTACTTGCCATCGAGCCTGATGAGTAAATTTGGTCCCTGGGGACCCACAGAGTGGAGGCAGACACCCGACTCCTTCAAGTTGTCCTCTGCCTTCTATGGCACTTGTGTTCCCACACATGCATATACGTTCACACAACAAAGAAGTACAACAAAACAAAAGGTTTTCATGGGGCTCAGTGAGTAGAGGTATTTGCTACCAACTCTGACAACCCAAGTCTGACCCCCAGGACCCACGTGGTACAAAGAAAGAGCTGGTTCTCGTGTGTGTATGTGTGTGTGTGTGTGTGTATGTGTGTGTGTGTGTGTATGTGTGTGTGTGTGTGTGTGTGTGTGAGAGAGAGAGAGAGAGAGAGAGAGAGAGAGAGAGAGAGAGAGAGAGAGAGAGAGAAGTAATTAAAAAACACTTTCTAGTCTTTCTGCTGGGGATATAACTGTTGGTAGAACACTGGGCTCGGTCCCCAGCACCAAATCCACCAGGCTAGTGGCACTCAGGCCTGTAACCCCAGCCCTCCAGAAGTGGAAGAAGGGGGTCAGCTCAAGGGTATTCCTGGCCACAGCCTGCTTATGACCAATGCGGGCCACAAGAGACCTTGTCCTCAAACAGTAAGTCTTTTCCAAATCAACTAGTTCAAAGGCAAACTATTTCTGGTTATCATAATGCCCTTCACATGCCGTGAACTGTCCCTTCCTCTGTATGTAAGGGCTGTCTTCTTTCCCTTTGCTCCCTCTTCACTGCCTGAGTCTGAGTTTGGGGCTCCTGGGAAGTGATACAGCACAGATCTAATTTTACTTCCCCTTATGCACCCCAGCAGTCAGGAACCCCAAGTCAGTGCCTCCATCCCATGTCCTCCCTCTCCCTTTTCTGACCAATTCAGAGGCTAGTGTGGATAACAATATCTACATGTCTGTTTCATACAATAGAGCAAATACTTCTACCTCATCCAGTTCCTCCTATACACAGAATTGTTTTCTAGGAACACCTCAGCAGCATGTCTTATTGCCCAGAGCAAAGGTCATGCCACTGACAGATACCACAATCTGCTTAAGATCCTAATTTCCTAATTCATATGCCCTTCTTCTTCTTCTTTTTTTTTTTTTTTGGTTTTTCGAGACAGGGTTTCTCTGTGTAGCCCTGGCTGTCCTGGAACTCACTCTGTAGACCAGGCTGCCCTCGAACTCAGAAATCCGCCTGCCTCTGCCTCCCAAGTGCTGGGATTAAAGGCGTGCACTACCACAGCACGGCCATATGCCCTTCTTTCAAGGACTGTATTTACATACTTTTTCCTTTGAAAATTTGTCTGAATGCTTACATGTATGTCTGTGCACCACATGTGTGCTTGATTCCCAGAGGCCAGCAGAGGGTGTTGGATTACCATGGTACCATGGAGTTAAGATGGTTGTGAGCTGCCCCGTGGTTGCTGAGATTGGAACCTGGGTCTTTTGCAAGGGTAGCAAGTGCTTTGAACTGCCGAGCTATCTCTCCAGTCCCTGTGACATATTTGGCCATTTGGAGACATCGCTGTGCTCAATGGTGGAGCCCATTCATCAGAGTGGTGTTCTACTTTATACAACAAAGAGGAAGGTGACTGTCCTGGGAATCTTCCAGGGGACACTTCACCTTTCAGGAGGGTTGCCTAGGTGCACATCTTCCACCCATGGCAGGGCAATGCCATTGCTAATGCTGAAAGGGTGACGATATTGGGATAACCTTGTGAGTACTCCACCTTCAGACAACTTCAGCTGCATGACTTTTCACAGATAGTAGAGACAGTCTAACTCCCAAACTCATCCTTGGTTCTCGAGTGTTCCACATCGGGGCACCAGGTGTTTTGTGAACTTTTCTTGGGGAGATGGGCAAACATCTGTTCACCCCAGATACAACTCTACAGTCCAAAGAAATGATTCCACTCATCTTGTTTGCTAAACTAAGGAGTTAATTAGTCTTCGAGTCAGTGTTCTATTGTTGTGAGGAGACACCATGACCACAGCAACTCTTATAAGAGAAAGCATTTAATTGGGGCTGGCTTACAGTTTCAGAGGTTTAGTCCATCATCATGGGTGGGAACATGGCAGCACACAGGTAGATATGGTGCTGGAGAAGGAGCTGAGAGTTCGGTATCTGGATCCACAGGCATCAGGAAGAGACAGACATTTAAAAGCCTACCTCCAGGGACACTTCTAACCAGGCCACACCTCCTAATCCTTATCAAATACCGTCATTTCCTGATGACTAAGCATTCAAATATATACACCTATGGGCGTCATTCCTATTCAAACCACAGTTAGGGTTATTGGCGACTTATGATTATTACACCACTGAAGAAAACCTTGTCTGCCTCCCTCCACCCCACCTTCCTGCCTAGCAACCAACAGATCCTCAGGAGGTATGTATCCTCCCCCTGTTGGCTCCCTATATGTCTTCAGGAAGGGTGGGGCCACATGACTAAGTTAATGGGCTTTTGGTGTTGGCCTCCTGGTGCTCATCTGCTGAGAGTTCTAGACTGCAACACAAGTTATCCTGTGCCTCAGCAGCTCAAAGCTCTCACTCCAGGAAGTGCTCTGGAATGAAGTCACAGGAACATTTTCAAGTTAGTTTCTTCAGAGAAAGTGGACTTCCGGGTACTAAAGCACTGATCATTTTTAGAACTCTGGTGGAAACAATGTCTGTTTTGTTTTAAGATAGTTTTTCATGTAGTCCAGGCTGACTGGAACCAGGTGTGTAGCTGAGGGCAGCTTTGAATTTCTGATCCTCCTGCCTCCAGCTCCAGGATGCTAGAATGATTTTAAGTGTGACATCACATTGGCTTGGAAAGATTTTGTGTGACATGTTCATGCACATGTGTGTGTGTGTCTGTTGGCCAGAGGTTGACATTAAATCTCCTTCCACTCTCCACATTATCTTATGAGGCAGGGTCTCTCACTGACCCTGGAGTCACTGAGTTACTGACTGGCCAGCAAACCCCTGGGATCTGCGTGCTCCCACACCAGTGTGTGGGGTTTTTGCGTGGGTACCAGGAATCTAAACCCAGGTTTTCCTGCTTGTGGAGCAAGCATTTTGACATTGAATGTCTCTCTAGCTCAGAAACAATGGTCATAAGACTAACACATAAGCAAGTTTAAACCTTAAACCTGAGCTGCCTATCCTACAGCAGATGAAGAGACAGACTCCATTGCCCCTCCCACTTCTCTGTTTTACCCACCCTGTCCACTCTTCAACTAGCGGTATTCTCACTAACCTCTTCTGCTGGTATTAACTGATTCATAAGTGAAGGTACTAAAGTCAGTTTAAATCTTTTATTTCATTAACTTAAAGGTGAACAAAATGCATATTTCAAATTTTATTAAACTTATATACCTGAAATATATGTTTACATAGAGGACAAACAGATATAGTATTTCAAGTAACTTATGGGACAGTCATTATCTGTTAAAAATATTCTTCTTTCTTCCACACACACAAATTTTCCTTCTTACAGTATAAAAGCTGGATGCAAACTTCTGATGTAAACTTATTTCATTGACTGTTGATGAAGATGGGAGACGCTTGTTCACAGCTCAGTTAAACGACACAAACGAAAGCTGTTCCCTCAGACACAAAGATGCCATGTCTCTCCCAGCAGGACTGTGTGCTCTACGTTCACACCATGTCATTTCTTCTTCTTTCCTTTCCCTTTTTTACTCCCCTCTCCTTGCTGAAGACTTGGGTCGGCACCTCCTGATTTCTGTGTCCTTGTTTTTAACTTGGGTATCATTTCCGCTACATAAAGCATCACTGACTTACCTAGAAACCAGAAGCAAGGTTTAGTGTAACAATCTCAGAAATAATACACAACCCTTACCCTTTTGAGAGAGAGGGGAAGGGACATATTAAACAACAGGGTCCTCCCCCTAAGCCCAGATGACACTGACACACACCCACATCCTGCTCCCGCTCCATCTACCTACAAGAAGCCATCTTTTTTTTTTTTTTGCTTCAATATACCAACCTTATATTTTTGATATCTGCTTACTGTCTAACTAGAAATAGGAGTACTCTTTCCACCAATAAATTTTAGCTGCTTTTCAAATCGTAAGCTTTTTTTGTGTATCTATTTTGGGTCCTTTATGGCAGTAGGAAAAATGTTGAGAGAAAACACAAACTAGAAAACACTTTCGAGTGTGCTGCTAGGCAAGGGTTCAGCACCTAGCCACTTTCCCAGCCCCTTCTATTGTTCTTGAGTCAGAATCATAAGTTTCTGGCAATAACCGATGTATAAAAACCAATTCATTTGTATTTGACTAAAAACAAAACAATTACATATCAATTAGCCTGACAGTACAATTTTTTTATTTTAATAAAATCAAAGACGTTAAATTAAAGGGGGGGGGAGAACAACTCTACATTAAAATATATACATTAAAAGGTTAAAATAAATAAAAAAAACTAGAGATGTGATACTGTTTTTTGAAGTAAAACCATGTATTCATGCACATAATGTGTGTGTATACATGTGACATGTATATACACGTCAGAAAATAACTGTGGAGTCTGCTCTTTCTTTCCCCCGAACAAAGGTCATCAAGTGCCTTTGTCCTCTGAGCTGTCATCCACCCCCCAGAGTTCTCTATTAGTCTCCAATCCCCACTCCCTACCTACTTTACCATTCACCATTAGGTAAGTACTATCTGAAAAATGGGTATGTTAGCTTCTAGTACATCTAAAAAACCATTTCTATCAATAATAAAAATATCTATCAATAGATTATTATTTAAGTTTACATGCTTGGAGCCACAGTATGAATATTTCTGCTTTTGTCATTCAATATTGGTTCTTAGACTTATTTTTGCTGTACTGGGGCTTGAACCTAGGACCCTGTGCATGGTAGGTAGGTAGAGTCTAGCACTGAGCCACATCTCTAGACTTCTTAGGTTTTCTATTTTGAGACAAGGCCTTACAAAGTTGCTCAGGTTAGTCTTGAACTCATTCTACAGCCCACACAGGCATTGAACTTATAGCAATCCTTTTGCTTCAATATTCTGACTGCTGGGGCTACTACCGATGGGTGGTATTTATAGCCTTTGTACAAGATAACCTTACCCAAGAACCCTGTGAATTCACTTTAAAAAGCTTACGTGATGGGAACTGTACAAGACAGAGGCTACCATCTTCCTGTTTGAGCTGGACCCGGACTCTGCCTTTATACTGAACATCACGATTCCATTCTCTGGAGTACATCTTGTTTTTCTAACACAAATAAAACAAAACAAAAACAGGTCTTCAGAGTTCTGGCATCATGAAGTGAGTATAGGACAGTGATGAGGTCCCCATCATACCTCCAGAAAGGCGTTCAGTCCAGCTGCTGAGCACACATCCTGAATCTCAGTAGCCGTAGGGTTTTCTACAGCCTGAATAGTTAAAAACAAAAACATTCAACAGCTGAGTTACTACATTGTGTGTAAACCATTTCTAATACTACGACTAAAGCAGACTAAACCCTAGTGCTCTTTTTCACTATCTATTTTTACTATAAAACTTAAAACCCTTAAGAATAAGGCAGTGTGTTTCTCCCTCCTCCAACAAACTGTCGGAGAGAAAGGGCTCCATCAGTACGTTCCCTAGCAAAGGCTGGTGATTTCAACACAGTAGGCGCTCAATGCATCTGACTGGGTAAAGGATTATACATACAACCATTCTAGAATACTGACTGTTACCTACAAAAGCTGGACATGATTGCCTCTGGTCTTGCAATTCAAGTATATATTCAACAGTTGAATATATATACTCAAGCATGTTCATAGTAGCACTGTATTTTATTTTTAGTATTTATTTTATGTGTCTGTGCACCACATTTGTGCAGTACACGCAGAGGTCAGAAGCCTTGGATCCCCTGGAACTGGGGTTACAGATGGTTGTGAGTCACCACGTGGGTGCTGGGAACAGGTCTGCCGCAGTAAGGGTTCATACCTGCCGAGTCATCTCGGTAGCCCCACAGCACTATTTACAATAGCCTGAACTAGGAGTGTGGGATTCACACAATGCAGTTCTGCAAAGCAGTACTTTGATGCAGGGGAAGTTTACACACCCTCTATCCCAGGACTATTTGGTCATGTTGGGAGACAGATTTGCTTCAAAATAACTAGAGAAGAAGGAACTTTATTAGGAGAGGCCAGAGATGTTATCATGCATCTTAAAATGCACAGAACTGTCACTTACAATAAACAATTATCTGACTCAAACTGTTAATGGGAGCTGGAGAGACGGCTCAGCAGCTGAGTTTATACTGCTCTTGTAGAGTACCCATGTTCAGTCCCAACACCCAGACAGGCAGCCCAGCTCCGGGGATCTGACACCCTCTTCTGGCTTCCACAGTGGCTGCAATCACACCTGCACATTCCCCCACACAGATACTTACATATACACAAGAATAAAAAGAAAATAAACCTTTAAAATAAACACTGTCAATGGTGCTCCTGCTGAGAAGCTCTTGCTTGAAGCAATGAGCAATTAAACTACACTCCCAGGACGGGGGTGGGGTGGGGGGGGGAAGGTGTTGCTTGGTGACAGAGAATTTGCTTGCCCTATTTAAGGCTTTGAATTCATTCCCAAGCATCAAAATATACAAAAAAATTATAGTAAGACCATCAATAAGTTTCATACTTTAAAGATCTGTGAAAAAGACAGAAAAGAACACAATGAGTAACTCCTACCATATAAAATGAAGAACCAGCCTAAGGTGACCCACAGTGTTGGAAATAAGAACAGTGCTCCTTTGTTTGAGTGAGCACAGGGAAGAGACACAGGAGGCAGAGGAATCTTCCTGCATGCCAACTGGTAATGCTTCTTAAGTTTGGGTGCTGTATCCAGCTCTACTCCCTGTATGAAAATTATTTAACTTATACACTTTTCTAACTCTCTTAGCTATACATCAATGGTTTTTTAAACAATAAACATTCTAGTGAGCACCTGGGAGCTGTTATCAAAAGGCTTATGTTGGGCATTATTCTGAACAGTGCTCTGGAGGATGCAAGGTAGATTTTACGTTTCAAAGTAATAGCCAAATGAAAGACATTAATATAAAAATAGCTAATTCTTTGCTTTAGATCTCATTTGATTATAAAACCAAATGCCTCTTTAAAAGTAGACTACGGCATAAAAATTCTGTGAGCTGTCTCATTTAGCACTGTGCATTTTCTAAGTTTAAGTCACCAGACCAGCCCCTAACTAGGGTTTTCCTATCTAAAGATCATATCATTCAGAATCGTAAATCTCTTAGGGACTTCCACATGTTGGGTTCAGAGTTCTACCCTAGAGCTACCCTCCATCCCTTACACCTAGTTTCCACAAGTACTAACTTTAAAGTGATTTTATACTCCTTTAAAAAGCAATAAAGACAAAACTGCACTTTGTACAAAACTTTATTCCTAAACTTTAAAAAAATGAGTTTGCATCCTGCATGCTGTGCTATCCGATGCTATCACTTTGTTTTCATTGAGAAGACTGTCATAATCTTGGTTTTAAGACATGAAAACTCGACCTAGACCTCTTCTTTTCTTAACAAACAGGCCATTAAGAATTCTCTTTAGTTTTGCAAGTGTTCTCTTCAATCTCATTTAAAAAAAAAAAAAAAAAAAGCAGTCGTGGCCATAGCAAGCCAACTTTCCCTAAGCCTAGGTATCAGATACTCACCTTACTGATGGGGATCCGCCTCCCCTCGGCTATGGTCTTCTTATTATTTAAATAAGCGGGGTAGATACAAATAAACCTGCCACAAACACACACGAAAAAAAAGCAAAGCTAGGTAACTTAAGTGGTAACTTAAAAGGGGTAATTTCATCGACATAGCAGAGACATCTTATACCATAATTTATTTAACATATATATATATATATATATATATATTTAAAGACGGAGGAAAAACAATGCAACTGTTACTTTGACACAACAGCCTGTCAAAAGTTCTGAGGCTAGAGCACGCTCTTACACCGAAAGGAAAAATCTCAGGAGACACCAGACGAGTCTCTCTTATAGCGACACTAATGTAGAACGCGCTTCTCGAGGCGCGACTGATCTCTAACGTCGGGTCCGGGTCTCACCGCGTCTCACCGCACTGCACCGCCCGCCACAGCTACAGGGAGCTTGGTGCGACCGGGGCTCGGAAGCTGCGGAATGCCGGGGTTCCGGTGGGAAGACAGCCCCGAGCCCAGTGACGCCGCGGCCAGCCTTCCCGAGGACCCACCTGTCCTGGTCGGCCGGGGACCGCGCGGCTGCGCAAGCCATCTCCAAGGGAGTCCCGGCAGCCGCGCCAGCCTAGTAAGGCCGAACACCAGCGGAAAGTTGACTCGGACCTCGGAGAGCTCCCGCCCTTCCGGCGGAAGTCCTACCTCTAAAGCTGCCGGCGGCCGGGTTTCCCTCACAGGTGGTTCCGGCTCCGAGTGACGTGGCTTGTAGGACGGACTTCCCGCGAGAAGAGTGCCGGGTCCTTCAGGTGCGGGTTCCCGTCCGGCTGTCTGGAGTTACCGCAGTTAGCTCCACACCCGCTGTGCGCGCTCTCCGGTGTAGCCGGGGCCGTTCACCCAAGGGAGTCTCTGTAGTTTGGAGCAAGATGCCGGTTAGATCTGGCAGGAAAATGCCCTTTTATGCTCATCTATATATTCCTGTTTCCTTCAGCTTGCTTTCGACTTAGTAAGGTAAAATTTCAGAGCGGTGCACTTAGAGTATTTTTGGCACTGTGCTGTATAAATATTAATGTTCAACACTTAACTGTACATCGTTAAACCTCTAAAAGCGCATACCCTAAAATGTCCTGTTTTTGCATACATTGTTCAGTTGATGTGTAGGTGAAGGGGAAACGACACTTCTGTTTTTTTATGGTCACAGATCAAGTGACATAAAAAAGAGAAACAGAAGAAAAGGGTAGTATAACGTTTACGCGGTACCGGAGCCTTTGGTTTTAAAAAAGCTGGAGAAAAAACCCGATAATTTTATCGGATTACATAAATAATAGTAAATTGAGTAATTATTTGAGAAGGCTTAAAAGATGAAGTATACTAATATTTGTAAGTAATTTGTAGATTTCAGTTTAAGTCTTAAAGAACACTGATACCTTCCTTCTAGTACGTTGCCTTCTACGTGAAGAATCTCTCTCCCTCCCTGTCTCCCCTCCCTATAAGGATCACTATGGGCTCAGGACCCCCAAGACCAAGTTCTCAGCACAAAGAAGATTTATTTGTCCCAGAGCGACTGAGGGTAAGGGATAAGAGACAATGACAGGAGACAGAGGATGAGGGGGAAGGGGATGAGGGAGAGGGAGGAGGGGTGTTTGTCCCTGGGGGACAAAGGACTGCCTCTGGGTAGAGAGAAGACGGACATGGCACATAGGGAAGTAAGGATTTATGTAGGTACAAGAGGAAACGCCCTGTTAGGATGAGGTGTTTAGTTTTAATTGGGCATGTTAATTAGATGAGCCAAAGGGGACTTTTGATTGCTGGGCTTCAATACTTTGCTAGCTGGACGTTGGTAGCCAGCCTCAAGAAGTGGCCAAATAAGGGAATAGACCTTGGGGGCTAGTTGTAGGAATGCAATCTAACAATTTTTAGCAAGGCAGAGGGAAAGGGAAGAAAGGCAAGGCCTGTCATAGTCATGCTTACTATGCTTCAGCCCCCTGTCTCTTCAATCCCCAGAATAAAAGAGCATTTGCTGCTTCTGTAGAGATCGCCTTTAACTCCAAGTTTCACTACCAGGGCACACTTATTTTGCACATGCAAATGAAATACTCATAACAATAACAAAACAGTGCGAAGTAGGAGTGGTCCTTCTGAATCTGTTTTTCAAGAATGTTGGTTCACATGTGTCAGGATTGCAGAATAGGTTTTGTTGTTGGTTTTGTTTTCGGAGATGAGATAGATGTTACTATGTTGCCCAGTGTTTAGGCTGGTCTTGGAGTTTTTGCTTTGAGTCTTCTGGCGTCAGTGTCCCGAGTAGCCTGAATTACAGGGTGTAGCAGGACGTTACATTTTAGAACCTGGTTTTGTTGAAGGGTATTGATTGATTTAGTGGATGTAAGAGGGGATAAAAGCAAGATAAAAGCCTGGCATCTTAGGTTGTGAGATGGCTCAGAAGGTAAGGGCAGAGGGGAGCACAGGCGAACCTGGGACGTCTCAGCTATCAGATCTATAATATTGTTCCTCCACCAATGTACCAGCAAGCCCCCAGCCAGTGTCCTAAGTCTCCAGTCACTGTGGATTTCAAGAATTGCATAGTCAGATTTCTCAGTTGAGTAACTGTGCCCTCAAGGAATGAGTACCTCTCGGAAGAATCGTGCTAATGGTTATACTTCTGAACATGGCCACATTAATTCAACCTTTACCACTAATCTGTTTAGTTGACATGTTGGAACCCATAGCCTAGCCTGATCTTTCACACTCCCATAGCCGGACTTTGTCAAAACACTGAGAGCACAGGCTTGAGTACAAGGGTGATTTAGAATAGTATATTTTCACCGCTTTAATTGCACCTGTTAGCATTTAAAACTCTGGTGTGTGTGTGTGTGTGTGTGTGTGTGTTTTAAAGGCACACCTATGTTAATTGAAGGACAGAGAACACACTTGGGAGTTGGATCTGGCTTGCCACACTGTGAGATCTGGGAATGCAACTTAGGTCATTAGACTTGTGCATCAGCACCTTTACCCACTGAGCCACCTGGCTGGTTCTGTCTCAGCATTTTGCCAACTAAACACACCATGCCTACATTAGTAGTGGCTGTTTATTCCACATCTACAAAGAAACTGTAAAAACAAACTTTAAAAACACAAAGACATTAATTTTAAAAGAATTCATATTATATGTGGGCACATATATGTATGCCTTTATACCTTTTTCCTCTGAGCCCTTCTTCCACCTTTTTTTCCTTTGAGATGGGGGAGGGTTGTCTCATATTTCACAAGTTGGCCTGGAACTTGCTGCATAGCTAAAGATGACCTTCTGCTTCCAGATTAATAGGCATTGTGGACCACTATGCTTGGATTTGATGTTCATTTGTACAGAAGAAAAAACAGCTAAACTCAAACCCCTCCAAAAGTGTAAGCTGCAGTGAGGTCAGATAACTCGCCTCCTTACACTGAGTGCAGATGATAGGGAGCAGATACTCAGCTCACCCTGACCTTGTCTGCATCATCTGACTTCCTGCTATGTCCCAGTTTCCTAGTATGTGATCAGATTTGGTTTTGATACAAATTAAAATTTTCATGTGTATGTGTGTGTGTAACAGAGTTTCACTGTGCATCCTAGGTTGGTATCAGGCTCAAATCCTCCTGCCTCAGTACTCTCCTCACAAATGCTAGGATATAGCAACCATGTACAACCATGCTTTTTAAAGCATACACAATTCCTGGAAAAGCGTGAAAGTGTGTCATTCCAGGTACCAGGGAGCCTGGAACTGGCAAGGAGCCTGGCTTTACCTACCCAGCACTCTAACTTCCTTCGTTTAATACCTGGGGTTAGTTTAGCACTTCAGCTCTCTCCTGCTGAGTTCAATCTCTGAGAAACCTACCCAGTGGAAGGAAAAGAACCAATTTCCTCGAATTGTCTCAGATCGTACATGTGCTGTGGCACACCTGCATCCAAATACAGACATGCAGAATGAATGTGAACAGGACTCATCTATTTGTTTTATTTTTTCTAAAACTTGTGCCTGCATCATCACCCAGGACAGACACAACCTCCAGGTGAAAGGATAGGAAAAGCCACTTCAAGCTCCGTGACTAATACCCATCTGGTTTCATTCTTGTTTAATGCCTTTCCTCCAGAACCATACATAGTTCTGCATAGGCTGGCCATTGCTTCTTTCTCTGTGCTTGGGATGTAGGTACTGCAGTTTTGTTTTTACTCATTCTTGATCATTAGGTGTCATTTGTTAATGGAGGATTTTACTTTATCCAGTGATTAATCATGTGCTTACTACACTTACATGTTCTTTTATGCACTGTAACTAATTCTTCCTCATCTGCCTTTACTAAAAGATGAAATAATTATTCTAAAGTGTTTTGATAATGTATTTATGTATAATCATATAAAACAGTGAGTTTTGCTGACAATTTTATACATACACATAATGAATGTATCTATGCAATGTATCTCTCCACTACCCTCTGGTCCCCTCCACTCTTATTAACTAGCTCCCCTTCTGCTTCATGTCGTCTGTGTTGATGACCCGATGAGTTTCACTAGGGACGTGCATAGGAGCCGGGTAGGAGTTTGTTTATAGGAATGTGTACATCTTACCAGTGTTTTCCTCCCCACATCAACTGTTAACTGGAGAAATCCTCAGACTTATAAGCTTTTATACTTCACTTTGAACCCTTGTTTCCCAGGAGGGTTTGGAAGCCTCTAAAGTGTAAGATTAAAACTACTAAGCATTTCATTTTTCCTGTTTTGAGTTATTTGGATTGAGATTCACAATTATTTACCTACTTGTTTGCTTTTTCTTGTTTTTATTCTCTGTGAATCTCATCTCCCCACCCCTTCATACCCACCTTCTGCTCTTGCAACCTCCCATACACACACAAAGAAAAAAATCTCATTGTAGAAGCTGTAGTGTGTCACAGTGTGTCCCACAGTACACCCCTCGGTCCACACTTCTTTGCTTGTAAATGTTCATTGCAATGAGTTGCTGGTCTGGTTTGAGGCCTCTGGCTTCAGCAACACTATCAATACTGGATCCTTACTGGGACTCGTCTTGGATATCCTGTTGTTGCCCTATGTCATGAATATCCTGCAGCTTTGGATCTGTAGGACCTGCCCCTTCGTGCACTCCAACAGATCATTAATAGGGTAGATGTTAGGGTGGATTAACTCTAAGCCCTGGATCTGGGCATGGGAGGTATTTGAGCTGGTCAGCCTGCCAGCTCTTCTTCACCCACACCACCAGGGGGAGCTCTCCAGCACTGCCCCTGGCTAGCTCATCCAATGCTGATGCCAGCAAAGGACAGAGCCAGCTCTCCTGCTCTGATGGCTCTTAGGGTGGCTCACGCATGCCCATACCAGTAGAGGCCCTCTACTATGCTGCCCAGGTGAGTTTCTGGTTCTGCTCTTCTGAGTGCTGCAGCAGGTAAGGGATTGGGTCAGCTTTCTTGATCTTTTGCCCTCTTGGCTGGCTCATCCACAAACCCTGTCCCCTGACCCCAAACTAGGACCAGCTTTACTGTGCTGCGCAGGTGATGTACAGGGCCAGCTCTCCTGTCTGCTATAGGTGGCAAAGGGGGTGGTGGTGGTGGTGGATCATCTTTCCTTTGCCAGCAACACTGCAAATTGTAGGCCAGCTCTCCCACCTCCCACCTTGCTTGCTTTTGAGAGTTGGATTGATCCAACCGTTACCTCTCTATTTTACTGATACAGTGATACAGTAGGGTCAGGGGCTCTGGCTTCCCAGTGCTTGTTAAATGTCCCCAGGGGATTCAGGCAATCCGTGTCTTAGGAAGCTAGCCTCCTCCATAGAGACTTGGTAAGTATGCAACCTCTATCCTCACTGAAGTGAGACTTCTGTGGGGTGCAAGTCGTATGGAGTGCCCTCACCCATCTTTATGCTGGTGCCCAGAACCCAGTGTTCAGGAGCAGCAGCTAGACCTTCACTATAGACTGTTCTGGAAACAGTTTCTGTTGTACTTTTCAAGACTGACTTCTTTAGCCCTCAGATCCTGTGAGTTGATATTCTAAACATACACTTAGTGTGCTGGATAGTTTTATGTCAACTTGACACAAGCTAAAGTCATCGGAGAGAAGGAAACTGCAAGTGAGAAAATGTCTCTATAAAATGCCTCTTATAAATAAGAAAAGCCTATAGCGTATTTTCTTAATTAGTGATTGATGAGAGGGCCCAGCCCATTATGGGTGGGGTCATCCCTGGGCTGGTGGTCCCTGATTCTGTAAGAAGGCAGTCTTAACAATCCAGGGAGAGCAAGCCAATAAGCAGCACCCTCTATAGCCTGTTCATCAGCTCCTGCCTTCAGGTTCTGGCCCTGCCCTTACTGCTTTTAATGACACACTGTTACACAGAACTGTGAGTGAAATAAACCTTCCTCTCCAAGGTGCTTTGGTCATGGTGTTTCATCACAGCAACAGGAACACTAAAGACAGCTTGAGAATCCCAAATAAAAGTACTTTAGACAATTGCAATGTTTTTCTTTTCAAAGATAACTTGTTTATGTGCATTGGTGTTTTGCCTGTATGTCTATGTGAGGGTATCAGATGTTGGTGTTACAGACAGTTGTGCACTATCATGTGTTTGCTGGGAATTGAACCCCAGGTCCTCTGGAAGAGCAGTCAGTGCTTTTAACTGCTGAGCCATCTCTCCAACCTCAAATGGAATGTTTTTGTTTCCAAGGGCTGTATATATTTCGTCACTGACTTGTGGTAATTTTATCATTTATTATTGTGGAAATCTGATGTCAATCCTTTCTTTTGGAGATGGCCTATTCCTTTCTCCCTCTATCTTTGAAATTTAGAAACAACTCAGGCAGGGAGTGTGGCTTTGGTAGAAGTGCTTGCCTTGCACACTTGATTCCCCAGCACTACCAAAGCCAACAACTATCATGTGTCTCAATGTGGCTTTGATGGCTTTAAGTTACAATAGGAATTGGGGTTGGTTCATAAATGCCAAGTCAGGAAAAGCACAAGGAAGCAGGAATAACTGTAGTGGCTGGTGGTTGTCTCTTAATTTCTCTCTCTACGCCTCCTTCCTCAATTTGGTCCCTTCTTTCTTCCCTGGCTTGTTACACTGTACATAAGCCAGTCACAGCAGTGAGCCTTTAGTCTACAGATGCTGTTACAGCTCTTACCAGCCAACACGTGTGTGTGGTGTATGTGCTCGTGTGGTCAGGCTGTGCACTCACGGAAGGCAGAGGAAGGTCAGTGTCCTACTCTGTCACTTCAGAGTAGGGTTTCTCACTGAACCTGGAGGTAGGCTAATGATCAGCATGCATCCCAGGTTGGCCTCCACCCCTCTTAACTAAAGATGAACTTGAACTCCTGACTCTCCGATGCCATCACCCCCACTCCCCAACACTAGGATCACAAGTGTGTGTGACAACACCAGGCCAGAAAAAAAATGTGTGACTTTTATTTCAAATTGACTGGTCTAGTCAATTTAGTTTTAACCTAAGGCAGACCATCATCAGGTATAGCCATCATCAGGGGAAAGACTGGGTGCACGGTTCGGTGGTGCATCAGTGGGTGTTTAGGTCCCAAGAGAATGTGTAAATGGGCAGGTCATTTCTTTCGACAGATATTTCTTACTAGTGTTGCTTATATTCAATGGCAACCTTCACTAGTACACATTAAGTATTTTTAATTAAAAATAACAATCAGATAACTTCAAGAAAACAAGTGAACAGAAATATAGAGAAAAATTATCCTGAATATCAGAGGAAAGAAAGTCTATTTAGCACCAAGAACAGTATTATACACAGAGAACATACAGTTTGAAAGATGCATCAATGGCCTAACAAAAAGCAGAGCGTATTTTTATAGACCAGAGTTAGAACAGGAGGAAAATGACCTGGGTTTACAGAAGTCACAGTTCATAGAGTTCCACATTACAAAGTAGTATTCTAAGGTTAGTACACAAAGGAAATAGGCTTACTAGGAAATGAGAAAGAATATACACTCTATTTCAGCCTTGATTCTTGAAAAGTTGTTTGGTATATATGAATTATCTGACCATGTAAACCCTTTAGCTTTGGACAGTTTAATTTTTTCATTTTCTTAACTGCAAAGAAACCCTGGCAACCATCTCCCATTTTCAGCAACAAAGTCATTTTTCAATTAACTTTGTGGTAACATGATCCACATTTTACACTATAAAGAAAACTCTGACATTACTTATTGCTGGTTGATACCTACAGGGCTTATCTTTTATGTATTTACCTAGTTAGTACCCTGGTAATCTGTAAAGTTCATTATCAAATATAAAATTTTTCATCAGTTAACCACTTCTACTGTATACTAACAATTGATTAGTTTCCTTTCACTTACAACCAATCTTCCCTCATCTTGAATTTCCCTTTCCATAGCCTCTTACTGCCCATCAAAACTAAGTATCTTTAAGCATTCCTCGCTACCTCCTTTTAACAATAGCTATTTCAAAGGGGACAAGAGCTGATCCTCAGAGGCAGTGGACATCTTGAATTCTGTATTCACTAGTCTGGTGAGCTTACTCCCTACTGTGAGTTGACATAGGCTACAAGACTGGAGAACTCAATATTCAAGTCTTTCATGCCAAGGACATCTACTTGGTAGATTAAAAACTCATTTGCTTATTAAGAGCTATGCTGTGCCTACTTAGGACAGTAATTCTCCAAGTATGGTCCCTGTACCAGAAGCCCACATACCACCCATCATCCCTAAATTCATTAGAGATGCAAATTCTTACAGCCCTCTCCAGATCAGCTTTATCAAACTGGGGGTATGTGCCCAGCTATGATCTGATAAACCCTTCTGGTTATCCCAACACACCTGCTTGAAATTGCTACCTTAGGTTTTCTTTGCTGCAGTCCAAAGCTAAGTAGGCTCTTGCCCTTTTAATAAGCATCCTAAGCAGTAACCAATCCCCAACCCTGGGCTTAGTGTACCATCTGAAACAAGCAAAAACCAGGAGTTCTTGGCCTGCTATCAGTTAAGGAATCATCCCCCCAAAGCATAACTAAGGCAAACCCCTTTACTTTCACAGCCATTATCTCTATCCATAGGGTTTCATCCAACAAATTCATCTTCAAGGGACAAGAGAAGACAGACCCCTCCCAGTAGGAATGTAGTCTCCAGTAGGTGGGATGAACTCTTCTTTTACTTCCAACATTAATTTCCTAAAACATGAATTAAAAGGCAACTTTATTCTAACTAAAACCTCATCTCTTTCCACAAAAATACTTGATGTGGCTTATAAAAATTGACGTGCAAGAGTTCTAATGGAAAACTAGGAATGAAAGAAAAGCAGGTATATTCCCATCTCCCCTTGCTTATGGCAGCCTTGGAAAAGAGTATAAAGTCTGACAAAAACTGAAACTCTTGGCTATTAAATGTGTCAGTGTATTCTCACTCATAAAGGATGCCCTCTGCCATATGGGCTGTGGGCACTTAATAACATCCCAACCACTGTATCCATTAAAAATGAAGTTGTCTTTAGCAGGTAGGAATTAAAAAATTTTTTTGACTTTCTATTTACTAATTATGGAACATGTGTAGAGGTTAAAGGGCAGTTTACACTTTTGTTTGGATTCTGGGGACAGACTTCAGGTCATCAGACTTTACCTGCTGAGCCATCTTGTTAGCCCTAAATGTTTCTATGAAAAACTTAAATTTGTGCGTGCACATGCCAATGTGCCAAGACAGGTGTGTGGAGGTCAGAGGATAACTTTAGGAAGTCGGCTCTCTCCTTGTACCATGTGCATCCTGTGACTTGATCTGGGCCTTCAGGCTTGAGGCAATCACCTTCACCCACTAAGCCATCTCACTGGCCCTCTTTTGAGGTTTTCTTGAAATATCATAACAGCATTACATTTCTCTGACATTTCACTGACTTGTATTTTTTGAGTATGAGAAAATACTGATTATGCCTGGTTGCAAAAACATCTGCCTTATCAATACAGAGAAGATGACAGGGTAAGACAATTGCACTGGAAAGCCTGAAAGACAAAACTGGTACCTGTCAAGAATGTTTTTCAAGTATGGAGTCTATTTAAGAAAAAGGAGATAGTCTATGTGGGCCTATATGTCCAGTGCCTAGTCTTGTGCTTTATAGGCATTTGTTTTAATCAAACTCCAAAGGAGTAAGAAAAAAGGTGGAAAAATACCAAACATTGAGAGGTGCTAATTACATAAAAATAAATTTTAGGAATGGTTAAGTGTCAACAATCTTCTTCAACTATCTTTATTACAGCAAGAGGAAGTTTTACTCTTAATGCATAGAATCTGAAGAAACAAAAATTACATTTAGCTTTTAAAAGAGGCCCTTTTGACAGTTATTAATACAAATGTGAAATAAGACCCTCAAACAAATACCAATTTCAGTAATAGTTTACATACAGCAATAATTTATTCTGAAATGTTCATTTAGTTTGAGACACAACTCATGTCTCATTAATAAAAGAGCAGCCATCTCACCTCAAATACCAGAATATACAACAGTTACAGCATAGCAAAAATTCTACCTACTTTTGATAAAATCTAGTTCAGTTAAAATAGTTTCATTCAATGCTTTACAGTTACACAGATTTGAGCACAAAATAGTGTGAATCGTTACACTGTAGCTATCTCTATGCACACCATGTGATCACAGAATCATTAATCGTTACTTCTGAAATTGAACCATCAGTTTCATTCATGCAGAAAAGCAAAGCAGGCTGGGTAAACATATTCATTGGGAACCATATTACTGTGAATTTCACAGCCACATGATTAATTATGACATTAGATGGACTCACAAAGACTAATTTTTTGCATAAATACCAATTTCTCCCTGATGTAAGTTTATTTTATTATCTAAAAATGATTGATAACAGCAATATATCATATAGTTTCTATCTGTAGTGTTAAGACAGGCGATAATTAAAGGACAATGGGATGGATGCTACTTAAATACATGTAAAACACACTGTACAAATATACTTGGCTTTATCATTTTTTCCTACCTAACAAGAGCGCCCCTCAAAATGACCAGTGAGGACAAACTGTACTATCAAATATGGTTTCCAGAACAAAACCCCTCTAGCAAGAATCAAACCTATTTACAAAACATTTCAACGTTTAAAGTTTTCTTTGAAATAAAGTCTCTATACAGCAGTAGTGATTAACACCAGCTTTTCCAGCGTTTGTCCTTCCAGCTCTTTTAAACAGATGTCACAAGGTAAGACCCAGAATGGCGTTTAGGACTTTGGGCTCCGCTGGATTCTGTGCTGTCAGTCTTTGAATCTCTCTTCTTTGTATTGTTGCTCACTGGCGTAGGGATCTGAGATGGCCGGGCTGAAGTGCTGTCTGCGCTGCTTTTCCTCGGGCTAGGGTTGTAATTGAAAGGTGTCACTCTGGCTGCAACAGTCCCACTAGGTGAACTGTGTTTGCTGGAGCTACTTGAACTGAAAGGGGTACGCTCTGCTATACTGGTCTCAGCAGTCTCTGCTATAGGGACAGGGTTACTCTGTCCTGGTTTTGTCTCAGTTCCTTTCTGTTCTGGGGCCTCTACCTGAATAAAGGAGTTCAGGCGGTTTTCCAGACCCACGGTTTGCACAGGACTGCCACTGCCTACACTTTGTTTTCCTTGGGTATCTTTTGAATCTTTAATGCTTGGATTTTCCTTTTCTGAAACACTGTCAATCACTGGGGGGGTGTTACCTGTGGGAGATCTTCCAGATCTAGGGTTGTTAATGGGGCAGTCTTCAATTCTCACCCAAACATCCTCTGTTTTAGAAACAGCAGGTGCCATCTGATAGATCAGAGTCTTTGATTCAGCACCACTGGCAGCACCTGAGGAAGTGGTCTGAGAAACCATGTTTGTGGGAGAAATGTCACTTTCCTTTATTTTCCTCCACGTTCCTTTTGTGGGTACCTGGTTTTCTTTCATTTGTCTGGGTCCTGGCACAGAGTTCACATGCTTTTCATCCTCACTTTTGGCTTTTTCACTGGACTCTGATGAAGCAGAAAGAATAGAAGATGAGCTACCAGTTCTTCTCCAAGTGCTCACCCGAGGGAGGGACGAGGAATGTTTGCTGTGTTCACGCTTCCAGGTTCCTGCCCGATTGATTGGTAGTCTGGAAGGACTTTCTGAATGGGAGCGTGCAATATCATGCCGTTTCACGGGCCTTCCGTCATTATACTCTATGGTGGGGCTGAGATTAGGTGGGAGCTTTCGCCATCCGCCTGCCTGGACAGATGGATGTGTGGACAGAGACATATCAGGAAGGGAAGGACTTAAAACTGGGGTCTGTGCCTGGGACCTGGTGGGAGAATCTGGTCTAGAAGATGGAGAAAGGGATTCAAATGAGGCAGACTCCTCCAGTTTCCTTCTTAGGGTTGGGCTTGGAGCTTCTTTGATGAAAGTAGACTGGCGTACTAATGCAGGTCTTTCTGACCTGTCTGATTCACTTCCACTTGACTTAGTTGAAGACATTCTAGAAAGTTCTACCTTTTTATTAGACCCATTGCCATTATTCATCTGATTCAGTCCTTTAGATGCTGACTCACTTCTGGGGATACTGCTGGCATTCTTGGATAAACCTGCCTGTTTGGTAAGGTTTTGCTGGCTCAGCTGCCTGCCTGGGGATGTATATGACATTTTACCAGAACCCGAGGACTTAGTTGAAGCAGTACTGGGAGACGATGTTCTGGGCAGCTGAGACAGTTTGTTAGGAGGGCTTATTCCATTTCTACCAGGGGAAATTGAGTTTCGTCCTGGAGACTGCATTGGTCTACTTAATGGTTGCTGTGTAGGTCTTGAGGGAGTGGAGTCTCTAGATCCTGATCTAGAAGGCCCCTTAGTTGACCCACTAATTTGGGAAGTTTGCCTGGTAATAGGGCTCAGCTCTGACTTCACTGCTGGCTTAGTTCCACGAGGAGAAGTGGTAGCTACCGGACCTTCACTGGGGCTTTTAGAGGTTGGAGTCTTGAGGGGTGGGCCTTTTTTAGACACAGGACTTGTACTTGAGGAGCTATTCCGCACCCCTGGGATGTGAATCATTGTCCTGCCTCTTGAGATCGAAGGCATGTTTGTCTGAAGGGGTTGTTTCATCTGGCTGGAAATTTCTGAATTAGATCGGATCTTTCCCGTAATCAAGCTTTTATAAACCTTTTTCCCGCCTTTGATTCCTTTGTTTTCAGATTCAATTTTTTTTGCTTCTAATGTGCTTTTCTCTCCAGGTTTGAGAATTCTTGGGCCTTTATTACTTGTGAATGGCTTTTCTTCTTGATCAGGTGTAAGATGAAAAGGCGATCCCAGAGAAATGCCAGATTTCAGTGACAGGATGGAATCGGAATCAGATGACGCTTGTCTAGATAAGCATGCAGCGGCGGCAGCAGCTTGGTGCAAACTACTTACTATGGAGTTTGCCCCTTCTTGAATAGCTTTCCAGTCAAAAGTTTCTGAATCAGGGGATAAACCATGTTCTGAATCTGGCCTCTGTATATCTTTCAAATCAAGTGTCAGATCTTCAGCCAATATGCCTCCCATTTTTCTAGGACTCTGCTTTTCACTCTCACCCTTGAGTCGTGAAGGCCTTTTCTTTTTTGGCATGGCAGAACTTATACACTCCTGCAACAGGTCGTCCTCAGAGTCAATGCTAAGAGAACTGAGAGAGCTGTTTCTGGAGAAACAGACAGGGGTGTCTTCAACATGAAATGACTTGGGCGCATACCCAGATGCCTGAGGCTTACTTGGCTCTCCTTGTGAGCTGGTAGGTTCAGGTTCTTTGATTGGTTCATTTTCTTTGTTATTGTTGTTTTCTTGGTCAATGTCACTAAGGGAACTCAGAGAGGAATTTCGAGAAAAGCAAACTGGAGTATTTTCAATAGCAAAATTCTGCAGTTTTTCGTCAGTTGCTGCCCCTCTATCTGGCATGTCTTTGGAGGACTGGGGGAAAGTGGGTTGTTTCTGCAGCATTGGTTTAGACTGTCCTCTGCTTACTGGATGTTTTGCACTAGCTTGTGACTTACTAGCTGACTGTTGGCTTGTGCTTGGCTCTGTGTGGCAGGTACCTTTGGCTTCTGAATCCTTACTTTCTTTGCCCTTTCTTAGCTCAGCCTTTTCTCTGGAAAGGTCAACGTCATCATCATCAAAATCTAGAGAACTCAGAGAATCGTTTCGTGAAAAGCAGTAAGGAGTCCCTTCAATGGGGGTGTAATGATGTGGGGAATCGAAAGCAAAGCTTCCCCGGACTCTCTCTTCATTGTTTGGTAGTTTATCATTAAAGTCCTTGGGATTGTTTTTAAAGTTCTGTTTCTTTGAGTCTTTGTTGTCTGAGAAAGTTTCTTCAGTATTTATGTTAACTTTTGAGTCTGTATTCTTTCTCACACGCATTCTGTATTCAGTATTTTGTGGCATGGGCTTTACTGGCGAAGTAGGCTTCTTTTTCTTAGTGTCTATTTGATTTTTGTTAGTTCCAGATGACGTCACAGATGCTTGTTGGACTTGGTCCATTATCTTTTTCACTCGGAAAGGCTTGTGGCTTTTTCCTTTGGGCATAGCAGAATTGATACATTCTGCAAGAATATCTCCTTCCTCTGCTTTGTTGTCATCCAGATCTGGTGTAACTATAGATGAGATTTTTCCTCTCTGAGCCTCATCTGTACTCCTGCCTTCTGTAGGAATGGTATCTCGTTTTTCAAATTCACCTGACTGTATGCCTGCTCTAACCCCATCTCCAGCAGCTAACTCATTTGGAGGGGATTCTATTGTCAGATCACTTAGAGATGTCGCCGTGGAAAAGTTTATAGGTGTCCCTTCTACACAGTACACCCGGGGCACATCGTCCCCTGGTGTAAAGCTAACATGTTTTTGTGCCTGCAGCCTATTTTGTGACGGCAGAAGTTTATACACAGGCAGCTGACTTGGTTTCCTTGCCACAGGTGGAGGTAATTTTGAAGCAGTCTGGGCTAGCTTTTTGGCTTTGCGTGATGACTTTGTTGGCATGGCTGAAATAATACATTCTTCTAATATTTCAATATCATCATCATCAGAATCATCTAATAAGTCTTTTTCAGAGTCAGGCTTTTCTACCTCTTTATCCTGGTTCTCATTTGATTCTTCAGGCTGTTCTGGTTCAGTTTCATTCCCATTGTCATTTTCCTGAACTGGAGGCATTATTCTTAATTCCACATCTTTCTGTATAAATGGCTCATCTAGACTCAGAGCACTTAGGCTAGAGGAACAAGAAAACCCATCTGGAGTACTTTCTGTGGCAAAGTGTAACAGAGTATCAGCATCTGGTAGGACCTGCACCCTCTGCACGGCTGCATTTACAGCAGTCTGCTTAGGTCCACTTTCTCTCTTCTCAGCAGCAGGTACTTTACTTTTTGGCACCTCTCTCTTGGTCTGCACTGTCTGTGGAGGAGGTGGAGGGGTTTTGCTTCTGCTTGGTGGCATGGTCTGCCCAGGGCTATCTGGAAGGTCACTGGGGCTTATAATGCCACTCACCATTCCACTACATGGCTCACTCTGAACAGAGCTGGCAATGGAGCGACTCTCAAAACTATCAAGTGAGCTGACAGAAGTACACCTGCTGAATACAAGTGGAGTCTCCTGGACATAGTGTTCTGGGGGACTTTTGGGTGTCTGAGCACCACTTTTGGAGGGAGACTTGGCTCCTGAAGAAAACTCAACAGCTTTATGCCTGGTTGATTCTGAAGGTAAGCCAGAAGCCTGGAGCCTGTTGGGTTTGGTTCTAGCATTCTGGGACACTGCTGGAACTTCACTTGCAGGATCTTCAGTTGATCGAGTTACATCGTTCTCTTTTATTTCTGCTATCTGCAGAGTATTAGCAGAATCTGCTTCCTGTGTTGTCTGATCACATCCTATTTCATCTTCAGCCGATGACAGCGATGATAATGAACTGCACCTTGAGAAACAGATTGGGGTGTCTTCTACACAGTAAGTCTGTATTGTTTCTTGGTTGATGGAGGGGGCTTTGCAAGCAGTCCCTTTTTGAGTCTGACCATTTCTTTGTGCTGAACTTGGATGCAGCTGATTCTGCCTTTTGGCATTAGATGAAGGTGCGGATGTATTCTCGCTGCTTGGAGAGATATGTTCAGTTTTAGTGCTTTGTGCTGATGAATTCTTTGAGAATGAAAATGATGGTTTCTGTGAGGAAGAAATGTCCGTGGCATATTTTAAACTATAATCAATAGGCTGATCCACATGATGTTTCTCTTCATTATATTTTATGCTATAATTTGTCGGTCTCTCCTCTTCTTCTTCATGTTGTTCTTCCTCAGAATAACGCTCACTGTAGTTGGTAGGTTTATCATCTTCATAGTCATCTTCCTGACACAAAGACTGGTTTACATTTTGATTAATTGCATGATTAGAACCCATTCGATTTGTTTCTGAACCACTGGTTCCCCTAGATCTATATGGGGAAACACACTCTTGTTGTCCAAAATGTGGTTGGAATTTGAGGTGTTTGTCATCAGTGTTCTCAGGATAGACAGGATAACTGGTATTCTGGCTTCTTGATTGTCTTTGCTCATTTTGCTTTATTTCATCTTCTATCACATGTTTGGGTCTTGCCCACCTTTCATTCTGTGAGGGACTCTGCCTTCCTGAGTTCAACTGCTCATCTGAATATTTAAGACTGTAATTTATTGGTGTATCCAGTTCTGCATCATTATCATCCATATGGTTTGCACTGTGTATTTTATGGGCTAGGTCAGCTGGATACTGACCATAACTGCAAAACTTACTTTCATCATCTTCAGAATAGGATTCAACTGAGGGTTTCATTTGGCCTCTTTTACCATATCCATCACTGCTAGTGACACTATTCAAGCTGTCATTGGAAGATCTTTTATATTCCACTTTGGCATAAGGCATAGAGCATGTCCTATTTGAATTTTCCGACTTAGTGAAGTTGTATGTGTTTGAATGTGTGTGGGAGGCAGAACTTCTTCGTGCTGCACTCCTCTCGTCTGCCACACAATGGAACTCGGTGGTAGAAGCAGAACTTCTGTCGTCCTGAGATGTATGAATGGCTGATACTTCTTCCATAACTTTGGCTATCTGGGCTGCAGTGGTAGTGATCTGCAAACCCCGTTTTGAAGAGGTTCCTGGATTTTCTGTTGCTGAATGGTAAGCGCTGAGGCCAATACCTCGTTCTCTCTCCAGGCTTCTATCTTTCTCAGAACGAGAACTGTCTAAACTTCCCCTTGATGAAGAGGAGCTTGGCAATACCGTAGTATTTAAATATGGTGAAAGAACAGTCATGTTTCCAGTATTAAAATTGTCTGACCTATTATCATCATGTCGATTGGCATCAAAAACATAGTCACCATAAAGATTCTGCTTGTGTCTCTGCTTACTACGATGAGATGCCTTGGGACTTAAATTGTCAATGTTGTCAAAGGTTTCTGATAAATGCTGAGCATCTAATTCTGCTTCTAGAGCTTTCTGTTTCCTAACATGAAGGGATGGCAAACTAGAACCAGGAGACATAATATTGGCATCCTTATACTTTGCAGGTCTGTTGGCCATGAGATTCCTTAAAGCTGCGGCACTTCCCATAGCAATCATTTTGTGCTTGGAATGAATAAGGTTCTTGAGCATGCTCACTGCCCCCATGTCCCACAAGGCTTCCTGGTCTTTAGGATTTCTTGCTGATAGATTCCACAAAGTTCCACATGCATTACTGACTATTGTCAAGCTGTGAGATTTCAAGTGCTGTAATAAAGTTTGTAGGCAATTGTTCTCTCTTAGGATTTGCCTGAATTAAAACAAAAACACGTGAGATTAAGCGGAAAATGTGATCACTGACAACAAATAAAGTGACAGAAAACAATTTTAAACACAAAAATGATTACTAAACACAATCAGTATATTATGAGCATATCATTTCTCTTGTGAACTCCAAGCAGATCTCCTCTCTTTTTGTTCTCTTGATTCATTTAAGATTTATTTTTTCCAAGTATCATCGTCATTCCAAAAGTAGTAATAATGCTATGTTTCATTTATTCTGTGTCCTATTCTGATCCAGTATAAGAAAAAGGATTTTTATTTTTTGAGCAGATACATTTTCTACATTCACACAGTAATAGATTTCTAACTTAATGATTATAAACACATCATGGAATTTAAACAGGAACTGTGCCAATTTTATATAGAGTGAGCAACAATGCTGAATACTGAGGTTCTTGAAAGCAGAAGAGACTGACAGATCACTATGTAGTCAGGGAGCACACAGTATGCTTCTAGACCAGCAAACTTATTTTCCAGAGTTAGTAATCTCTGTCTCAGTGAAGACACCGAGTCCAAAGCACTCTTTGGCAGACTGTGTATATAAGCATTATTTTAAAAAATAACATGAAGTATAGATTTAAAAAATACAAAAAAGCATATGAATATAAGGACTAACAGTCAATACAATGAGCTCTGGGTCTTGGAGAGATCTGTAGTCTTTTAAATATAAAGTAAATTAACATCTAGTAATAACATTCTATTTTAGTTTAAACTTGGTTGTCAAGGGGAGATAATAAGCTTCAATACTGGTTAAGACACCACTAGGAAAAAGCTGAGCCTTTCTATTTCCTATATCATACTCAAGAGTTTTTCCTTTGTTTAAAAATTAGTTTTGGCCGGGCGGTGGTGGCGCACGCCTTTAATCCCAGCACTTGGGAGGCAGAGGCAGGCGGATTTCTGAGTTCAAGAGTTCGAGGCTAGCCTGGTCTACAGAGTGAGTTCCAGGACAGCCAGGGCTACACAGAGAAACCCTGTCTCGAAAAAGCCAAATAAAATAAAATAAAATAAAATAAGATAAAATAAAAATTAGTTTTGTATTTCTTTATGCCATCTAAATAGGGGAGAATTAATTTGACTTTTATTCCTTTTTCTGGATTTCTCAACTATTGCTTATTTGTAGATTCCTATAAGATAACTTTAACTTTATTAGCAACAACATTGAAATGAATTATTCTTGGAGTTGATAGTTATTTTGCACTACAATAAGGCCTCTTTGCTTAGAGCTTTCATAATAATATAAAACAGTTTAGAATCAGGTCTTTCTAAAGAAATAAACTCTATAATAATCCACTTAAAAGTAATATAAAACTTGGTGTATACCTGTGGTCTTCATTTGTAGCTATCAAGCTGGACACATTCCGTAATATCCCACCTCCACTTTCAATAATGGCTAACGTGTTTGTCTGGCTCCGGTAGGTGAGGGTGCCAACCAGGAATGCCAGCGCTCCGTCCACAGCACATATGTCAGCCTTATTCTCAGTGCAGTGTGCGGACAGGTTCCATAAGGCACTCAAGACGCTTTTGAGGGTTGATTCCTAGTAAGGATTGAAACAGAGTGTCATTTAGTTAGTCTTTTTTTTTTTTTTTTTGTCTCCCTTCTGACATTCCTCACTAGTAAATCAGGAACCTTTCATTTACAAACAGTTTCATACAAAATGAAATTTAGTTCAGTGCTGTTTCTATAAATCAACACAGTATTAAACTAATGACCATGTATCTTTATGATGCAGAAGTGATATACACTGTCACAGTATAATATTATCAGGATAACAGAAAAGAAATGAAAACACCTTTATATACTATGTGTGGATACGGAAAAATCTGAATACTGAATGACAACATGCTAAAAAACAGGTTACGTAATATTCTATTTATATTAAAAACAAATGTATGTATTCATGTGCTGCTGATTAAAAAATAATTTGACTTCTGAAAAGTACTAGAAAACATACAAACCCTTTTTATTATTTTTTTATTTTAATTTTTATTTTATTTTTTGAGACAGGGTTTCTCTGTGTAGCCTTGGCTGTCCTGGAACTCGCTCTGTAGACCAGGCTGGCCTTGAACTCAGAAATCCATCTGCCTCTGCCTCCCAAGTGCTGGGATTAAAGGCGTGCACCACTACCACCTGGCTAACATACAAATTCATTTTTTAAAAAAGATTTTATTTTATATATGTGAGTACACTGTTGCTCTCTTCAGAAACACCCAAAAGAGGGCATCAGATCCCATTACAGATGGTTGTGAGTTACCATGTGGTTGCTGGGAATTGAACTCGGGACCTCTCAAAGAGCAGTCAGTGTTCTTAATTGTTGAGTTATCACCCCAGCCCACAAATTCTTAAAACTGCTAAAGAAACTACAAATTACAAAAAGGCCCAAGCTCCCTCATATACAAAATTTTTAATTGCTGCAGAAACACTCTGATATACAATTAATGATATTTGGTTATAATTTGTCAAACTTGAAATGTCAGTGTTTCTTCTTATGACATCATCAAGTTATTAGAACAAGAGGCACTCCAGACAATGCAGATGGAAAACAGTAAGAAGGAGGCTATTGCAGTGTGCGGACAGGTTCCATAAGGCACAAAGGAAACAACACTGTTTAGGGGGATAATGTAGATGATGTAAGAGAGAAAACACCAGAAATAGAATTCACAGCAGGAACTACTTGGAGACTTTTTTTTTCCCTTATATTTTTGTTTGTTTGTTTTTAGCTTTTTTTGAGACAGGGTTTCCCTGAGTAGCCCTCGCTGTCCTGGAACTCACTCTGTAGACCAGGCTGGCCTCGAACTCAGAAATCCACCTGCCTCTGCCTCCCAAGTGCTGGGATTAAAGGCGTACACCACCACTGCCCGGCTCTACTTGGAGTCTTAACCCAGTGTCTTATGCAAACACATAGAGCCTAATTCCCAGTAACTCACGGTGCCTTACATAAATGGCCAGTTTCATGTAACTCATTAGCTAGCTAGCTCATGTCTGAAATCCAGCACTTGGGAGGCTAAGATAGAAGGACTGGTACAAAATCAAGGCCAGGCTCTATACACAAGATCTAGTCAAAACAACAAGAACAAACAAAACAACAAAATATGGAAAACACTCGTGTGTGTGTGAACATAGATAGTATATATAATTAAATACACACACATAAGCACACACATGCAAACAGACACACACACACACAAATGAGAAGGTCCTGAGTTCAATTTAAATTAAGTGTAAGATGCTCCAGAGATCACAGGCTAAGGGACAAGGGGTCTGTATTAAATAAATTTTACAGTTGAAATTACAGGATGCATGAGTGATTACAAGCTGGGGGTGAAGCTGAGAAGTACAGCTATATACACAGTATACAGGGATGGGATGAGTGACAGATGTGAAGGGCTGGGGAAGGAAAAGAAATGGCTAGAAACTAGAAATAAGGAAAGGAGCTGCAGTATAGTGACTGATAACAAAGTATAAACTGCAGGGAAATTCAAAAGAAAAACCTAATTAAGTAAACCTCAGTAGATTCTGAGACAAAGGAAAAGGTATCTGGAATCAGAGTAGGAGGGAGTGAGGCCAGGGGCCCACTCAGGACTTCAGTCATTATAGGAAAAGAAGACTCTAGTAATTAGGAGCCATGGAGAACTTTTAAATATGTGGATTTTTAATAGCTGAAATAAAAAGAGATCTAAAGATAAAGCAGGCAGAGGGAAGGGCTGATAGCTCTAAGTGAACACCCAAGTGTGAGTACAATTTTATGAAATTATTACTGAAGAGAAATAAACTGTATATCTTATCACTCACTTATCACACATACATTCTTATCACTTTTAATGTAGCTATACACCAATGAATTAACTCTAATCAATTAACAAACATTGATATCCCAAGGTTTCTTCACATGCTTCTAAACCTATCTTTTCATTCTAGCCCAGGGCCTAAACAAGTACTGACTTGCTTTCAACACTAACATCCTCTTCAAAGAACAAAGGGTTAACTAACACCTCTCCCTCTATGGCTTTCTATCTGGTGCTGCTCTCTAAGTTTCAAAAAGTACAAGCTAAAGAAAATTCTAGGAACCAAAGAAACCACACACAGGGTTGTAGATAACTATTGAGACCATTCACATGGTAACCAGTGGGCTGGCAAGATGGTCACCAAAACCACCTGCCACACAAGCCTGAAGACCTGAGTTCAAGCCCACAGTGGAAAAAGAGTCAACTCCTGAGACTTTTCTCAGACCTCCACATGTGCCTACCTATGCCAGCACATAGGCAGACATGAATACATTCACACAAACAAAAACAAAAGCCAAGTTTTTTAAAAATACATCTTACTGATTTATTTTTCAATAATTTGTTCTTTGGGCTGGAAGATGGTTCATCTGGTAAACTGTTTGCCACACAAACATGAATACCTGGGTTTGATTTTCCCATAACCCATGTAAAAAGTTGGATGTGGCAGCTGGGAAGGCAAAGACAGGAAGATGTCTAGTCAGTCTTGCTGAATAGATGTGTTCCAGATTCACTGAGAAGGCCCTACCAAAACATGGGCTGGAGTGAAGGCTCAGCAGTTAAAGAGCACTTGGTTGCTTCCAGAGGGCCCAACACCCTGTTTCTGGGCTCTGAGGATATCAGGCATGCATCTGTTACACAGACATACATACAGACAAAACACCCATACATAAGAGAAAATGGTGGGGAGCTACAAATTTGCCTCAGCAGATAAGAATGCCTGCTCAAAGAAAGCCCTGAGTTTGAGCCCTGGGACCATGTAAAACAAGAGATGAGATACATGTCTGTAATCCCAGCATTTGGAGGGTGGAGACATGAGGATTTGAAGTTCTAGGTCATCCTTGGCTGCATGGTAAGTTCCACGTTGGGCTACATGAGACCCGTTCTTGAAAACAACCAAACTACCAGGTGAGGGGATTGAGGAAGACATCTTACATATATCTCTAGTTTGCACATGCACTTATGAACACACACAAACACACACCACTCTTTCTCATTTTTTAAAGCCAGTACCCCACTATGTTGCCCAGGGTGGTCTTGAACTCCTGGGCTTGAGTAATCTTCCACCATAACTTGTTGGGTAGGCTGGGGCTGTAGGTATGTAATAATTTTTTTTTTAACAAGTTCATTCTTTTTATAGCTGTGAAGAATTTCATTGTTCACACACACACACACTTTACAGTTTTCTAACTGTTTACATAACAACAGTCATTACAGTTACTTCTGACTTTAGCCATAACAAAATTATGAAGAGCATTCATATATATATATCTGTGTGAGAACAATAGTTATTTTTCCTGTGGGTAAATTCTTAAGAGTGGAATGGCAGGGTAGTATGGCAGGTATATGTTTAACATAAAATCTCTTCTAAATGTTTTCCTAAGTGCTTATACAATTTCACATTCCCAACAACAGTATAGAATGTTTCCCGATGTTCAGCAACCTTGATGTGTGGTTAATTCTTTAACTTTAAGCTAGTATGGTATGTAATAGCATCTCACTGTAGTTTTAGTGACAAATAACATCATGTACCCTTTCCAGCGCTTAGTGGCTATTGCTACCTTTCCTGAAGTATTAGTCCTAATCATCTATTTAGCAGTTTCAAAGGTATGTTTATATAGAACCTGTGTAGATTTAGATATGGATCTGTCTGTGTACGTGTGTATGATGAGCATGCCAGTGCCTGTGTGAGTTGTGTATAGGTGTGTGCCTGCCATCACGTGCAAGGTAACTAGGACAAGCTCTGAATCTGGGCCTTGCCTCTCATCTTGTTTCAGACAGGGTCTCTTTGGTGGAGTATGCCTTTAATACAGCTCTAGAGAGGCAGAGGATGGTAGATCTCCTATTCCAGTACCCAACATTTTAAAGTTACCTTTTTAACTTCCAAAGCACATTCCATCAATGCTTTCACACTTCCAACTTCTCTCAGCGTCTTTTTGCTATTTACATCTGCTCGCCAAGACAAGTTCCTCAACACACTTGCAATAACCTGTAAATAATCAAGTTTTAGAACAATTTACATGTAAAATGATTCATACTAATAATTGCCTTTCTGTTTCTAATGCTAGAGGTAAGAGTAGAATCTGCTGCAGTTTAAATACAACCTATCTAAATGCTCGGTATAAGTGTTTTGATTTTAAATTTGGTTTTTTGAATATTTGTACATGCGTGAGATAATGCTCCACATATATCTCTATTTCTTACATGTGTAACTTGAAGGTAACTCTCTATAGTATATTAATAACTTAGTGCACAAAGCAGCGTCATAACACAGACTTTTCCACATGTGGTATCAGGTTAGCAGATACAAAGAGTATCAGGTTTTAGATTTTGGGTGAGGAATGCTCCGCCTGTAAGATCAAAGTATGGCGTTTACATGTACTGAAGGTCACAGTAGAGCCAACAAATGTGTACAATAAATATGATTGACTATAATAATAAAAATAGGAATGTTCTGCCTACAGTAAATTTCTCAAAAATATTACTATGATGATAAAAAGAATTACTTCAATATAATTATTTACTTTAGTGTTAGTAAAACCATACTTTAACACAAGCCACTAAATATGAAGCCAAAGCTTAATATAAATTATTACATTAACTTGTTAACATCCAAGAAACACATCAGAAATTCTAAGTAGTACCTGCTGTAAGTCTTCACTTTCGGATTTTAACTGGGCCACAAGTGCTCTCATGCAGCCTTTCATAGAACACAGCGTAGCCTGTAACAGTAGATGCGGAGCAGTGTCATCAAGGAACCTGCCCGAAATGGTTTTATTTCTAGCTTCAGATCTGCTTTTATTTCAATCATAAATGTTATTTTACCTATACAAGACCCAGAACAAGATTACCTAAATGAAAGACAGATGTCTCCTATTTCTGTTATATATTTCCTTTATCTAACTAGGAAACCCAAGCAAAATCCTGAGAAATGATAAGCAAAACCCAGAGCATGGGGTTCTGTCTGATGGACTCAGTATGTGTATTGTTTGTCAAAGGGTTTTACTCTCACTCCTGGGAACAGTGTTTTATTAATTATCATTTTCTATAGTGCCGACCACTACACTTGCTAGGTAAAGGTGCTACCCTTTTTAGCTGCATCCCTAGTATGAGGAGCAATGCTGTTGGTGCAATGATATAATGTCAGTCTAGGGTTTCATCTTCAAGTGTGCTTTTGCTCTGAGCAGAAGACAACCTACTAGATAGGGATATGCAGTCACAGTGAGAAAGGTGGTTCTAGGAGTCACTGTTCAACTGGGATGTGGTGGGAGACACCAAAAAACCAGTTATAAGTAATTCTTTCTTTAGTTTAAAAAGCTGTTTATAAGAAAATAAACTAACTCCTACCTGAGCTACTTTGAGAAGTAAATCTTAGAGAGGACATACCTTGTTGGCCACATCTCCAAAGGTCAAGTTTGTCAAGGCCATCCCAGCATAGCGTCTTAGAGTGACACTGTAGTGGTCATTAGTGAGCCCGTACATCTCACAGTCCACCTGCAGTAACTCTGCAATGGCCTGCAGTCCCCCTAATTAACAAGGGCAAAGGAAACAGAATAATCTAGAATCAAATAAACTGGTATAGTTTGGCATTTTAAAACCAGGGGGGAAAGAGCTCTAAGAATGAGAATACGTGGTTTAAATTTGCCTTTAGAATTAAAAGCCACAAAACTGTTGTAAATAATTTTTGTGTAATATAATTATAACTGACAAGATGTCACTCTCTGCCAGTGTCTCCACCCTCCCACCACTTGCTTTATTGAATGAAATAAACATTATTTTCTATTCACTGACATACACTGTACCTTGCCAACAATGAAGGCTATTTGTTAACACTGGTCTTCCTAAACCTAAACAGAAAAATTAACTTACTGCTAATATAAGGGCTTTAAAATTACCTTCCATTTGTCATATACAGTGGTCTAATACTTTTTTAATGTGTCAAATAATGATCCTTAGGAATAATGAAACTTTTGAATAAATATTTGCTTTAAGTAAAACTTACTTTGTGAAAAAATGGTTTAAACCTATTATAAAGTTCTATCAAGTATCTTTAAAAATAATCTTAATTTTCTTTGATACTCTAAAATAACCAACTGTACCAGGATTCAGTATTTCCCTTCTTCCTACTACTTAACTAACAGGTGTGCTGAATCATGAGTGGTCAACAAGCAGGAAGGGAAGGGCTGGAAACATAAAGGGAGAGGGAAGACAGTAAAGCAAGGGGATTAAAAAAAAGTGAAGCAAACGGTGAGGATGAGAGTAAAACAAGATAAAATGCACATGAACTATTAAAAGATTCATCATCATCAACATCAATCACCATGGCACTTGGGGTATTGAATTGTTAAAGAGAGGTGGCTCAGGCATTAAAAAGGAAAAAATAAAATAAAAAAAAAGACATGCTTGTAAGTCTCAGTAAGCTGCTAACCTGAAAGACCAGTGCAGTAACATTTTGTGAATGGCAAAAAAAGATCATTGGAAGAATCTGCACATTTACAAAATCAAGTTCTCTGCTGAGCTAAGAACTGTAAGACAAGGTGTCTTGACTATATGAAGACTCATGTAGACCTTTATGACAAGAAGAGATGACAGGCAATTCTCTGAACATAGGCAAGCAAATTCGTTTATATAAAGAAAATCTAAACCATACTTATGAAGATTTTCCTCCATCTATTTGCAATAATAGATAAGTATAGTCAGTGAGTGAAATTCAGTCCCTGTCTTCATGAAATTTATGAATGGTGTGAAGCATCCAGATCTAGAGTGGGGAGAGCCTCAAGGAAAGGGTCTGAGAAACAACATTTAAGGTGAAATCTAATGGATGACTGAATAGCTAACTGTATGTATAAGAGCTCACTGAGGTTGAGCACCAAGTGAAGCGACAGAGGTGGGTAAATGCCAGATCACAGAGACTCTGCATGTCACATTAAGGGTGTTAGACAGAGGACAGTGTAAGTAGAGATATGTTACAGATAGAGTATGGTGGGTGCAATGGGCAGAATGGCTTAGACTGAAAGTAGGACACAATATGTAGAACCAGAGACAATGGTGCCTTGCCTCAGGATGAGAACAATTATATGCATGTATGTATATGTGCACGTGCACACACACTGTTGATTTTGAGACAGGGTTTTACTATGCATCCCTCACTGACTTGGAACACCCTATGTAGACCAGAATGGCCATGAACTCATACAGATGAATCCTGTTTGCCTCCCAAGTACTATGATTACAGGTGTGCCACTACGCCTGGAGTGAGATATACTCAAGAAACAGGATTAAAGTGCTCAGCTTCTAACTGTAGAAGATTTAAATGGAGTCATGTATGATTTTTCTAAGATTTTGATTTGAGCAGCTGGGTTCTTGGAACTTCCAAAAGGAATGCTGAAAAAGACAGATTTGGGGATGAAGGTAACAAAATCTGTTTGTGAGTTCTGTTACAAGTGTCTAGAATACTGTATCAAGGGAAATGTGTCAGATAAGCAGTACAAACATGTCTAAGGGCTTGGTGGTACAGTGTTTGCCTAGCACACGTAAAACTTAAAAGAGGGGAAAGTTAGATTGAGACATGAATCTGAAGAACACTAGCTCAATGGTGACTAATACATGAAGTAAAGTCCTAGGAACAGATAGATGATACAACACAGAGAGGGAGAACAAGAGCGTCAGGCCCAGCTTCCACAAAGACCAGTACTTGTACACTTGAGCAAAGGAGAAGGAGCCAGCACCATAACTGACACTTCTGACACAGGACACTGACTAGGAAGTCACTGCAGACCTGAAGACTCTGCCCAGGATACGGATGTTTGCTCAAGATGTAGAGCACTGAGAAATCAGAGAACTCTAGTATCTATTTTAGGATCTGATTTTAAACAAGGAGGAAAGCAGGATATTCTGGATGTCAACAATACTATGAATGATGAAAAATTGGTAAAACTTCAAGTATTAGA
This sequence comes from Grammomys surdaster, assembly GCF_004785775.1. Taxonomy (NCBI): domain Eukaryota; kingdom Metazoa; phylum Chordata; class Mammalia; order Rodentia; family Muridae; genus Grammomys; species Grammomys surdaster. The sequence goes on from NW_021604593.1 coordinate 2,938,421, forward strand.
GAAAAAAAGATCCCTTTCTAATTTTAGGCAAGTAAAAAAAAATCAGTGAATTCTGAGGCAAAAAAACATAATTAACAGGTTAATACTGTAAAAGGATTCACTGAAATATGATGCAATTCAACTGTTTAAATTATATTAAATAGAACCCATAATTTAGACTTAGTTAAAACAAGATTAAGATATTTAAAATTTAAAAGTATGTCATTTTTATAACATGGCCTGGATAGCCATCAATAGCATGAGATGTTCTACTCTAAAATGAATGTTAGGGTCCACATCAATATTCTGCAGACTGTTATTCCAGTTCCACAATCATAAGCATCATTCAGACTGATTATTTAATGGGATTCCTGGGCTCCTTTGGGAAGTTTTTTGCTACAGGGCTGGACAATATCTGGCCTGGCAAGTACCTCCACTGACTGTTATGACCTAGAAATATTGTAAAATATTAATGTAAATAAAAATTTTTTGAAGCCGGAGTGTGTCTTAATCATTTGAAAACTCCAGTGCCTAGCAAACTTTCTGGGATCCTCACATACATACAAGTGACAGAGCTCACTGACTAGGTGTAAGAACTGTTCCTCACGTCAGCAGGACTGACTCCTCCTGCCTCCTCCTGCCATCTTGTACTCGATCCCATTGACTCACATAGCCTAACTCTCCTTTGCCCCAGTGCGAATTTGAAGGCGAGGAGTGAGAGGAAGGTAACCCTGTGGCTGCGTCCCCACAGCCACACCCCCAGAGGCCCCATCCTGCTCCTCACCTGAAAGCCCCTGACCTAGCTCCTGTGATGAAATGCCCCGGGTAGCCTTCCTACCTGAAGAAGAAGAGGAACAAATACTGAGTCTAAGTTGTATTCTCAAATTCAGATAATTAATGTGTCAGTCCTAGTCTACAGTCCATTGGAACATATGAACATTTATAGAAAAACCTTTGCAATATCTTAAAACTGAGTTTTCCTGGTTGTTAGTTTTATCCCTTTTCTTAATTATTGGCATTAGGAAAAAAAAAATCCACAAATGCTGAGATTGTACCGAAATGGGGAAAACCCAAAAGACTGAGGTTTCACAGGACATTGGAAAGAGGACCAGGTGGGCCTGTGGGAAGAAAAGCACAGATGGAGGGCAGGCCTCAAACCACAGACCAGAGCTTCTCAAAGTGATGCCTCTGAAGGGGACAACCCCCCCTGTCTGCAGCAGCGCATTCTGTGGTATTTAAGGCTCACAGCTGTACCACGCTTACAGTAAATGACGAGTAACAATGAGGTGGTAAGGATGCAAGGCAGGGGCTGGGTGTGATGTAACAAACAGCACAAAAGCAGGCCCAGCCATACTAAGACAGAACCCAGTGTGTGGCTCTTGCATTGTGGCACGACTAGAGAAATCCAGTTCACATGAAATGGCTCAGCATGACGCAATTTATGAATATGTGTAAAATAAACCTAGAAATTAAAGAAAAACCAACATGAAGAACTGGGTGCTCAATGATTGCATAGGGGTCAGAGGACGTAACAGTATATACCTAAAGGACTAATTTCCACAAGACGAATGAAGTGTTTCTAACTTCAGGTAGAACATGTCTTTCTATATACTCTAGTTTCAACCATGGTTAAAATCCAGTAAAATTCTGATAACCATTAAGATAAATTAAAATTTTAGTAACTGTTCTTCTTGGTGTTCGTCTAAGGTACCCAACAGATTAGACTGCAAGAACAATGATGTCTTAACAAGTAATTCAAACTGTCCTCCTCATCAGACACAACACAGGATCTACTTGGGCAACAGGGACCGAAGTGGTTCACTTGGTAATTCTTCCAATCTTTAGTAACTATTTTAAAAATTCAAGTTGGTTTATAGGAGGATAGACATTTCGGTCTCCCATGGGGAACTGGGTACAGTATTTTTTCTTTTTTCCTATATGGATGGGAGCAGATGATCAAGGTTAGTAGCCTTACATTAGTTCTCTGTCTAAACTTATGGTAATAATCAATTTCTTTCATGTTTTAAAAATTCAGCAGCATTTGTTTGTGGCGCTGGGGAAGCCTTTATCTTACCAAGTTCATTCATCGCATGCCTATGCTCTTCATCAAATGAAAGCTTCATTAGAACACACACGGCAGGGCATATCTGATGTTCAACCGGCGCTGGCACTGAAAAACAAAGTTACCTAAGCCATAACGCTTTGTTGTCCTAAAAGATGCTATTACATTTTCAAAATAAGCAGAGGTTATTAATACATCCCTAATGCATAGGAGGTTAGTAGATCAACAAATATTTGCTGAATGGATGAGTAAATACCACAGATGCAGAATGGCAAACGTACCAAGGGCTTGTCTTGATTCCTTAAGCATGCTGAGCAATTGTCAGCCTCAACCAACACTGTAAGACTAAATCTCTCATAGTTTTTCTGTAGCTAAGAATAAACATACTTTGGTATAATACTGTTGGGTTTTGTTTCTAATTTCAGTGTAAACAGCTATTACGGTCATGAATTAAAAGCATATGGCTGTATACAAATGTGATACCCAGCAAGTCTCCTATGTAGACAGATACATAGTATCCAGGAATATGCACCTACATTTTAATATTATATGCAAGGTTTTTCATTATTTGACAGAAAGTATTTTTTCAGAAGCAATAATATTATTAAATAATGGGTGCTTCCTCATCAAGAAAGAAATGTCCTCCAAACAAAGTGTCTGTTAGCTCTTACTCCAAGATTCCCTAAGTAGATTAAAAAAAATTATCTCTGCCCCTTTTCTTATACATTCTTAAGATTCCAAATAATCTTTATATTAAACCTAGGAAATACTGCTATATAGGTTCTAGACCATATTAAAGTGTTTTCAGCATAAGCCTCGGTTTCATTTATGAATGGAAGCAATGGCACTTTGCCTTTCTTCTGCTTCAAAAGGCTATTATGAGGATCAAGCCCACTAGACAGTATGTCCAGTGAATACTGATAGGGAAATAGAAAAGATTTATGGTTTGGTTGCTAATAGCTGAAGGTCTTATGTAAAATACTTCCCTGAGCTTCATCCAGAGGCAGCCTAACTGCTCACACTGATTCTAGCTCGAATAAGCAGAGTCTTCTTTTTTGTGCTTCTTTGTAACAGGGCCTCATGACACAGGCTGACCCTGAAACCTGTGCAGTCCAAGATGACCTTGAACTCTTGATCCTCATGTCACCATCTCCCAAATGCAGAGATCATACACGAATCATCAAAGCAGCAACCTTTAAGTTTTAACTACAGAAAAAATTTTTTGGGTCTGTTCTTCTTGAAAGATTGCCTGGAAGTTCTATATGCTCATATACCCCTGACTGGATGGTCCTCGTCTTCTGGGGAAGGGTGTCTTCTTTAACTGAGTACTTAGCTTCAGGGCCTGGGGGGAACAATGGTGCACTGTGGGAGAAAGGGAATGCCTGCCCAGCCAGATTACCCTTATATCTGATCTGCTTACACAGTACTACACATAACACATTCCTTTGCTAAAAATTTTTCAGGGAAATGCAGATTTAAGTCTTAAATATATTAGCAGCATTAGTTAGTTAATATAAATTCCTTCTATTCATAAAGATAGCATATTAACTAAAAAGAATTTCTAACCAAAAGCTTTTACATATGCTTTGAAACATGCACTGTGATGTACACTACAAAGAACATACTTGGATTTTTGTCCTGGTCCATGCCTTGTTCATGGGCTTCCTGCCACTCCCAACAGGTTTCACAGTAAGCTCGTATCTGTTCCAAAAGATGAAGGACCCGGATTTCACGCCTGCCTCTCTTGTCATCAGGCTGTGAGTGAATGATGTTGTGGAGGGCTGCACTGGCCCTGGCCCGAGCCTCTTTACTGCCCCGGGAATTTCCCAACAATACAGAGTCTTTGTCATTGCCATGTAAAAGCTGGATGAGGAGAGGAAGACATCCAGACTGTCGCATGGATATACAGCTGTCTTGGGAGCTGGACATAGCTAGCAAAGTTCGTGACATATCGTCCTTATCATGAGTACCAAGCATTGACAACAATGAATACACCATTTCCACCTGTGGGCCAAATGAGTTTAGAAACAAAATTATAACTTTAATACCCAAAAACCAGATCTAATGAAGTGATGAATGGGATTATTTACTATATTCAATAAAAATTAAAAAAAAAAACTTTTCTGGATGAAGTGATGACAGCTATTTAAAAATAACATCCACAGTTGGTTTATGTGAATAAATAACAGTAATAGTTCAGACTGTTTTTTTTAAAAAAGCAGGTTCATACAGTATTAAAATTGCTATTTGTCTATATCAGCTAAAGGTAACTGATTATTATGAATGAAAATAATTTTTTCTTCTCTCAGACACTTCATATTCTCTCTCTCTCTCTCTCTCTCTCTCTCTCTCTCTCTCTCATTTGTTTAAATTCTTTATATAATTTAAAACTGTATTTTACTTCTAAATAATAGAAAACATTTGTAACAATTATAATCTACTAAATTCTAATTCTCTGCAATCATTACATTTCATCAGATTATATGACATTTAAACTTATATGATGTTATCATATAAAATTATTTTGCCATAAAAAGAAAAATGCCACAATCACAGAATCATTTTCTTTTTGAGAAGCCACTGGTAAGCATTAGTTGCTTTGATAGATTGGGAGGATTAGCTTAGAAGCAAATCAGAAATAGAAAAACAGCATCCAGTTAGCACGGGTTGTTACCAGCTTCCCTTCCAAGTTAGAAGATGCTCCATGAAAGGAGAGGGCACACAGGAAGAATGCATCATCTGTGTAAGACAGAGATCCACAAGGACACATCTGGCTGTACATTGAAACATAATTTTGGTCCTAACAAGTGGTGCATGAGTGTTAGGGGGCTTTGTAGGTAGAGGCTAGCGTGTGCTGTTTAATGTCCTATAGAAGCAGAATGACTAAGTCCATGTTGCTAAGGTTGCAAAACGCTGCTTGGAGTATGTAAACACACACTTTCCACTGGTGCTAGTTCTATTATGGCAGTGACAGGACTGTGGATAAATGTGTTTTCATCAGACCTAGGTCCAAAGTTTGGCTCTATCACTTTTAAGCAAGCTATGTGGTACTAGCTGTTTTTATCTGACTTCTCTTGAGCATCAATTTTCTGAGCTACAAAATGAAGGGATTTACATTACACAGGAAACCAGGCCTGAAGATTATTATGCACAAATCACTGCTATAGGAAACGCACCTTGCCCGAGTCAACACGGTGCTGATGCTGAGCTGATCTCATCTGCTCTAGCCCTAATGGCCTGATTTTGGCCTGAAGCAGAGTCCTTTTCAGTAAGATAAATTTTTAAATAGTGTCTTAAATAGACACTTAAATAGTGTCTTAGAGAAGTGGTGACAATGCAGAGAACTACTTACTGGCACGTCTTACAGAGGTCCCAAGTAGAAACTATAGTGGATTACCACTGATCACTCAAATCCATCTCCTTAATACCCCCTACCCGCAAGATAGGGTTTCTCTGGTTAGCACTAGCTGTCATGTTGTAGACCAGGCTGGCCTCAAACCCAGAGATCAACTGAGACTAAAGGTGTGAGCTGCCACTGACTAGCCATTTCTTTAGCTGTTTTTTCTTCTTAATAAATAGAGCTCAGAGCCTTGAGCATACTTGGCAAGTACTCTACCAATGACTTACATCTTCAGCCCTAAGATTCACTTCTTAACTTAGTATGAATTTAATGTTTCCTAAGCAATGCCATATTATTTAAAGAGCATAAAATAAGCTATGAAGACAATGTAATTCTTCGGTTTTGACTGAAGACATATTGCTCATAATTCCACCATAGTAAAATACTAAAATGACTCTTCTTACACATTTCCCATTTTAAGATATTTGCTGTATTGGCTAATGTTCAATTTCAATGAATTTTTTCTATCCATTTCAATAAATATCCATGAATACTCATTTGTAGCCATTGTGAGATGCAAAGGACAGAGAAAAACAATCTGGTTTTTTTTTTGTTTTGTTTTGTTGGTTCTTTTCGAGACAGGGTTTCTCTGTATAGCCTTGGCTGTCCTGGAACTCACTCTGTAGACCAGGCTACCTTCGAACTCTCGAACTCAGAAATCCGCCTGCCCCTGCCTCCCAAGTGCTGGGATTAAAGGCGTGCGCCACCACCGCCCGGCTAACAATCTGTTTTTTTAAGAGGGAGTTTCATCCCAACTGTTAATGACAAAGAAGGTGAGTGGATAAGAGGCTCCTAGAAGAAACTCTTCGGAGACACAGAGCTCAGAATCCTGACTCATGGAAAGACTAACAGCCCTTCAAGGTAGGCAAGTGCTGCTTGCTGCTGCAGGCACGACACTGAAGTGGGAAGGCACAGGGCTGATGAAGAAGTCAGTTTGCTTGGAACTTAGGATGCTTGCAGGTAAATGGATAATGAGCAGAAAACGAAATTAACAAACTCCCAATTTCCTCTTATTTATGCTTCTTTGTATAAAAATGTCATTTTTCTTTTTAAGAGACTGAGTGAGAATTCTTTAAATGTTCATGAAGACCATCTTAGCAAAATATCACTAGCACTGGCAAGAGGGTTTGTAATCTGCTGTTACCTTCGTCCCCAGATGACTCGTCAGCCTTCGAGGAGCAGAGTGTGTGCCACTAGAACTCAAAACACTGGCTGTTTCATGATCCACACGTGCAGCTGAACTCTAGAAGTTAAGCACATTACAGACAGTAAAATTTAGATTATAAATATAGGCCACTCTGAAGCTCCCAGTTTAGAAAGAGCTGAGATTCTACTGGAGAAAGATGAGGAGATAAGTAACTGCAGTATAACGTAACTATAGCAGACTGCACAAAATACCAGAGGCAAGCAGGAAGAGGCAATGACCTGCTGTGAACTGAAAAGCTGCAGTAAATAAAACTTAGGGTAGCTCTAAACACATGACTATGGAGAGCATGGTGTATTCTAATGTGGACACAGGTTGAATAATTAAGTATCTGAGGGGGCTTTAAAAGATGTTGTATTTAAGCTGTGAAGTCACTGGACTGGCAAACTCAGAATTATATTTTGAAAAGTACAGAGGACAGGATGGTGGCAAAGATTTTAGATATAAACCAACAAAATCTGATTCATGGTCCTTACCTAGGCCTAAAGTTGAACAAAATATGATAAACACATTTATGAAAAAATAGCAAACGAATCACAATAGGCTATCCTATGCTATTAAGGAATCATTTGTTTCTCTGGGGATATAATGACGGTAGGTATGCATTTTGAAAAGCATTCTTATCTTGGAAATGTAGAGTGAAATATTTATGGAACAAATGATGGAATATTCTTCAGAAATAAAATGGGTAGTCAAAATGGATGTGATTCATATGGATCCAGGTTACTCTGCCTTGTGCCATCTGTAACTGCCACAGCAAGGAATCCTAGAGACCAGCAGCAGCAGTTCATGGCTTCTCCCACTAGTGCACCTTTCCCTAATGTGTGCTTGAACGTCATCATTGCTAAAGGCATTACAGAAGACCTTCAAACTGCAAAGCTAAGACCCCATTAAGGAAGAAGTTCAACATAATCAAGCACGGACTTGCCTGAATAATTGACTTCTCTTAGCTTCCTAAGGAAATTAACCACAGATCAAGAAATCCTCTTCCTAGCAAGGATATATCAGTTTTTCTTTACAACTACTAGTCATTCACTCAATTATTAAACCGCCACTTATTTATCAGAGACTGTAATACATAAAACAAACAACTAGAAAGGACTCCTATTGTTGTTGAGACTGAAGTAACAATCACAGAGCCTGAATGGGTCTGAGCTTGGCCTCTACATTTACTGTTATGGTTGTGTAGCTTGATGTTCTTGGGACGGGGCGTCCCTGCTCTAGGACCCTTTCCTCCTACTGGGTTGCCTCGTCTGGCTCTGATATAAGGGTTTGTGTCTAGTCTTACTGTATCTTGATATGCCATGTTCAGTTGATATCCCTGGGAGGCCTGCCCTTTTCTGAAGGGAAAGAAGAGGAGTCTGGGGGTCTGGGAGAGGTGGTGGGATGAGAGGAGGGAGGGGAAACTTCAGTCGGTATGTAATATAAATTAGAGAAGACTTTAGGAAAAAAAGTTGTCATGTATACAGATCCTATCAAGACAGGCTTAAGGGCCAGCTTGGGGGGTGCAGTGGGGAGGATACACCTTTTAATCCCAGTACTCTGGAGGCACAAAATTGACTAAAGTGATAATTCTGCATCAGCCCTCCAAATAGCTGAGCCTAGTGTCTAAGGATCTTGGACTCACTGATGTTGACTGTTCATCTACATTAGGGTTTGAGAGTAGTGACCGACAATAACCACACATAGAGTGTTGGTGGAATTAATGTAAAACGAAATAAAATAATTTATTATTTGAAGAGAGAATAATTACTCAGTTCTGAATTACAACTTTCTTTCTTTTTCTTGAGACAGTGTCTCTCCATGTGGCTCAGGCTGGCCTAGATGTAACCCAGGCTGGACTTGAACTTGCCATCCTACCTCAATTTTCAGTGTTGGGATTACTGGCAAGTGCTACCATGACTGATTTACTCCTTTCAACAGGTTCTCTCTTCTGCCATTCTCACACTAAATAACATGAGATTTCTTTAAGACCTAGGTTGCTGCTGCCTTCTGACATTACTGTAGCCATTTTTTAAAAATCTGTAGCCAGCCATCTTACATTGTTAGAGGACCTTTTTCAGGCCCGAGGTAACCATTAACAGCAAATCCTGTTAAGTTCTATGCTTTGGTGTTCTTGGAAATTCCCCAGACTCTCTCCTTCCTTTAGAGGCAATCTCAATAAAGGTCAGAACAGCTTTGTATAGTTAGCAACAATAACTATACTGCTTGTTTATGTTGAGCTCCTTCCTTGTCTTTCTTGTACTTGAACCATCTGCCCAACTGCCCGACAGCCATTCCTACACTTGTGTATGAGCTTTTACGGTTGCTATGAGCTTCTGTGGTTTTTGCCTTTATAAGCTGACCCTGGGAAACAATCAGGGTTGCAGTCTTAGCAACTGAGTCTGACTGTGTCCCTTATTTTGAGAGGGGGGGAGAGGGAGGCATGGAGGGAGGGAAGGAGAGAGAGAGAGAGATATCAATAAACTATCCCAGTTTGACTGAGATCAGTGTCTAAGTGGTTTGTAGGGTGATTCCTGAACCTCAAAGAGTTTCAAACAGGCCTCTGGGGACACCCTAAGTGACAGAGGAATGAAAATCAGTACAGTATTTTCTTTCATTTTCCCAAAATAAAAATGCCTTTATAGTTGTTATATACTGTAAAAATTTGACATTAGAAAGTTAAATATACAAAAGTATAAACAATAAAACAAAAGCTATAAAAAACTCAACACATGATAGCTACTGTAACACTAACATTTCTCTATGCAGATGCACACAGACACATCTAGTGAATTATTTCACTGGCCCCTCTTGTACTCATTTTGAAGCGTCTTAATTAAATAGCAGACTTATAAATATATCTATATACTTTAAATTTTTTGTTTTCTATAAATGTTTGCAAGTAACATAATCTTGATTTTTTTGCTGTTGTTCTGGGACAGAGTCTCTTGTAACCCAGGCTGGCTTCTAATTGACTCTATAGCCAAGGGTAGCCTTGAACTCCCAATTTTACTGCTTCTACACCCCAAGTCACTGGATTATAGTTACATGCCACCATGCCCAGCTTTGATCTTGACTTTTGAAAGTCAAATCTCCTCCCTGAGGACTAGTTTTCATAGCACTGGAAGATGTTGGTGCAAGCTGACAACCCAGCTATGACACCTATGAACTATAACAAAACCCAGCGTGGTAAGATAACCCTAAGGGAGCTGGGCAGTGGTGACACATGCCTTTAATCCCAGTACTTGGGGGGCAAAGGGATCTCTGAGTTCAAGGCTAGCCAGTGAGTTCCAGGACAACCAGGCCTACACAGAGACCCTGCATCAAAAACAAAAACCCAAACAAACCAAAAACCAATAAATAAATATAGATTATAAGAAAGAAAGAGAGAGAGAGAGAGAGAGAGAGAGAGAGAGAGAGAGAGAGAGAGAGGCAGGCAGGTCGGCCAGGAAGAAAAGGAAGGAAGACATTATATATTCCTAAGGGTGCGCTTGGCGGTTAACCAACAGTTGCCTAATTAGAATTAAAGCATGCTAAACAGGAGAGAAATGAAATTATATTTGGAACTGGAAGCCTAGCCAGCTATCCAGGGCGCGTGAGGTCACGGTTCTTAAAGACTATTACCAATGCTTTCTTAAAGCAGCATATCCCGAGCTCCGTTCTAAATCTTGACCCTTCCACCCACATCTCAGCGGTGCTCCCACCTCTGACTAAAGAAGCTTCTCTCTGAAATAGATGGAGACCATTACAGAGCAGTAAAATGCAGACAACAACAGACTGTGTGTGTGTGTACAATACAACTCTTTTACTTAAACCACAGGGAACATCTCAGAAGAGGGTCAGAAAACTGCAAAAGCCAGAGGACCAGGAAACCTGCTGTGAAACTGTGTCTCTTAAAATGACAGGGAAGCTTCGCCCACGATGTAGCACCTAAACAGGACCTGAGCAAGGACAATACCAACAGACATGCCGATGTGGAAGGGAGATATCTAGTGGGTAGGCAGGGAGAAGGCAAGCCTACACAAAGAACTACAGGCAATGAAAACTTAGTCTCCTCCAGAAATGAGTCCCATTACTGGTCATCCAGTATCAAGTGGTCAGCCCTGAAACCATGAACACGCAAACACTAGACAGACTGAGCAGGTTCTGTTTATATACTTATATGTTACATACATGCATATATATGTAACAATAATTATTAAAGAAAAAGAGGTCATGAATTTCAGGAGAGGGTACAGACAGATGGACACAGGAAGGATTGAAGGGCAGAGAGGGCAGAGGGAAAATGATGTAATTATATTTCAATTAAAAAAGGTAAAAGTAAAAAAAGTAATTTCACTTGTAAAAAATTTAATTAAATAATTAATTTTACATGTGTGGGTGTTTTGTCTGCATGCATGTCTGTATTCTACTTGAGTGGCTGGCTCTTGGAATCCAGAAAAGGAAATTGAATCTACTGGGACTGGAGTGAGCTGCCATGTGGGTGCTAGGTCTGGAGCCTGGGTCCTCTGGGAGACTGGCCAGTCTCTTAACTGCTGAGCTTCTCCAGCCCCTGATCTTGACTTCTGTTGTCTGCCAATTTTGTTTTCATTTCCTCAGATACAAAGTATCCACATTCTTATGAAACCTACTGATCCTTCTTTTGCGATTTTCCCACCCACTTCATGAGATCTGTATAGACAGTGTCTACCAGAAAGAATAAGACTTTAAAGTATACAGTAATTAGAATACAATCTGAAGTCTCAACAACGAACTGTAAAATGAAACTCAACTCTTTCTTCTACACTGTAGGAATATAAAGTTCAAGGAATTCCTGGAACAGTAACACAGAGAAAGAACTCAAACCTTTTATTTAAATCTCACTATTTTATCCTAATTCCCCATTGAATAACTTTCCTGTATAATACTAACTAGTGATGTGGAATAAATTATCTGCTTTAGTTCAGTACAAGGAAATATTTTCAGATAGTGTTTTAAGCTTTATATGTTAGTGAATTAAGAGAATATTCCTTTTTTTGGATATAAACAGTACTATCAAAAGTAACTTAGACCAATCTTCTGTGTTGATAGTAGTAGGAAAATTTTAGTTTTTAAATATCATTTCTTTACAACATAAAATCATCTGTTGAAGAAATTTGAAAAAGATAGGAGACATGAATGAAAAGTTATTATTTCAATAAACCACTACTTGAAAATTGTTGGCAATTTGTAGAGATGGTAAAAATTAACACAGTACCAGCAAAACATGAGGAAGTATGGAGCTTTTTTTTTTATTTACAAGCATCAGACTAATCTTTTCCAATTAAGATTTCTTTCCCAATTTAAGTACACCAGGAGGTCAGTGCTATAGGAGCCTCTGTGACAGTTAAAACAGAAAGAGGCCTCTGTCCTGAGGCCTAGAGGAAAGCAGGACTGTGCTAACATGCAACAACGTCAGCTCTCGGAGGTAAACTCTCTCCAGACCATGCACAGCAGCTGCTGAAGGATGACACCAACGTGATCTGGAGCATAAAATATTCCAACAAGTTTAGAAAGTATATTTAAATGGAATCAAGAAATAAGAGTACTTTGATACTGAATGTTTGTAGAGGCACACATTCTAAGGAAATAGACTTGACTTGGCCATTTGAAAATATTCATACCTGACCACTACCAGAAGTTGCCATGCTGCTTTCTGCCACTCCTTGACCTTCATGCTGCCGATCAGCTTCATGGGAGGTAGCATCATGCTTGCTCTGAGATGACCTCTGTTAACACAGAGTTAGTAGCATTACGTACAAAAACAGTTTGGTTTTAGAGCTCACAGCTTATTTTTTGCTTCAAAATTCTAGGATATAGGCTGACAAAGGCACAGAAGTGCATGCCACACTTCTGACCTCCAGCACGGCTAAGTGTCCCCTGAGCACTCAGGCTACAAAGACAAAGGATTTCAGAGGCTCACAGAAACACCATCCTCCACCAGATGTGTTCCTTGAATTATCACCCACAACGTACCCAGAGCAAATAACTGTCCTTTGTTGCAAGGTCACATGACTTTGGCATTTAATGGGGCTGCAAATATAGCAGTTAAACTAACACCTAAAGTTACAAATAGCTCCCCTGTAGGGACATTTTTATGAGAATATGTGCACATCTTCTGCTAATGTCATATGAAATGAAGTGACAAGCTCTTCGGAACTGATAAATAAAACAGAAAATTTTGCTAATGTACCCACCATCTGTTATATGAAATAAAAGTAACATATTATACCTAGTAAAAGTAGTCATTTTAGAACAGGATATACAAAGTGGGCATTTGTAAACCACCAGCACAGATGCAAGAACTAAAATAATCTCCCACTATCTTCTATAAAAACTCTTATCTGCTTGCTTTAGGAAAATGCTATCATTAAAATCTAATGTAAGGATTATCCTCTAACAATCTGACATAAAATACCATTATATTCTAAAATGCCTTCCCTGGATTTTTAACCCTTAAGCCTTTCTAGACTACTTAAAAATGTGCCATATATCATTTTCACCCAACATTAGTAACAGTTGTAGCTAAGCAAAAGAGAAGTGTCTCTTAGTAATTCAGAAGCAGAAGAAAGACTAAAATCAACCAGAGTAGAAATATAGTCACCCATGATAAAACTAGTCAAGGATTCTGGCGAGCACACGACACAGCAGAAGCACAAGGGAAGACATCAGCATGCTCATAGCAAGTACTACTTACTGTCTGTCTATCCTGGCTTGAGGGAACACACTTTCAAAAAACCAAAACTGTAACAATAAAGTCAAAACTTGGTCAAGTGCTACGAAGGAAAGCCAAGAGCTTATGCAGAGAGTTGGGAGCTGTGTGAAGCAGCAGAGCTTTCTTAGGAAGTGCCACTGGAAAGAGGAACTGATGACTAGGATGGTGGACATTTTAGGTAGACAGAGGATTAAGTTGTAGAGGAAATTTCAAGACAGCAATAACAAACAGGCTGTGGTATGGTCTCACAGACTGCTCTTAGATTCACAGTAAAAGAAAACTAAAATATAGGGAAAATGTGGAATCTGGCCAACAATGGAGAAGGAGGGGAGTCTGAACTTGATTAAGGAGTGATGAAGATAAATGAGAAAAGTTAGAGACTGGCACAATTAAGAAACTCATACTCTGTAGGAAAGGTGCGTTACAGGAAAAACTCCACTCACTAAAGACTCCAGGCTGGGAAAGTGTGAATTCATAGGGAAGGGGAGAAACTGAAATGAGAATGTCACCTTGCTTGAAATCCATCATGGAAACTGTTTCTGAGGTTCTGCTGCCAAGGTGCACAATGGCCACCACAGACAGATAAGATAAAAACTGGTCAGACTACCGCTTACACTGGCAGCAAAACTGGACAGTTGCTCAAGTGGTCTTGCAGCTGTACAAATTTTAAGATTTATAGCTCACAGAAATTTATGCCAAGAGTCTAGGAAGCTGCTGGGGCATGAGGCAGAGGTAGAGTCCCTGCATGGAGGCCCTGAGAGACCACCTCATGAGCTGTGGAGTTAAAGCCTACGCTGCAGTAAAGAGCTCAGGAGAACAGAGATGGCTGAACTGAAGAGAGTGCACAGTGGTAGCAGCAGCCTAACAGAGAGGCTGCATGTGCGGCAGGGGCAGAACTAGAGCGGCAGGCAGCATCTGGACCCACCATGCTGTGGTTCCCACTTACTTTGGACTCATCTGTCCTCGCTATCCCCCCCCCCCCAGTCTTTCATATTGGAATGGGAATGTTTGCTATATAGCTGAGGTGGGCCTTGAACTACTACTCCCCCTGCCTCTGCCTTCTGAGTGCTGGGTAACAGGAGTGCATTACTGGCTTGGCTAAAAAATAAATTAAAAAAAAAAAAGTTAAAAGCAATTCTGCATTAAGTAGTCAAGTGCCACAGAACATACCTATTAAGTGTTCCATTAAATTATTTTCAATAAATTTACCAGTATCACCTTAATTGAGTTTTAGAGTATGTTTATCATTATGATTAACCTCTCTCTGATCCATCAATCAGGATTATTGTGCCACTGTGTCACCATGTTTTAAAAATGTTACAATTGTTATTTTATTTTCTGCAGTTAAGAGACTGGGGTTTTGAACAAGGTTAGCACTGATGAGACTATGAAATTGTTATGGTCTGACCCCCCTCCCTAATAGCTGTCCCATGCCTGCCAGCTATTTCATATTGTTGCTGTAACAGGCCTGCCAGTCACTGACACAGAGAAGTGACTTAGCTCAAGGACGTGTTTTCCACATACCCTGTTTTGTTCAATATGAGGTTTGCTAACCTTAAGGAATTCCACAAAGCTTTATGTAGGACTCATCAAATCAAAGGTCAATATGAACTGTTATGTCTAAAACGGCTTGAGTCAGAGCCAAGCACTGGGCAGCCCTTCCTGCACCTGTGTATGAGCTCACTGTGGTTTTTGTGGCTGACACTGAAGAGTGCTACTAATAAGCCCCAAAATTATGATTATAATACTCATGCTTCTTATTTCAATATTCTGAAATTCCTGTTTGCCACCCATCCCCCACCACACTTACCTTACTCAGGACCAATCAGCTTAAAGTTTGTTGATAATACTTTGCCTAGTAAGCCCCTCCTTGCTGTTCAAACATTTGAACCTGGTTATTCCTATAAAAAGTCTACTCTGAGAGCACACTAGTACTGTGACTAGGCTCCTGAGTCTTTTGCTGGCATGGATGTCCAGGATTAAAGTATGCATTCAATAAACTATTCTTGCTTACCTGAGATCAGTGCTTGTATGGTTTGAGTGGCAATTTCCAGAATGCAACAGAAATGTGTAGAGATGGACTAAAATGCACTGTGTTATGAGAAGACCATGACTATCTGAGAGTCAGGGTGGGATTTTATGATTTAAAAGGGATGTGTTTGGGTGTCAGGCTGACAAGGGGTGGGTGGACCTTGTGAGGGTTAATCTTCATCAACAACTTGACTGGATCTGGACTCACCTCGTAGATACAACCCTGGGTGTGTTGGCTTAACTAAGGAGAGAAAACCTACCCTGAACGTGGGCAGTGCCGCTCACTCAGCAGTTGGGTCCAGGACTGAATAAAACAGGGAGATGGGAGAAGGCACAGAGCACCAGCGCTCGCCTCTCCTTTCCTAACTATAACCTCGCATTCTTGCTGCCTTGCCCTAGCCAGTAAGGCAGACTAGATCCTCTCAAACTGCCTGCTCTCTTAATTTGCTTTGTGTCTGGTATTTGCTACAGCAATGTAAACATTAACTAACAGTGGCTAAAGGGTGTGAAGCATTATTCTGATGACATTTTGCTTACACAGTCTATAGAGATCAGAAGGTTGGGAACTAAAAGGGAGAAAGAAGGGGACTGGTAAAGAGGGAAGATGGACTCTGGCTGTTCTTTGAGACAGGACTCACTATGCAGCCATGGCTGCCAGAACTCACTGTGTCGGCCCAAGCTAGCTTCAAACTTAAGACCTCTGCCTGACTCTGCCTCCCCAAGTGCTGAGATTAAAGGGGTGTGACACTGCACTCAAGTGTTCATTAGGTTTTGATATATTGAATTTAAAATCTTTGACAAATCCTAAGTGGCGATACATGGTAGGAACACAGGATTAAGAATCTGGACCTCAGGACAAAAAAAAAAAAAAATCAAGACCATATAGCATATAGATGGTACCTAAAGCCTTAAAACATTAATGAGATTGTCTAAGGAAGATATAGAGAAGGAGAAATAAAGAAAGAAGGAAAGGAAGAAAGGAAGGAAGGAACAAACAAACAAACAAACAAACAAACAAACAAGTCTTAAGACTGCCTGTAACTGACTCTCAGGTAAAGAAAAGAAAGAGAAGTCTATGAAGGTCACAGAGCAACTGCCAAGCCCACTGACGATGACTGACACTACCTCTCTTCCTCTCCTCCTTCCATGTCCCTTTTCTTCCCACCAATCCTAGAGTTGGGCCCTGCACTCCTGGGTACCTGTCCTCTGTCATTACTCTTCTCTAGAGAGAGGCTGGCTGTCGCTAACTTCTAGTAATTGACAGTCCTACACCTGCTGTAAAACGAGGTCAGTTTTCTACCCTAGGTGGCAGACTAGGAAGAAAGATGTTATTTGAAGCAGGGGCTCATGTACCTCATGCTGGTTTTGAATTTGCTAGGTAGCTGAGGTAGGGATTGAACTACTGATCCTCCTGCCTCTGCCTTCTGAGTGCTGGGTAAGAAGAGTATATTGCTGGTTTAGTGAAATAAATAAAAGCAGTTTTGTTTAAGCTGTTGAATGCCATAAAATATACCCATTAAGTGTTTGATTTAATGATTTTCAATGAACTTACCCAGCATCACCATAATCTAGTTTTAGAGTATTTTTATCATTACGTAAGCTCTCTCCTACCGTCACAGTCAGTCCGCATTCCCACTCACCACACCAGGCGACAGCTCGTCTACTTGTTTTGGGTTTCGTTAGGGAGGGATGGTCTCACTATGTTGCCTAGGTTGGCCTTGAAACTCTCAATTCCTTCGACCTACCAAATGCTACCAGGCTTGAGTTTTATCTTTAAAATAAATTTTTTCTAGACATTTAACTAAAAGTGTGTGTGTGCGCACACATGCATGAAGTTGTGGAGGACCAAAGCTGACACTGGGTGTCTTCCGTTAGATCACCCTCTACTCTCCATACTAAGACAGGGCCCCTCACTGATTCCAGAGCTTGCAGGCTCTGGGTGTCCTAACTCTGGTCCTCACACTGCAGAGCAAGCACTTTATCCACTAAGCCATTTCCCCAGTCTTCTAGCAATTTTAAGTGGACTTATGTGGTTTATTTTACTTAATGAGTTTTCAAAAGTTATCCACATTTTACTTACTGTACCCAACTTTAAGTGCAGCCTAACAGTGTCACATTTGTCCCATCTTTCCTTTTGGGATACAATGAATAATGCTGAATGAACAGCTGAGGTGAGAATCATTATGTAGCCACTTTCTACTTGATACCTGAGACTGGAACTGCTGGGTTATGTGGCAATTTTACATTTAATGTTTTGAGGAACTGCCAGGTATTTTCAGGTGCACCATTTTACATCCTAAATACAAATCAAAACCGTTAAGTTTGCAACCCAGATGGAAAATGAGGGATTACAAACCAAGGTCCCAAGGGAGAACGCTTGATATTTTCACCTGCCACTACCTCACCTCATCTTTGGACTTTGCAATGTGTCTCCCATTTGGCTTTTGTTGTGTCCCCTTATAATAAAAGAAGAATTACTCAAGTATAGAGCTTTAGTGAATTCTGAGCATTCTGGATGTTGCAAAGGCTGAATTTCTAAATCGCTACACAACAGCAGTGGATGTTACTGGTGCGATGACTACCTTAATTCTCAATGTGAGGTCTGCAGTCACCAGGGAGACAGACAGGCTCTGGGAAGGCCTGTGAGGTCTTGTATGTGTTAGTGACTGAGTTGGGAAGACCTGCCCCTATGGGTACTTCCTGGCTGGGATCCTACACTGTATAAAAGGAGAAAGCTGGTTGTATAAACAGTGTACACTGTTCTTGGCTCCTGCTGCTGTGATTTCTCCACCTTGGTATTTTATTACAGCCAACAGGAAGCGGAAGTCAATTGGATAGCATATCATCGGGACACTTAAAGGATAAAGGACTTGGCTTTTGTCATGTGGGGTCGGGTAGTGTCAAGATGGCAATGGTCTACAGTAAATCCACTTCAGTGAGATTCATAGCCAGGAAAAAACAATTATAGGTGGGCACATCCAAATTCTGTTGTTGTATGTGTGAAATGGGAACAGTCTTGCAAGTAACTAAGAGTTTTGCTTGTGGGATCTAATACCAACTTGAGGTAACTGAACTGAATTGTCAGACAAAGAATGAGTTAAATAACTGGCGTCAAAGGAACTGAAAATTTTCTGAAGTTTTTAAAGAACAAAACAACAACAACAACAACAACAAAAAACAGTCTTGCTTCCTGGATTCCTAGGTTGGGTGTGGAGAAATCTAAAGGAATTCACTTTATATTTTGTTGTGTGAAATTTCTCTTCCTTTTCTAGACTTTAGAATTTTCCTTTAAAAACAACCCCCTTTTCAATTATTACTTGTTTAGTCTGTGTGTATATTCCTGTATTCACTCCTATGGAGCTCAGAGAACTGCAGAAACGGGTTCGCTCCTTTCACCACGTGGGTCCTTGGCTGGGGCAGTGAGCTCAGGCCCGAAAGCTGTATGGTGAACACCTGCATCTGATGAGCCATCTTGTCTGCCTACCATTCTATTTTGTGTTTCACTGTCTTGTTCTACTTTATGAAAACAATCTTTTAATTTTCAACCATGGTTTTAAATTTGTTTTTAACTCTCATGAGATCTTTGAAAAAAAAATTCTCCTGAGTGAATAACTGAAACAGGACCTCATGTCTCCCAGGCTGGCCTCCTACTCTGCTTCCCAAATGCTGAGGTTCAGGCATGCATGCACGACCACACCCCGCTTCTGCTGGAATATGAAGGTCAGCTGTAGTACTGAGCTTCCTTCTCCTTGCAACAAGAGACTCTACTTCTATGATCTTTTTACCAGGACATCATTAAAATACCTAGCAGTCTTAGTGTCCACTCAGACTGAAGAGTGGGCTAGCTACAGAAAAATTAAAAAAATTAAATGTTTGCCAGCCACAATGACCACAAAATGGACTAGCTGGTCTGGTTTGTTGGTAACTCCTTAGCCCTTTTCTTGGGGTAGCCGTGTTTCTTAGATAAGCTTCCTGTAGATGACAAGGCTAGAGGACAGCAGGAATCTCACCACTGAGTTAATTTCCAACTAAGTTAGCTTTTTATACACTATCTCCAGCTTCAATTAATTATACAGGTTTACCATAATCTATTCAAAGATCCATATCCTTTTCAAGGGGGGTGGTGTGTGGGATAACTTATTTTCTGTTAGGACTGAAAAGAGAAACAGTGACAGTTGTGCTGAAAATGTGGAGCAATTTCAGGGGCCCATTTGCTTCTTTTATTATATTTATTTTTATCTGTACAGATGTTGCCTTCATGTACATATATGTGTACCACATGTAAGCATGCTACCCATGGAGGCCAGGAGAGGACACCAGATCCCATAGAAGTGGAGTTACAGATGGTTGTGAGCTACCTTGCAGGTACTGGACCTGGTTCTTCTGGAAGTGCAGTCAATGCTCTACTGCTAAGCCTGTCCCACCCCCTCACCTGGTTCTGAACAAGTTCTCAACTAACCTCATTTCAGTGTCTTTTCATACTTCTATTGACAGGTGACCTGCGTAACCAGCAGTGAACCCCTTAGGATTCCACGATACATACTGGGCTGTCACGGCCTTCCTTATTCCCTATAATATGTTATAACAGTGAAGTCTACTGAACATTTTTCCAGAGCCTCCATTTTTATTCCTGTTATTTTCCCTGGTATTTGTGACTCTTTTCATTTAATGCTTTTACTATCATTTCAACAAGGACTGTGGGGTAAACCATAAATAAATATGTCTGATCAATTTTCTTACTATGAATTACATATAAGAAAAAGTCCACTTAAAGGGAAATGATAGCTCAAGTGGTGATTTGATCATACAAATTTACAACTTAGGCTAAAGATTAAATTTTAATTGCTGAAAAGTATACAATATTTAGGACTGGAGAGGAGACCTGGGTTCAATTCCCAGTATCCATATGGCAGCTCACAACTGTTAACTCCAATTCAAAGGGGATCTGGCACCTTCACATAGACATACGTGCAGGCAAAATATCAATGCATATAAAAAAAAAATTAAAAAAAAAAACCTTTCTCTCTAAAAGGCTCATATCTCAATGATTCCACATTAACTACACATGTTTTCTTTTCCAGGAAGAGTCATTACACGACACGTAACAAAAGGGGACTTTACTAACCTCCGCTTCAGCTGCTTGGGATTGTAAAAGCTGTCGTACACGAAGTATGTCCTTTTCTATTTGCTGAATCCTGGCGATTCTTCGCTGAAACAGAAGAGAACAAGTCAGATATTCATTTATTTTTATGTGTTATATGCGTATTCATGTGTAGGTACCCCTGGAGCTGCCTGACATGGATGTATATTTTTTAACTTACTCACTTTATATCCGATTTCCGGCCCTGCTCCCCCTGCCCACAGTCTCTTTGTTTAGCCCACTTTGCCTAGAACTTGCTGTGTGGGTGAGGGTAGCCTAGAATTGTGTTTCTCTGGCTTCTACTTTCCAAATGAACATTACCTTTATTTGCAATATAAGGACCACAAAGTTGGTACATTCATCCTTTGAAGGAACTACTACTACAAGACATATGTGCTGAGACACATTATCTGTAATTGCTTTCTGCTTTTGTTTTTGGAGATGATCTTATGCAGTTCTGGCTGGCCTGGAACTCAAGAGATCAACTTGCCTCTGCTTCCTCCCTAGGACTGGAATTAAAGGTTGTGTATACCACACTGGCCCAGAAATAGGCTGTTACAAACTGATAGGCATTTTTCCAGCATTTACTAACATGCTGTGGGACCAGATGTCAATGAAAAAGGAAGTTAAGTAAATAACCAAACTAGTAACAGAGATGAACTTCACAAAGGCAGGAGTAGGAATGGATGTTGTTTTAAATTTCCTCGAATTATTTACAAGTTATCTCTACATGTAGTACTGGACATCTCCATACTTTAAACAGACTGTTAGCCAATCCTTTGTCCATTTAAAAAAACAATGGCAGTCTTTAACCCTCAGGAAGTTTTGGGGATATTTTGGGGATATTAACTTTTCTTTATACTGTTAAAAATATTTTTCCTTTTCATTTTTGTAGGACAGGTGCTTTAAATTTTTATGAAAATGACTTTCATTGCTTTTGAGTTTCCATTCTTTCTTAAGGACTCAAATCTTTTACATTTTCTATTAATTTAGACTCTTTTTATGTTAAGACTAAGTGTCAACATTTTTCACAACCATTAGCCAACTGAATTTGTTTTAAGGTGAAGCTATCTATCCACATTTGAGCCCCACTTTATGAGATAGGAATCAACAAGTAGCTCAGGCTGGCTTCCAACTCGACCTTCCTGCTCTGGCCTCCTAAGTGCTGGGTTACAGGGGTGTGCACACACAGAGGCTGGACTACATCTGACTATTTTGGTGTCTGCTGTCTTGTTCTCACTGATTTGTAGGCATTCACTGTACAGTACAGAAAATTATTCTCAGATATGTTACAAACATTTGCATACTCACCTTTTAATTCTCATTATAGTTACATACTATAAAAAGACAAAAAATAGTATCATTTGTAGTTTTTGAGGCCTATGAGATGAATCCAGAACATTAACTACTATATGAAATAAAGCCCATTTAGACCGAGCAGGGGAGGGGACTTCAGCATCCTTCCAGTAGCTAAGAGTTCCACATCCTTTGTAACATCTTTAAGTGTGGAAACTCTTGCAGAATAACTGATTCTCTATGACTCCTGCACTGTGCTAGCTCTGAGGTACTCTTGGGGCCACCACTCCAGCCACTGTCATTTTTGTTCTGTCTTCACAAAGGAGACACCATTTTGCACTGCTGTTACTGAAGGCCAGCCCTTCCAGCAGCTGTCTTTTCGTCTTTTT
This sequence comes from Grammomys surdaster, assembly GCF_004785775.1. Classification (NCBI taxonomy): domain Eukaryota; kingdom Metazoa; phylum Chordata; class Mammalia; order Rodentia; family Muridae; genus Grammomys; species Grammomys surdaster. The sequence goes on from NW_021604593.1 coordinate 2,960,637, forward strand.
TGTGGTTTTTAAACTTAATTTTCACATGGTTATTCCCAAGTGGAAAAAGGTGTATATTACTCAAGATACACCTTTTAAATTAAAATTAAATTAAATTTCCTAAGATGTTAATCTTGGCAACCAAAATGAAATATTCAGGTAACAAAATGGCCAAGAAATAAGTCAAGTCCATCTCTCTTCTGGGACTCCCATCAGAATCATCAGAACCCTGGATCTATCCCTTACACTGTGTATAATAAGAGTTTTCATGTCTACTATTTCATCGTGTTCTTAGGAGCTCTAAAAACAAATACAAAAAAAAACCCCAGGAATTGGCCGGGCGGTGGTGGCGCACGCCTTTAATCCCAGCACTTGGGAGGCAGAGGCAGGCGGATTTCTGAGTTCGAGAGTTCGAGGCTAGCCTGGTCTACAGAGTGAGTTCCAGGACAGCCAGGGCTACTCAGAGAAACCCTGTCTCGAAAAAACCAAAAAAAAAAAAAAACAAACCCCAGGAACAAAAAGCATAATTCATAGTTACAATCTAAGAATGCAAATTTATATAAAGCCAATGAATATTTCTCACAGCTTTTTTTTTTGGTGGGAACAAGTCTGCTTGACATTTAAAAAATACAAAAATCTCACATTTAAATCTAAATGTAAATAAAATACATTTTTAGAAATTCATTACAGGTTCTTGATTTTAATTCTTAGTTCTACTAATAACCATCTTCCTCAGTCTATGACTATCCTGATGGTTCCTAAAGAAGAAAAATTCTTAACTTTAACATAGTAAAATTCATCAGCCTTATAATTTATAACCTCATGTTGCTTAAAAAATTTTCTACTTAAATGTTTATGTATATTTTCAATTATGTTTATTTCAGTCAAATTACTAATTGTAACTTGATAACAGATACACAAATAGATACATATGTATGTGCACATAAATTTATCCCAATTAATTATGAAACTATGAAATATGTCATGTTATAGTGTTAAATATTACCTTAGATATAATTTTTTAAAATTAATTTTTCAAGACAGGGTTTCTTTGTGTAAAGTTTGCTATTCTGAAACTCACTCTGTAGACCAGGCTGGGTACAAACTCAGAGATCCACCTGCTTCTGCCTCCTAAGTGCTGAGATTAAAGATGTGTACCACCACCACTAGTTACAATCATATTCTCACATAAATTCCACCCCTAACCAAGAAGCTAATTGCAATTGTAGCTGCTGAGAGAGGGCAAAACAGTCTTCTTCAATAGTGCCACTGGTACAACAGCCATACCCCAGGGCAGCCACATGCTCAGGAGTACGAGCTGGACCACACGGAACAGGCTCCAGTTTTCTTTTTCCTTTGTTTTGGTTTTAAGAGAGAATATGAAATGGATCTTGGAGATGAGGAGGGGATTATTGCATGAAAAGAACTTAAAACTAGAAATAAGTAAAAATAATCACTTTACAGAATACAATATACCACCATACAAATAATAGTTTGTTCTATTTAGATGAAATCTTTAAATATATTTCCAATATGTCTTTTAAATATATTTCCAATAAGTTTTTTAAAGAAGTGAAAATAAAAAAAAAATTCCCCATGCTCACTTCAAAGCAAGGCAAGGTAGTAATTACACCTGTCTTCTACGGGGCTACCCTAGCCAGTCACACACCTGTGCACAAGGACCTGCTCCTCCATCACAGCAGTTGATGCTTTCTTGACCTTCCTGTGGGTTATTCTCTTCCTCAACCCCCACGTTCCCCTCCTTAGGTCTCCCCCTGCCTCCTCTCATCCCTCACGCCCTCTTCCCTTAGGCATTCCTTGTGCCTCCTTTGAGTCTCAAACATGTGCTGCTGCTGCTGCTTTTTTTTTTTTATTTTTTGAAAAAACTTCTGAATGTTGCTACATAAAACTTAGATTGCAAGAAACAGCAATCTCAAAAGAATTGAAGCTAGTTAACAGCTACAGGAGAATCAATATTTCTTCTCTGTAATTCTATGCAGAAAGATTAATACCCAAGTATTATATAGCAGAGGTAGAATTATGTCAGTACTGGTTATAATGCCCAACAGCCACAAGAAATTGTTATCCTGAAATAGTATCACTATAAAACAGACTTTGAATGTTTTCCTTGATGGTGCTGGGCTGCACTGACAGCCTTGTATCAGCGAGTGAGCGCTCCATCACTGACCACACCCTTGCCACACAGATAATGGGATAACAGAGTTAAGAAACATCAGCAGAGCTGTGATGTATGCAGTCACCTGCGCGCGCTTCTCCATGTCCTGGCAGGTACCAAGCTGCTCCTCCATTGCAGCCCTGATTTGCCTTGCTTCATATTCCAGCTGCCGTCTTGTCATGTCTGTCTGTAAGGAAAACTAAGACCACAATAGCGTATTAATTTCTCAGTTTATTAGTAAATCCAAAAAGCATATAATATCAATTAAGAAACTGAGTAAATAGCTATGAAAGTCATCATACTTGAGAAATTTTTCTTTTTCTTCTAAGAATCCTAAAGCATGAGTGTGGGCAGCAGGCTTAGCTGGGGTCCCTGATTACACATGAACTGCCTAAAGTAAAAGCTGGCTTTAACTTAAGACTGTGTTGTTGAAAATATGTAATTGGTCCAGTTAGGGTGAGCCAAACTTCTGTCCCCTTAGTATTTTTTTAATCTGTTAAAGGCACCTAAATTAATTTTTGTGGTACTAGGAATCAACTAGAACCTTGAACTCTCTAGGCAAGTACAGTACCATTGAACTACACCTCAGAGCCCTGAGAAACTATCTTTAATTATTAAAACTAGTATTTTGGACAGCAGATGCAGCTCAGTTGGTAGAGTGCTTATCCAACCTGTGCCACATAAGCTAGGTGTTGTGGCGCATGCCTGCTATCCCAGCACTTAGGAAGTGGAGGCAGGAGTCCAAAGTCATTCTTGGCTACACTGGGAGTTAAGAACTGGGTCACAAGAGATTCTATCTCAAACAAACAAAAAACTAGTATATTAACACAGACAACATGGGGGGAGGGGAGTAAAAAACCAACAGATGTTCATTACCCTTGACCTTCTGATTTAAGTAAGGATTAACTGCCTTATGTATACAGGCTAAACAGAGGGGAAAGATCCATTTGCCAGAAAATGGAGTAAGAAGAACGTTTACATATTAAACACTGGATCTTGAGCGTTGGCTCAGTGGTTTAGAGCACTGGCTGCTCTTTCAAATGACTGGGGTTCAATTCCCAGCACCCACATGGCAGTTCACAACTGTAAATCCAGTTCCAGTGGATCTGGCACCCTCACAGATATACATAAATATAAATAAATCTTAGAAAAAACACAAAAAATATTTTTAAAAAATATTAAGCTAGACAAGATCAACACTTCTATAAAAACCTAACAGTGAGGGGAAGGTGAAACACAACGTCCTTCCTAAAGTGGTTGTTAACTGATGCTCTCATTGAAGTAACTGCCAGACAGACACTGGGAGCCATGGAGAGGATGACGGCATGCTCAACACACTCCCCACGCTCTTGCAGGAACCTGCTCCTGGCAGGCTGGGGCCAAGGACTCCACACTGTTGTCATTTTAAGTTGCCCTCAAACAAACCATATGCAGAATGAACTCTTGTAGGCACACCAAAGTTAGGAACACATGACAGATGAAATTGCTGTGTGCTATTTATTTAGAGACAGGGCTTCACTATGCAGCCTTAAGCTGAAGCTCTGTACTTGGCTGGACTCACCTCACAGAACCTGCCTCCCTCTGTCTTCTAAGTGCTGGGCTCTGGGACTAAAGACAAGCACCACCATGCTCCCCCGAGCATCACGTGTATTGTATTCTCTTTGAGCATGTATTCTTATTGCTCTCAGTTGTCCTCCATTTCCCAACCACTCCACAAAAACCACAGTGCTGAATGTGACACAGTGTGTTATAATAATATGGTTTAGAGCTGGTAAGTGGTATGATATTTTCATATGCAGATAAATATTTCTATAAGGAGATGCTTGTTACCTTGTTTTCCCAATCAGAAAGCAAAGTATAGTAACTGACTATAAAATACAAGCAGGTTTAAATTTATTAATATTACTAATGGCCCACGATGATTGTGTATTTTTGTGTATTCTATCAAACATGGTTACTTAATGGCAAGTAGTAAATTTATTTGACAACTGATCTTTACTTTCCATTCTCTGGTATTGGCCCACTGCTCTTGAGTTGTAATATATACCAACGGAAGTATGTATGTGAAGCCTTGAGTTCTAGCTCCTGCCCTCAGGAAACTCAGGTAACTATATTCTAGAAGGCTTTTCTTCCTTCTATTTTCACTTTTCCCTACTGTGTTCTCTCAAAACTACTATAAGAAAGTGAAAACCTACGCTAAGAATGAAGGTTATACTGAGAAAGTGCCTTCGTACAGCCCAGGCTGGCCCTGGACTCACTACCACCCTCAGGGTTACCCTCCCGGAGTCTATGGATAAGAGAATAAGTCACACACTGTCTTATTTTTCCTTTGAAATAGTATATAAATTATTGATGAAACATACAGCCTTGAGATTATTAATGTACTCTGTAAGTTTTCTTTTTCCTTTTCCTTTTAGACAGGACCTCATGTATCCCACACTGGTATCCAATTACTATACAGCTGAGGATAACCTTCAGGTTTTTAAAAGACTTATCTTTACGTGTGTGAATGTTTTGCCTGCATGTATATATGTAGTCCATGTGAGTGCCTGCTATCTACAGAGGTCAGAAGAGGGCACTGGATCCCCTGAACCTGTTGTTACAGATGACTGTGAATTTCCATGTGGGTGCTGGGAATTAAACTCAGAACCTCTGAAGAGCAATGAGTGTTCCTAACTGTTGAGTCATTTCCCTAGCTACGAGACTTTGAATTTCTGATACCCCTCCTCAAATTCCTGAGTGCTAAGAGTCCATGTGGGGAGTAGAGGAAGACCTGAGTATGTGAAGTCCAGAGTAAATGTGTGTTGTTAACATGGGCAAGCCTATGCCAAGGACCCCACAGCCTCAGACCCATGGGAAATGGCAGAGCCTTTTCTCCTGGTCTGCGTGTGAATCTGATGGTACGTATAAATAATGCCCACTATAGCTTTCTCCCTCTGGCCTGATGCTTATGGCTTGAAGACAGCTCCCATACAGAGACTGTCCCTACTGAGATTAGCGAAGCCTGCCTCCTTGCTTGTCTGTATACAATAGCTTCATATCCTTGTTTAACACTATACAATAAACATGCTGAGCATCCAGGGTGCTGTTTCTTCATCAGGACCCAATCTGCTGCTTCTTTGTATCCGTGTGTTTGTCTTTTCTTCATCCCCCCCATTGTCTTGGTCATGCCCATCTCTGGAGCTGTTCTGGACAGAGCCATTGCAGGCATGTGTCATGTATTCAGTTTATGAGGTGCTCTGGGCTAACTCAGAGCCACGTGCATGGCACAGCATGAATGTGAAAGTCAGGGGACAACTTGTGAAAGTTAGTTTTCTCCTACAATTAGGGTTATTCCTGAGACTTAAACAATTTAAACCTAAGTGCATTTGCTAAAGGATCAGAGTTCACAAACACAGTAGGATCCATGACTACAGCTACTGACATTTATACTACAAAGAATAGATTCAAATTATCTTCAAGGATATTTTAGTTGTAAAAACCATCTGGCATGATCCTGCATTGTACAGAAACTGCAATTAGAATAGTATAATGTTTCTACCAATTAAAAATGTAGTTGTCAAAGTGGGATTCAGATTCAAACTCATGTTTGAATGTTTGAAACTCATGTTGAAATGTTTGAATGTTTGAATAGAATAGTATCTGTTAGTACTATTAAAGTTAATTAACAGGCTGGTATGTTAAAGCAGGCCTGTAATTCCAGTATTTGGGAGGATCAGGCCCTCTTAAGCTATATAGCAAGTCTGAAGTCAGCCCAGGATATATGAGATTCTGTGTCAAAAACAGAAAGAAAATCCCACAAAAACAAACAAACCAAAGCAAGAACAACAACAAAAATACTCACTAATCATTATATATTTAGGTTAAAAGCTGATTAAGACACATTACATTTGATAAATCATTACAAATTCAGTTATCTTGAACTTTTCATAGATAATCTGAGTACTTTTAAAGGTTAAGTTACCAAATCTGAAAGCTGCACTGCCAAGTTACTTACATTTTCAGTTAAAGGCAGGCTATCTATTCTTTTCGTGAGGTTCTGAAGTTGAGCATAATACCAGTCCTTTTCCTTTTCTTCTTTGTCAAGATCAGCGAGGAGTAATGATCTGTTTAAAAGAAAGGTAAATTTACACAAGCTAACACGTATTGCCTGGTAGCTTTCAGTAGCTGTTGCTGTAAGACAATAATGAACAAGTGAAATGTACTGACTTGGGTTTTGTAGTAGGACTCACTCAGGTATTACAATCACTGACTTCTGAGTATCCAGTGCGCTCCTTTTCTGCTAAGATGCTGACCAGTTATGCTTCAACCAAGGGCTCTCTTTCATACAGTCCAAGAAGTTAAAGGTGCAGACAGAACAGAACTCAAAGCCAGTAAAAGAATAAACATTACATTAACGGAGTTAAGACCAGCCGCACTGACGCTGGGTAAGCGAGAAGCCTGGGGCTGCATCTGAGGTAGGCTGCTATGCTGAGGTAGGCCACCGTGCAACAACACTGTGAATAAACACATCACATTCACAGCCAGAGGGTGCTGCTCGGAGGCAGAAAGACTTAAAGCTTGGAATCTTAAGATGAATTTATGTAATTCCCTAAGAACCAGTCCCACTATACACCTGACCATTATAAATGTAAACATGTATCAGAAGACTGTTACTGAGATAAAATTCAATAGGACTAACAAGCCCAAGCTCCTTATGGTTCTGTGTGGCTCTTTTCCTCAAGTACAATTTTCTTGTGTTGTTTCCAGAGATTTTTTTATAAAATGCAAAGAATAATGTACATTTAAAAATATAAATACTAGATTATTAGTATATTGTCCTATACATGTTTTTTCACTTAAAATATCTATCATTCCATAGGAGAACAAAAGACTTACTATGTACTTCTTGATAGCTGACTCGGTGTAACTCACAATATTCATAAACTCATAAAGGAGAAATACTATGGCCAATTCCTTGCTGGGGAACACATGGGACCTTTTAAATATATATATATTTAAATATAGTGAATGTCTTTATGTACTTCATTCCATACATGTTCATGAATGCACACATGATAAATTTTGAGGGTATATGAATTTTAACTTAGTGTCCTAGTAAGGTGTTGTACCAATTCTATAAACTATAATTTTCACAAATTTAAGTGTATGATTACAACTTTTAGAGTCTTACGTATGTAGATTTATAAACCTCTAGGATATCACCTTGACTTTTTAATTGGTTTCTTTTGATGTGCATGAGACTAAGCATGTTTCCGAGTTTGCAACCTGCTCCTTTCTGTAACTTTTGCTTCTCATTTAGAGGACTTCTATACTGGGAATGGAACAACTTATTCACTAGGTTGCATATGCATTCTTTTTTTTTTTTTTTCAATTTATCACTTAAGATAATTTTGTTATTTGGAAAATCTGAATTTTCATGTAATCAGACCTGAGAAAATTTTCTACTATGATCTGGAATTTGGCCATACACAATAATGCTCCCCTCTCTGATGATATATTATTTTTAAAATTCTGGTTGGTTTCTCCTTGGGAAACATTTGTAATGAGTACAAATGTAAGTAGAAGGTTTTGTTCTTGCTAAGATCTCCTTTCCTGAGAAACAATTTCAAAGCTAAGCATCCTCAATTGTGAGAAAATGAATGGGTAGGAACTGGTAAGAGATACATGATGCCACAGCAGGAGCCAAGAGCATTTCCCCCAAGTGTCAGAGAGGCTGGGATAAAAGGAACATGTCCATTGCAAGTTCTCACTTCTAATAGCTGTCATGAAATCTAGCACTTGCAGGAGCTTTCTACTAATAATACCAGCACCAAAAGTTCCTGGAAGTCTGGCCTCTCAAGTGGCCTCTGCCGCTCTATGGATGAAGGGAATAGAGAGATGAAAGACCCTGGGCAGGAGTGCCCTCCTTTTGGATCAGGACAGTGTTTGGGTAGCCCAGAGTAGAAACAAAGACTGGCACAGGTAAGGGATGAAAGGGAGCTCAACACCCTTCTGGTCCACGTGGCCAGCCTGATTTTTACGGATGGCCTCACCCCAAGCCAAAATAATAATGCCTTTGTCTCCCAGTGAAACATGCTACATTCCTTCCTATATATAGTATTATTTATTTTATTTTTTTATTTTATGTATATGTAGGTGTACCTGTTTGTATGTGTGTGTACCATATGCAAGCTGCCTATGGAGGTCAGAAGAAGGGTTCGAGTCCCTGGAACTAGGTTTACAGCCAGCTGTAAGCCACCATGTGAGTGCTAGGAACTGAACCTGGGTCCTTTGCAAAAGCACCAAATGTTCTTAACAATTAAGCTGTCTCTCCAGGCTCTGTTTTTTCCCCCATTCCAAGATTTATTTATTTATTTTATATGCATACACTGCCACTTTCTTCAGACACACCCGAAGAGGGCATCCGATCCCATTACAGATGGTTGTAAGCTACCATGTGATTCTCCAGCCTTCCAGGCTTTGCTTTTTTTTTATATATAATCTTAATACTTCACTTTTACAAGTACCATATCAGTGTTTTACAGGAAAACTTCACTACCTGGCACTGAGTCCTAAAATACTTGAAAATATCTTGATGATTCTGCCATGTGTGGTGGGAGAATTCTAACTTAAGAGAATGAATTAATGGTTCATTGCAAGAAGTCAGCTCAGAGCACCAGCTAAGCAGTGCTCTGTGTGTGTGGAGAGTGACAGGTAAAGAACCATTTCTCTCACTTGTGGTTACTTCTAGTCTGCTTTCCATAATGGAGTTCCTTATAAAGGATCTAGTACTTACTCAATTTCATTCAAAAGATAACATGAAATTCTACTATAAGTCATTGATACATTCAACTAGATATAAATATTGTGATTTAGGGTTTTACTCAATGTACAGATTCTCTGAAAGGTAGCTATGCTCACCACTATAGCAAGGCTTCACCATGTGCAGACTATTTAACATACCTAAGTAATCAAATATAAAACTTTAGAATTTCAAGAAAACTCCTTCTACCTTTAGAATTATTGCAAACACAATCATTAACATATTTAAAACAAGCAGATTGTGGTGGTGCATACCTTTAGTCCTAGCACTTGGGAGGCGGGGGCGGGGGCGGGGGCGGGGGCGGGGGCGGGAGGTGGGGGTAGAGGCAAGTGTATCTCTGAGTTCGAGGCCAGCCTGGTCATCAAAGCAAGAAAGATGTTTAAAACAAAAAAATACTCTATCGGTGCTGGCTATCCCTAGCCATCAGACCCCGTTTGTTCCCCTGTAAAACAGCAGGAGGAGCTCCCATGCACACAGTACAAGGAACAAACGTTACCTTTCTTTTTCAAGCTCTTCTAAATATCCAGTACTTTCTCTGCTTCCGTTTACAAATGCTCTTCTTGGGAATGACCCCATGGGGACAGGACTGCAATCTCCTGAACGGCTTGATACAGATCCTTCCCGACTTCCATAGGAGCGAAGAGACATTTTTGATCGTAGTTTCACTCCGGGGAAATTGCTATCTAAGTTAAATTCTAAACAGAAACAAGTTCTTATGTAGTAACTACTTTATGCCATGTAAAATACTCCTAACACTATTATATTATTTTAAAAGTGAGTCCTCAGGTTTATATTTTAACTACAAATATATGCAGGTGAATAATAATTTAGAATAGTTAAAACTTGCCCTGCAAAGTCAGCATGAGTCATGTAGAAAACAAGTGTGTTAAAGGAAAATCACACAAAATCCTAAGATTTCCAGTAGGTTATATTAGGAACTCAAAAACTAATTTGTCTGGTTTCACTTATTACTAAGCAGGGTCCCCTGTTCGGCACTGGAATTTTTAGGCAACGAAGTGAAAAAGATATTTTAAGACAGATATTACTAGAAATGTCATAGGAAAAGATAGACAAAAAGACAATACCCCTTTGAACCTATCTGCCACAGAAGTCTTGTGGCACATGGCCTACTGAAGTAAATTTAGTGATTGGTAGAATGAAATGAGTTTTAAAAACAGATCAGATTTGAAGGGATAAGTTAAAACCAATGACGTGACGCAGAAACAAACAAACAGAGCGTTTTATCTATTTGTATTCAACAAATACAATCCAGGGGGGAGGTGGGGAAGAGGAACAAGCTTGAGCCCAGTGTCCAAATGAGAGCAGCTAACCTGGAAACTGAGCTGAAAACAGTATTATTAAAGTACTTTAAAATGCATACCTTTAAGACGCTCTAGTAAGTCAATCTGTCCAGAAGTCATAGTCTCATCTTCAATACTTCCCTGGAGCTGCTTAAGTACTTCCTATTGAGAGAGCATAGTACATTAGCATGAAATGCTAAATATTTCAACATATGATTCTGCATTTCTTCGCATTTAGATATGACTGGGGAGAAAGCTATTTCAGTTCACACTGAGAACATGCCATAGGCTATGATGAATATTAAACACCATATTACTTATTATTCTCTGTTATATCCCAACAACAATAATAGTGGTATTTTGTGATAATGGTAATTTGAGGAGTCTCCATGCAAGACACTTCTTGGCACACTTAAAAGGAAGCTAAGAGGGGAGGGGGAAGTCTGATCCAAGTATTTAATATGCATGCATTAAAAGGCATAATGAAACAAACCCATTATTTTTTACAATATGGGCTAATTACTTTTAAGAAAGCTGGAATTCTTTTCACTCAGCTGACACCTACAGGCGTGCTTAAGCCATACAAAAATGGCTGTCAGAACCTGCATCTCTTATGCCTGGATCTGCACAAGCAGAAGACAAGTCTGCAGTTCAGTGACTTACCACCTGGGGAGACTCGGCTCACATGGGCAGGGCAGACACTCATGTAACTGCAGGCTAGTTACCTCCTGCCCTTGACGTCACTGCCTTTCTTCTCACAGAAAGTACTTCTTGATTTTTTTTTCCCAAAGAACATTTTGAAATCATTTTCTACCTAATTTTTCTGCCTGGTTCCCTATAAATCTTGTTTTTTATGAGTGCTCTTTAATAACTTTCATACTTCCCATATAGTGACGCATGCCACGGGAGCTTCCAGCATGTCCTCTGTTTTGCCAATTTCTTTTTGGAAGTCCAGGAAAATGCACTGAACATCTGCAACCCTGAAACTTAAGGCCATGTCGCTATACAGTAAAGTGATCTCAGAAGCATCAAGATGGAACTTGCCAGAATGTGAGCTAATGCTAGAGGGACAGCTCTCTGCCCTGCCTTGGTCTTGTCACTACATGTACTGAAAACAATGACCTGTGGTCTTAGCATGTGCCCTTCAAACAGCAGCCTGTACTGCTGCTTGAACCCTTTGGTAGGAGGTGTGGGAATGTGAAGGTGAATGATGTTCATGTTGAAAACCATCTCCAGAGAGAATCACCACTGTGGGAAGGAGACTATATTCACACAGGGACACCTCTCTCCAGTGAGTGCACAGTGTGCCCAAATGCTTAACTGAGCTGCAGGTCACTTCTCTCCCTTAGCTGGAGACTAACACTGCAGACTACGACTTCTTTTTTCAGGGTTCTAGTTCTTCCAACCACGGCTAAGAGCTGCAGCAGTCTCTGGACAGTCCTGTCATCTTAGATCATCTATGTCGAGAGGACCGCAGTGTATCATACAGAAAAACAAAGGATGCCAAAAAAAAAAAAAGAATCCCATTAAACCTGTTCATATAGAATAAACAAAGAGAAAGCTTCGCTCTCCCTTTAGTGACAGAATTACAATTTAAATCAGTGGGCCAACTAGAGGTAAAGCTCATCGGCAGAGTGCTTACATAGGACACACAAGTCCTGGTTTGAGAACATCAGTCCCTCTCCAAGTCCCTGTAAAGACTGAGTGATTCTGATATGTGCTCACATTTACTAATCTTAAAACTGGATTAACCTTCACAATTTGTAATAAAATCATTGCTTTAAGGGAAGACTTACAATCTGAATTTGAACCATGGGACTCACATGGTAGAAAAAACTTACTCTCACAAACTGTCCTGACTTCCACATGTGCAGCACACATGCACACAAACACAGGGACACACATATACATGCATGGACATAGCAAGTAAATAACTGAACAGGAAGTCTCTGTGGCTAGGCACAGCTCAGCAGTACAATGCTTTTTGTTGAGAATGTGTGTCACTTTAAGCTTAATTCTCAAGGCCAATACCAAACAAAGCCTCTGTATATCTGTTAAAAATCTATTGATAAAAGCAGCAATGTAAATAAAACAAATGAAATTTAAGGCTACAATTTTTAAGGGTTTTAAGAGTAGCAATTTTATAAAGTATTAGCTTATTCCAATGTGTCTGTTAGGTTATCTTTGTTAAGTGCTTTTAATTACAAACTTCACTGAGCAAAGCCGGACAAGCCAACTCACTCACATCCAGTTACTTTGCCTTAAGATGACAACATCTAGCATGACTTGCATTACTCACAGCTTGCAATGAATAGTGTATGCCTACTAACAAAAGTAATCCCAATTGTGTTTCTGTTTTGAGGCTCAATGTGCACAGGTACAGATCTTCAGTCCTTGGTGGCTTAGCCTTTCATTTTCCAGCCTTGGTCCTCTCAAGTTCTGGTCAATGCATCTTCAGTTCCCAGAAATAACCATTATGCTGGAACTAGACAGTATACAGTCCTTTGAGTCTTTGTGTTTCTACTTTAACATAAGTATCTGTAAGATGCCTCCATGTTACTACATGTATTCATGAAGGCTGCTATGAAGAAACCTAACATGATCATTCTGTACAAACATCTAGTAGACATAAGTCCACTTCTCTTGGAGTAACTTCAATCACAGGGTTTACCTTGGAGAGAAACTGCTGTGGAGTATGTGTGTGCCTGTGTTTATAATAGGCTCACGAGCAGTGTGAGCATCTCGATATTCCAATCTGTGTGGATCTGTCTTTTAAATCGTAATCATTTGAGGAGTTGTCAAATGGTCTCTGTATTCCCTGATGACAGGTGATACTTAGATATTTTCCATTAGTGTACCCAGACACTTATCTTTCTTTTCTAATTATCTTTTTAATTTCTGAGGTCATGTTACAAAAAAAACTGGATAGTTAAACCTATGTGTTTGTCTACTCAATTGTGTGTGTGTGTGTGTGTGTGTGTGTGTGTGTGTGTGTGTGTGTTTTACACTTGTAAGGGTCAGAAAAATTTTGGGAGTCAGTTTTTATCTATTTTGTTGAGGCTGCTGCTAAGCCAGATACTCCAGGCTAACAGGACCTTGAGCTTTTAGGAAATGATTCTCCTGTCTCTGCCTCTCCTCTCGCCTTAGGAGTGCTAGAACTGAAGATCTCAGCAGTACATGATTTTCTTCTGGGCTCACCCTGCTTGTACTCACTAGTGCTTGTGCCTTTACTGGCTGACCAAATTCAGTATCTTACTGTTTATAGTGTAAGTTCTTTTATCTTTTGAAATAAGTTCTTTTGTTGAATATATGTGTAGTGTGGTAAGTGATTTTCGTTTTTTGTTTTGTTTTGTTTTTTGGTTTTTCGAGACAGGGTTTCTCTGTGTAGCCCTGGCTGTCCTGGAACTTACTCTGTAGACCAGGCTGGCCTCGAACTCAGAAACCCGCCTGCCTCTGCCTCCCAAGTGCTGGGATTAAAGGTGTGCGCCACCACTGCCCGGCGGTAAGTGATTTTCAATAGTGAAAGATGGCCTGTTTTTTCTTTTTCTTTTTTTAACTGAAGCCTTCTAGGAGACATATGTTTTTAATTTTAATGAAGCCTTTACTGGCTATTTTTTTTTCTAATGTCAACTTGACACAAGCTAGAGTTATCTGAGAGGAGGAAAGCACAGTTGAGAAAATGCTTCCATAAGATCAGATTATAAGGCATTTTCTTAATTAGTGATTGATGGGGTGGGGTCCACTGTGGGTGGTGCCATCCCTGGGCTGGTGGTCCTGGGTTCTGTAAGAAAGCAGGCTGAGAAAGCTATGAGGAGCAAGCCAGTAAGCAGCACCTTTCCATGGCCTCTGCACCAGCTCCTGCCTCTGGGTTCCCAGCCTGCCTGAGTTCCTGTCCTGACTTACTACAGTGATGAAGTATAGCCTGGAAGTGTGAGCCTGATAAATACTCTCCTCCCCAAACTGCTTTGCGCATGGTGTTTCATTATAGCAACAGTAACCTTGACTAAGACATGTTGGTACCAGGGTAGTAAGGTATTGCTGTGACAGACCTGACTATGTTTTGGGGAAGAATGTGGAAGGACTTTGGAACTTTGAGCTAGAAACACCACTGGGTATTCAAAGCTTGGTTGGCTGTTCTGTGGAACCTTGGAAGAATGTTGAAGGCAGTGTAGAAGATGGAGGCCTGGCTTGTGAAGTTTTGGAGGGAAGTTTAAGGACTCTACGGGGGTCATTTGTTATTTTGAATTAAGATTCTGTGGTTCTGGTTAGCTGAGGCTGAAGAATCAGCTGTGATCAACAAGACTAGAACTACTAAAGCAAAACCTTTGCTTTGCTGGGATACTTGATGCTGGTTGGCTAGAGCTGAGAAATGACCAGTAATTAAGAGAGCCCAGCATTGCTGAGGTGAAACCTTTTGGGAAGTGTTTCCTGAGAGCCATACCTGATTTGTTTTAATTGTAATACAATTCCATGTTGAAAATCTATAGTATTTCTAGCATTTTATCAAATTTCCTTTTTTTCCAAGACATTATTATATTTATGTAAAGAACTGCTGACTAACTCCAACACCTGGATTGCTTCTGAATTACCACCTATCTTCTGTTTTCCTGATTACCATTTTCTTATTTTTTAACTTGATAGTATGCCAATGATATGCATGTAAGAACTAGAAAGACTTAAGGGGTAGGTGCACTCTTCTTCCAGAACTTATTCTTCCCACTGTTGGAGTTGCTATTTTCCACCCTATTAATAACAGTAAATAGCTTAAACCTAACTTAGTTTTCAGGTAATTTAAATCTGATTTGGTTTCTTGAGTGTGTCCTTTTTTACTTAGATTGAAAATATGGCAAATTGGCTTCCTTAGCCTTTTAACTTCCTACTCTGCGTGACCTCCCATCTGATGTCCAGCACAGCAGACGCATCGCTTGAGCATCTGTCTCACTATGGTTTTCCACTTCTGCTTATTTTCTGGTGGCACTTATCTTCTTAGCACTAAAAGTCTGGTCCTTGGAGCTGAGGTTTTTAATCTGGTCCAAAGAGTTTAAAACCTGGCAAATACCTTAAAAACAAAGTTTCTCTCTCTCTGTAGGAAGTCCTGTAAGCTAACATTATGCCTTTCCCTAACTTCCTCCTATCAAAAGCAGCCCTGTCTAGAGTTTTTCTTGCCTGCCTTCAGGGATGATACCTTCCAGCAAAGCTGTCTGCTGGTGCCCAGAATAAAGATCAACTTGTACTTATTCTGTGTCCCCAGAGAGAAACATCATCAATAATCTCAGCCTTGCTTGCTTCTCATGATGCTGGGGAGCTGGCATATAATTTCTTTCACAATATTTTAAAGGTATATTTAAATAGGGATTTTTTTCTGAACACAGCCACAGTATCATACTTATACCAAGTAAGTATTTCTTCAATTCCCTCAAATATGTGGTCCGCTCATACTTCCCTAACTCTTTATATACATTCTCCTGGCTGTTACCCCACTGTATTTTTATATTTTTATAGTGATGTCATGCAACCAACAGCAGGACATACCCTTTTTTGCCAGCAGGTGGTAGTACTGCTTACGTTTTTAGGCTTCCCTAATTTAATCTGAAGCTGTGTCTTGCTTTTCTTTGTGATGATTAGGTTAATAAATGTTGGGAACCATGCTTTAGTGAGATTGTACGTGTCCCAAAGTCTACTAAGTGTTTTTAGGGAGAAGAACAGCTGTACTTAATTGTAACCAAAAATGGAAAGCATCAATAGTTTCAAATGCATCTTTTTACATATCAGTGGAAGACAAAACAGGCCACAGGTTTGCTCTTCAACAGCTGAGCCTGTTAAGGAAGTAATGCATAAATAACTTCATTGAAGGTTGTAATTGCTATTTTATCACAGGCCCAATCCTAAGGACAAAGACAGGTCTGCCAGGATGTGTGCATAAACAGTTGGGTAATCACCAAATCTAGGCATACCTTAGATTTCTCCCAATACAGACTGGGCCAAGTTTATAAACATGCAACCTGATAGCCCACCTTACAAGTTTCTGTGACTTGTACGATCACTCCGAAAGACATTCTACTTCAGCATGGAGATTAAAGTGTCAATTTAAATGTCTTGTCTAAAGTGTTTCTTTAAAAACTATTTTTGAATTTACTTAAGTAATTAAATAAAAATTAAATCTAGATCTGAGTTCTATAATACAAATTAGATCTGTACTATCTAAACAGGCCCTCTAGGAGGAGGTCTGCAAAGTCCCAGTCAAGCAGACTGACTCTGTACTTTGTATCCTCCAGCTCTCACACACATGCCCAGTACCTCAGTTTAAAGTGCACTGTGTTGGGTAAGTGTTAAGATAACAAATGGCTTTTTTAACCTAATAGATAACTGACTTGGGTATTTTAAATCACTGATATGTAGCTAGTGATAAGGAAAAATAAGTGTTTATAGTTTACCTATTTTCAAAGGACTCTGAACTGAATATTTTGGAGATGTTATTGCCAGAGCGTTTTATGGCAATTAGAATGGAAAAAAAGAGCAATAGAAAGATAGGTAAGAGAGTTGTGAGATCAAAAGGCTGACCTGTTAGGACAGGATGTCAGATCTAAAGGGTAAGTAGGAAAGAGAAGATCAGTTTCCTCAGTGATACACAGCAGTCTAGAAAAGAAAGGAGACTTTGGAATGACAGAGAAAGAACTAGACAGACTGGGAAATATGTAAAGATACAGAAAGTAGAGTGTTCAGAGGAAAAAGCCAGAATTAAGATGTTAAAATAGCCAAGCAACAGAAACAACACAAAACAGATTTTTTTAAGGGAAGGAAATAAAGATTTCTATTGACAATCTCCAATTTTATGAAGTTATTCAATTCAGTGGGAAGCTGCCTAACTGGAAATTAAAGTAACTGAAATTTTAATCAATTACTTTGAAGACAGAAGGTTTTCTTCTTTACAAATTAAATACTCTGGAACTCTTTTTGCTACCTGGAAAACCAACTTTAGGGCTTGGAAGTACCATGGAAATTATCACCTAGGCTCCATGATACCTGTATTTTCTAAATAAAACAATGTACTACTTGAGCTACACTGTAAAACAAGGCTAGTCTCTATGAGTATATAGAAAACCTTGCCACTACGTCAAGTATAATGATAAAGTTGGGGGTGTTATTTTTAAAACTAAAGACTAAAAATAAACCAACACCAAGGTTAATTTATTTTCTTTACATTATTCATAGATTAATATAGTGCATTTACTAAGAATATGTTAACTTTTCTAAGAGTTTATTATATAAAGTTTTAAGTAAATAAAGTGTCTTAGTTATCCAAGAGGAAATAGTGAACATGTATAAGCTACAATTAAAAGTTGCAGTCTTGATACCTTCATATTAGATGCCTCAGTTTCCAGTTTTGTAAGATGATTGGAATTATCTTCTAGCTCTTGTCGAAGATTTGAGTTCTCCATCTTCAGTGCCTCAACTTGCTTTAACAACTGATCATATGAAGCTGCAGCCATCCTTGGCTACCCTTGGACCTATAAGGTTAAAAAGGATTTTGAAATTCACTACTAAAAATGGAATAGCTGCTTGTTTTGTTTTGAAGAAAGAGACAAAGAAACCAAAGCTCTCGAGGCAGGAAGAATGGTGCCTATGCACGGGTTTGGTCTCCAAATGACATAATCAAGCAGCAATAGTTCCTAAGAGGATGGAACATGGGGTCTGAAGAGAAACAGGGTTAAAGAAAAAGGCAGAGCCTCCATTCCATTTGAAGATATCTGCATTTCTACAGGTAAGATTTCTATCTGGGAAGACTCTTTCAAGGTTAAAGATGACCTAAGTAGTCCTGTACGTCACACGTACAGAACACAGCCACTGATAAAGAATTCGTGTAAGTAATGTTGCACCTGAGTTCCGACCTGGACACGGTTTACAGGCTTTCAGAACCAGAATTCATTAATGAGGTCAGAGTTCATCCTATCATTTTTATTTAATAAAAGGCTTTGTCTTAAAACATCATCTATGGCAAAGTAGTTCTGAAGATTACAATGCCACAGAACTACGGCCATTCACAAAGTCATCACAGAGGAAAACATAAAATTCTGATGGGCTGAATAGCCCATCCTATGGCAAAAGTGGTCTGTATCCGAACTGAGGCTAAAAGATAAAAAGGTTGAAGTGAATGACCTCAGAAGTGAGACTTCAAAGAACAGAGAGAAAAATGGAGGAGATGAGAGAGAAGAGCTCAGTACTAAGAGGCCGCTGGCATGACTGGACACAGAATGATACAAAGTATGCTAGGACTGATCCAGAAAGACTCAGGAAGCCCACACTCTCTTTTTAGTTTAATGTCAACTCACTTTGGAATAAAAATTAAGAATAAACAATTCTGAATTATTCAACACAAGAATATCATCCTGGCTCGTCATGACCATCTGTAGGAAGTCTCCAAAGTGCAAACGAGGAGCACTTGCATTTGGATGCATGGGTCTTAGGCTCAGGGGTGGTCATTTATCAGCTAACATTTGCCCCTTCAGTAGTACTTCAACTTGGAGATGGACATTTACCAACAGCTTTAATATAATGTACAGGAGGATTGCTAGGAGTCAGCATACAGTATAGACTGAAAAACAAAATGTGTAAGTAAATAAACTATAAAGACAGATATAATATAACTTCTTAAGACCTTACAGTGAAGCTGCTGTTCCCTTACACCAACAGATGAAAGTACAGAAGTAAACCACTTCTGCAGGACCAATGAGAGCTCTTAAAAATGGAGGAGAAACTCACAGGATTAACCACTTTTCTGTTTTACACATGCCAATAATAAGCAGGTCCAGAAATACACAGCACATTGAAATCACCTGACAAATGGGGATCTGACAAAGCTCTAATAATTAAGCTTCATAGTAATTTATTTTATATACAATAACAGAAGCTACTCTAAAACAACAAACCAACATGGAAAACGTAATGTGGAAGTGTACTAAGACAGGTCACAACTACACAATCACAAAAAGAGCAAACTGCACAGCAGACAGAAACCATTACAAGTGTTCAGATGGGGGCTGACCTTGGACAGTTTGAGCACAGGAGTGCAGTGTCCAGGGAGGCCAGAAGAGGGCATCAGATCCTCTGGAACTGGTTGTGATCTGCCCAATGTCATGAGAGCCAACCCAGGTCCTCTGGAAGCCACAGTATGCACTCTAAATGGCTGAAACCCCAGATTTGTTTTGAATGGTAGTTTTTCATGATTTTCATGACCTCTACTCCCCTAAACAACCTCAATCACTGAAGTCCTTCTGCTCTAACAATGGAAAAAGGAAACAATAAGATGCTTCTTCAAGCAGGAATACTCTCTTTAACTTACAACCCTCCTAGGATGCTGAGTTGCCACTCCCTCACCTGCAACTGCTCTTTACAAAATTTGTGAACTCATGCATTTACTTTGGGAATACAATTCACGCAATCATAAGAATTTCATACCAATAGTGTAACTGGGAAGTCATTCAACAACTTTTTTTTTCTTTTTTTTTTAATTTTGGGGCTGGAGGTGATGCTCAGTGGTAGACTTCTTGCCTTGACTGTGCAAGGTTCTGGGTTCAATCCCCAGCACCAACACAAGCACAGGAAAGATGCTTATGTGATCACATAATGACATCATGCCTTGTGAATGGGAAAAATACTCTCAAAAACCTGACTTTACTGAGAGTATGCACACACCTCAACTTAATTTTCTGTAGTTAAGAAGCCAATTTAGATCTCTGTTCATGCCATAAATATTTGAGGTAGGGCAAAAGCAAGCCAAAAGGAGACTTATCTAGACTCTTCTCCAAATGCTTACTGGAAAACACAGCACTGCAAGAAATGAGACAGGAAATGTAAATGTAAAAGATACATAATTAGGATTAAATGTGGAGAATTCATCATTACTATTTTAAGTCTGGGGTTGCTGTTTTTTTTTTTTTTTAAATAATAGACTTTGTCTTAGTTTTTTAAAAAAGAGAAATATCCATCAATACTTTTAGATGATAATGGAATTAATAGCAATTGAAAATCAGGCAAATCATAAAAGACCATTAGTCAAAGAATTCTGAAAATTTCAACGAAACATAACATGCTAGAAAATATAATTTACCAAGCTGACCCCCATAAAGAGATGGGACACTTTTCTAAGAAGATGTACAGTATAGCAGGGCATGGTGGTACACAGCTGCAGTCAATCTTAGCAGCAGAGACTGAGGCAGGAAGATGGCTACAAACTCAAGGTCAGCAAGGTCTGCAGAGACTGGAGTGAAAGATTCCAAGGGCAAAGCTGTTACTGTTGGTGTCTACAGCTTGGTATATGAGTAGATCTACACAGAGAGAATAACTATGAAGGCAAAGGAGGAGAGGTTTTCAATTCCAGTAGCCATCCTTGCTGAAAATAATAAAAATAAAAGAGTTGTTCTGGGCCAGGGCCACAGCTCAGTGTGGAGAACATGCAGTATCTACTTAGCGGGTGTGAAGACCTGGGATCAACTACAGCACCAAACAAGCACCCAATACTCCAGTGTCTTTAATATGATTCATATCGGCTCTACTTACACAGAGGCATTAGATTATAGCATTAGTTAACAAATTAGTACAAAGAAATTAGAAGGCAAACTCTGGATGGTTAAACAACTGAAACAGTAGAAAATAACATGAATATACTATAGCACTGACTTTAGAAATATTTCCTTTATATGTTCAAATGGAAGGCAGATAAAAGGTAAAACAGAAGAAACGAATCTCATAAGATCTGTTATTCATGCTTCCATATATAAATTTATGGCTTCCTTATTTTTTACAGAAGTAATCCACTGGACAAAACATAGATAGAGATTGTAAAGATATACAAGATCTTCAACAAACGGGAAGGCATGCCTGCACATGAAGATTCAGCATCATAAACATGCTGATTCTCCCAAAATTATCTTATAAATCTTATAATTCCAAGAAAATTCTACATAAGGCTTACTTTGGGTTATGTTTTCTGTAGGTGCACACTAGCAAAAAGACTAGCAAAGCCAAAATGACAGTGGAGGAGACCCACCACATATTCACAGAGGCCCACGCTGTCCTAAAATTCATTACACAGACCAGGTTAGCCTCCAACCTTCTTGCCTGCCAACCCAAGGGCTGGGACTACACCATACTGGCTTCCAATGAATGGTACAGTCCATATTTAATTTTCTTAGTTTTAATAGTTAAAAATATGTAAAGGGAACTTGGAGAGAGTTGTTCTATTTCTAGTCTTCTGTAAGTTCAAGGCTATTTAAATATAGGTGTGTGTGTGCTCGCGCGCGCGCGCGCGCGCGGGGATGTGTACATATAAATGTGCTGTTTTTGAGACAGGGTCTCACTACATACATAGCCCTGGCTGTCCTAGAATTTCAGTGATCCAATCACCAATACCTCTCCAGTGCTGGGAGTAAACAGGTGTGCCTGCCTCCAGGAACAGCCGAAATAAAGTTTTTTTTAAGCTATAATAAAAATCAGTCACTAGAATACAATTTTTAAAATCTGAAAGTAAACACACATAAACTGAGTATTCGATAAAGGTAACATCCCAAATACAGGAAAGACAGGGTTTTAAGTAAAACCTAACCCTCTCTGTTCCTCAAACTGCAAACTAAGAAAAGCTCAAAAAGGAGCGGATGGGTTTTGTGCTAGGCACTGAACTGTGGGACCTGTGTGCTGAGCTGCTAGCCTCTCAGCTCCTGGACAGAGACTGAAATGTTTGAAAAGCAGACAGAAGTGCTCTCTGATGAGAGGGTATCTGCTAACTAGAGGTTAGGACAGATTCAGTTCTTAGTCTTCTGCTTAGTATAATAGCATCACCACACTGGCAATAAACATGAGGCTGTGCTGGGCAGCAGTGGTGTACACCTTTAATCCCAGTACTCTGGAGTCAGAGGCAGGGGAATGTCTGTGACTTCTAGGCCAGCCTGGTCTACAGACCAAGTTCCAGGACAGCCAAACCAAACCAAACCACTGTAACAACTAATGCAGACCTTACCCTCCCCCCCTCCCCCCGGGTCTCTCTGCTAGGCCTCAGCCAGTGACATTCACTCGTCTGTGGCCTTCTTTTTCTACCCTCCTTCCTTACTCCCTGAAATGGCTATATATGTTGTCTGGACCAAGTGTGGTAAGTTCTAAGGTGGCCATCACAGTTAAATTATGAGGAGTGGGGGGGTGGCAAACCTTTTTTGGTAGGGAGCAGGATCTCACTATAGCCCTGGCTAGTCTAGACCTCCTGATGTCAACCAGGCTGACCTCACGATCGTTGCCTCTGCTTCCCAGGTGCGAGATTAAAGGTGTGCACCACCATGCCAAGCTGTGCATATTTACGCAGCTAACCTTTTCAGATTAACAATACTATGAATTTTAAGTTTTTCTAGCAGATCTGCTGCACATATAGTTGTATAAACTAAGTAAAGACACATTTCTCCTCATTTCTAAATATTTATCTCATTTCTTTTTATCACATTATTACCTTGAAACTACAAAATGTTACACAAATTATCTTATTCCTGATTTTAAGAGGAATAATTTACAAGTTCACCACTTAAATTCTTAAATTTTATAATAAACATTTAAACATATTTAGGGACTTTCCTTCCGTTTAAAAGTTTTACAAGAAGATGCTATAGTGATTTGAATATCCTTGGCTCAAGGGAAGTGGCACTCTTAGGAGGTGTGGCCTTGTCAGAGTAGTTGTGGCTTTGTTGGAGCCAAGTGTATCACTGTGTGGGTGGGCTTTGAGGTCCTATACTCAAGCTCCACCCAGTACAGAAGAGAGCCCCCTCCTGGCTGCCTGAAGAAGACAGTCTTTCCTGATTGCCTTTGGATCAAGATGGAGAACTCTTGGCTCTTCCAGTACCATGTCTGCCTGCACACTGCTATGCTTCCTGCTATGCTGATACTGGACTGAACCTCTGAAACTGTAAGCCAGGACTAATTAAATGTTGTCCTTTAAGAGACACCTTGTCATGGCGTCTGCTCACAACAATAAAACCCTAAGACAGTCGCTGGATGTTTTTCCTCTCTCACAGTGTATGTTTTTCTAATGCTGAGCCATCCTCTGTTCCTGAAACAAACTCCACTTGTTCATGCTTTATTCTCTTCAATTTTCAGTATTTCAGTATTTTATAGGAACCCTGTATGTATGTATGTATGTATGTATGTATGTATGTATGTGCTTTAAGATTTTGAATGAAGATTATGCTATATCCATAAAACAAAGTGGTGGATGTCTCATTTTTTAATGCTGTCTGGAATAGTTTAAATACTAACCTGTGAAAACCAGCTAGGATTCAAATCACAAAGTTCCCTCTGGAAAGAAAGATTCTTTAAACTGCTTAGAAATGTCTTCAGTAGGTAAGTGTTGTTAATTTTACCAATTTGTCTCCTCTAGCTGTCTAAGCTTTCTGTCAGCATCGTATAGATTCTGCCATTTTACACTTCTTCATCGTCTTCTCTCCTTCACGCTTGTCTGGTCATTTGTTCCTTAAATGACTTCTCTATGAGGTGTGGGAGCCCACCTTTTCACTGCCACAGACCGACTGTGTGGAAACTACTAGTATTGGCTTTTTAAAGGTTTGTTTGGTGCTCAGGAACATGACTAATTTTCATGAATATCTATCTAGAAAAAAATTTGAGAGTACCTTTGGAGTATGTCTGCATGTATGCGTGTGTGTGCTTTAACTTCCTCTGTGGATGCTATGCTGTTTCATTCTCTGCTTTGCTATGATCAAGTACCTCACGCACAGCCTTCCTGACACTTCTAGTCCACACTGCATACTCTGGCCAAAGGCACAGTAACTATGACAAACCCTGGCCTAACTGTGCTCGATTTATTTTGCCGTGTTTTGTCTCCCCAGCTAAGGCAAACACACACATCTTTAGGAGAGGTCTGTATGTAACATGCAGCTTCTGTAATTCCACAAAAATGTTCCTGATTCTAGTCACATAGAAGGTATATGCATGAGAAGAACAGACATGATATGCCCTATCAGTTACAGAAGCAAACAAACAGAAAGCAAGACAAAGAAAAACAAAAAGATAATCTTCCATTAAAAAAGAAAATAATGGATTCCTCTCTGTGGCTACATAATGGAATCAAAACATATTTGATAACCCATACACTATCAAACTAGCATTTAAGGGGAGTGTTAGTGGTATAAGAAACCTTTTCCTATCAAAATTAGCTATAAAATGCCTAGAAGGGTGCTCCCCTTCTACTCTGGGTTGACAGTGCTAATCATGTCAGACTACAAAGCCACGCTCCACCAGTGGGATGAAATGCAGTCTCCATCTAAGTCAGGGGTAAATCCAGCTGCTGGTTTTCACTTTCAGAGTACACTGGCTAGCAGGGTTTTGGCTCTGGTACCTACCCTTTTTACAGAAAGAAAAATCACTTTGGAAAACCATTTCTGCTTTGTTTGTGTGTTCTTTTATGTGTTGCTGATTTTCATTTCCAACAACGGCTTGGATTGTGTTTGAGTCACAGGAACCTATAAATATGAGCCTTTTGGAGACAGGGTCTCTGAATAGTAATAAATATTGTTAAGCTATTGTATTAGAGTGGGACCTAACTCAATGACTAGTGCAATTCAAGGCCATGTGACTAAACAGACACAAGTAGACGTGTAGTAGGAATACTGTCTGACAACGGAAACAGACTCAAGAGACAGCTGCAAGGTAATGGATGTCAGCAAGCACTAAAAACTAGGAGACAGGTTCTTCCTTGGATTCTTCAGAAAGAATTAAGCTTTCCAACACTCTGGCCTCCAGAAAAGTAAAATCAGGGATTTCTTAATGTTCTAAACTACCAGTTTGTGGCACTTTGTTACAATAGCTCTGGGGAAATATTAGAAAAGATAAGCTCATATGTCCCTTGTTCTGAAGTCACCTGGAATTGGGGGGGCAGGAGGCTACCCCTAGAAAAGGACCCATCAGGCTGTGTGCACCACCTCTTGGCTCACAACCACTTCCTCCATCAGACCACAGCAGACATCGATACAAATGTATTCCAGGAAAGGAGGGCAACAGACCTGGCAGAAGCCAGGATATTACAAAGGGATGCCCACGTCTTTCAATTTGACTATTATACTATTGAAATGAGATCCTCAAAGAAATAGAAATTTCCCAAGAATCTCATGATGGAAGAAGCAGAGGGAAATTTGTCTCCTGGAAAGAGATTCCACATAGTTGTAAAAATCTTTCCAATTACAGAATGAAGTTAAAGTTCAAACAAGGACAGGTCACCCATGATGGTAGTGGTCACATATCCTGACTTGACCTGCTTAGATGTACAAATCCTACCTGACCTTGTCTCACTTCAGGACAGAGAAAATAGATGGAACAGGGGGGGTCACTACAGCTCTCTCTTCCCAATGTGGCCACACTAAAGACGTCTTCTGCTTCCACTTTCAATTTGGTTCTTTCAATTGGCTTTAACTGCTGAGGATGAATGATCAGACCCAACTTGGGGCACAGGCTGTGACCCTCAAGTTCAATAACAGGTGTTTGTTTCTCTCTCTCTCTCTCTCTCTCTCTCTCTCTCTCTCTCTCTCTCTCTCACACACACACACACACACACACACACACAGAGACACACAGACACACAAAGACACACAGAGACATACAGATAAACACACAGAGACACAGACACACACACAGACACACACACAGACACACACAGACACACACAGACACACACACACACACACAGACACACACACAGACACACACCACACAAGCAGTATAGAGGAATCAAGGAAACCAGGAAGTGAGAGAAAGAAACACCACTGTGCATGTGGTTAGATAGTATAAAGAGGCGGGGGTTGATTGGAAAATCCACAAAAGGTGCTGCAAAAACTCTAAAAGGTACAAAGAATAACTTCATCACTTCATCTTTCAGTTTCTATCATAGAACACTCATTCACAAAAGAATGATTTTCAAAATTAATTTTTAAAATACTTCAGGGAAAAAAGCTGTGTTAGGACACCTGTGGCAAACAAATGGCTACCCAGGAAGCTGTCTGCACTGTGATGTCCCAAGCCCAGAAACACATGGCTTTCCTTGGCCACAAGGACTCTGCAGAGGTAATTAGTAAAGCCCGTACAGCAAAATTTCCTGAACTCTGGCAGAACCAATGTTACCACATATGTCCTCAGAAGTAAGACAAAGGGTCAGTCAGGAAAGGACGTGACAACAGAAGCAAGGCGTCCGGTTCAGAGGGAGACAGATTATTACAGTGAGTGTGAAGAGAGGAGAAGCTAGGTGCACATGCAGTGCCTCTGAAGTGTCTCTTCACTTTGGTACAGTGAAAACCATGTCGACTTCTGACCTCCAAGAATGGACAATAGTAATTTTTGTTTTAAACCATGAAGTGGGCTGCAGACATTGCTCAGTTGGTAGAGTGCCTGCCTAGCACACACAAAGCCTTGGATTTGAGCCCACCACCACATACAACTGGGTAAACATCCATAATCCCAGCAGTAGAGTTAGAAAATCAGCAATCACTCAAGGATAGCCTCTACATGTGGACATGTGGAGTTCAAGGGTAACCTGAGCTATACAAGACCCTGTCTCAAAAAAAAAAAAAAAAAAAAAAAAAAATCAACCAACCAACCCTCACAAACATAACAAACCTACTAAGTTTGTGGTAATTTTTTTTACAACAGTAATTCCAGTGTCATTTTCTTGGTTCATGCAACAACCTTCAAATGTTTATGCAAATTCTCTGACTCTACTCCTTTAAGAGGCCTAACTCTTCTTTTTTGTAGGCTAGACTCAGTGGCTCTTAGTCACTGAGATAAGGGAGATAGACAAGAGAAATAATGCTTTACAGACATCTGAGAGCAGGTCACAGGTGTTTTCCTTTTCTCTCTCTCCTGCTGTGTTCACTTGGGGAAAGCCAGCTGCCATGATTCAAGCCCTATGCAGATCCACAAAAAAAGCTACTGAGACTGGACTGCCTGCCAATAGCTAAATGAGTGAGCCATCTTGGAATTCGTCTCAGTTCTAGTCAAGACCTGATGACTGACAAGATGACCAAAATCTTGACTGAAGCTTCCTGAGAAATCGGAGTTTTCTCACACAAACAAGATGCTCCTGAACTCCTGCTTCATGGAAACAATAACATGCTTATAATTTAAGCACAATGTCATTTCAAGCCATTAAGTGTTGGTGTGATTTGTAATATAGTAACATAACTAAGACAACCAGTGAGTAGTCATGATCAAGTGTATACCACTGCAGTTCGAGGTAAGAAGAATTTAGAAAAAAGGAACCTACAGTCTCCACTAGAGTAACAATGAATATAGGACGCTAAACAGCTGTTAGCAGCACAAAATAAGTGGATACTACTTAAAAATGGCAGTGAGTTAAAACATTTGGGCAGCACACACAGGGCATGAAAGCAAAGACAACAGCTCTTAGAACAGCATGATCACTCAGCACTGCTGAGGACAGACAGGGGCACACTCTGAAGGTGGGTGAATGAACAACACTTAGTTTGCACGTACAGTATTCCTTAGCTTCAAAAGGAAAGAAGCTAAAACCTAAGAGACTAAAGCATGGTATAACTTAAACAATAGATGAAGTATGGTATAACTTAAACAACAGATGAGGACATTATGCTAAATGAATTGAGCCAGTCACAAGAGGTCAAATATACGAGTCTTTTTATAACAGTTCCTATAACAGGTAAATTCACAAAGGTATAAAGTAGTGAGCTGCTTGCTAGGTGTCAAGGGACAAAGGAAATGGGGCTTTAATGTTCTCAAAAGTTTTCACAAGAAGAAGAAATTCTGGAGATGATGGTAGTTATGGATGTACAATGCATTCAACACCACAGAATTGTACTCAAAACTGCTCCTGGCCCCACTGCAGAGGCTTGTGTAACATGAAGGCTGTGGGTTCCATCTCCAACACTACAAAACAAAGACACACTTTGACAGAAGAAGGAGAACTGGAAACAAAGAGGAGGAAGCTCTCCCTACATAACATACCTCAAAGAACAGTCTATTCTTTTCCTGCAAATCAGAAAATATTTCAGATAATAGAAACCTTTAAAAAAAAAAGTGCCTAAGGCTAGCCAAAGCTACCAGTGTTCAACCTGCATTCATTTTTACAGTTTACGCTTAGTCTCATAAAGGTTTGTTCCCATGTTTTTTTGTTTTTTGTTTTTGTTTTTTTGCCCTTCATCACCTTTCCTAGGTCTGTCATGTGGCTGGCACGCTGATAAATATGTACTGAGTATACTTCCTCAGTTGTCACTGTCATTCTAAATCAAGTGCTGTCACATTTCAGGTGCTTGTGTAGGTAAGACTTCACCTGGACTCTTCTCCCAATGGGAAGTGAGATTAGAGTTTCAAAGCCTTTAAACATGTAAAACTGTAAATTAGTACGTAAAGTCAGTAAAGGGGAAAAACAGTAAAATAAAAATCTACATTGTAATTCATGCAAACAAAATCATGAATAGCTTTGATTTAGTTCACAAAGCACACTTTTGAATATTTAATTTATGAATCTCTAAATAGGTCACATAATTCTAGATATAGTAATTAACAATAAATTTTAAAGACTATGAATGCTCAGTGAAATACTGAATGTTACACTAAATACGAGTGATCTTTTCTTAGTTTATTCTTCTATTTATTTAACTTCAAAAGATACTACAACCTAACACTGTAGAAATGTTTAGAAGATTAACTTTTAAATATGCTAATTAACGGGGCTGTCAAGACGGCTCCAGGGTAAAGGTGCCTGCCGTCAAGCCTGATACACTGAGTCAGATCCCGGAACCCACATGGTTCCAAGTCCAGTAAGTTAGCATGTGACCTACTTACACACAATAAATAAGTAAATAAATAAATAAATAAATAAATAAATAATTAAATGTGATTTAAGCTACAAAATATTTTATAAAGCACTCTTATAGTTAAGAGTGGTACCACAAGGCACTGGTGGTGAACATCTTTAATCCCAGCACTTGGGAGACAGAGGCAGGCGGATTTCTGAGTGCTCGGCAGCCTGGTCTGCATAGTGAGTTCTAGGATAGCCAGGGGTATACAGAGAAACCCTGTCTCGAAAAACAGAACAAAACTTTCAAAGTCATATATGTGGGGGTTCTTGACCACATGAATGATACTGCTTTTCAAATCAATTGTCATATACTATTTTGTATGCTCTACATGGAGACATTAATAGTAATTTTATAGAAGTAAAATGAAATAGACTTAAGTGCTTATCCTTACACAATAGATGACCTTGGTTAATGTCACATACCCGAGTAAGAGAACTGGGAAACACATAAAATGAAAATAGTGCTATATTCACTAGTTGATTAAATGAGACAGTATCTGTGAAAACAAGAATTTAATGAACTCAAGAAATACACTGAGATTCTGGGGATTGGATAGTGTTAGCTATTAATTCACTTGTCAGCCTGTGTGATATCTTTACTCCTAGCTATGGTTTCTATCACATTCAAAAGCCATCCCTAACTATTTTGAATGCTGATATCCACAAATCACATAACATTAAAACATAAAACAAAATTTAGGAATAAAGTTAGGCCTGTCATACTGGGATAGTCTTATAATCCTAGCACTTGGAAGGCTGAGGCAGGAGGATCCAAAGTTTGAATTTGCTCTGAGGTACACAGTTCTGAACTACACAATGAGACTGTCTCAAAACAGCAGCAAAGAGCAAAGCAGAAACGAATAACCGTTCTAACTTGTCAATGAAAATTTTATGTCATATTATTAGTCAAGTAATAATTCTTTATTATTTTGAAAAAATACTGAGACAAAATTGCAAATTCTCTTAAGATAACCATATAAAAGTATTGAAAAGGGACTGTCTTGGACACTGATCCTAGAGGGCTCCACAAAGCCACTGCTAGTCTAGTTCAGAGCGTCAGGAGTGCGGGAGGTTGCCACAGACATGCACAGAAATAATCTCCATATGGACACTATTAGACATCTAAGTAAAGGTACAGTAAATGTCACTAAAACACTTTATACTGAGTACATCTCACGGCTACTCAGTAAACTGACGTACATCTAAAGTAGTTATCTGTAGATTTTATTAAATTAAATTTTAAAAAGACAAAAGAGAAATACAAATTTACTTAATAAATATAGGTTTTAAATTCCAGGGCTATAAAAAATTTATTGTTCACAATTTTTCACAAAGTAATTTACATTCTAAAGTAATTTGATCTCCAATGATCTAATAGACAGCATAAAAGCTAGACTAACAAAGGGAAGCTCCAGTTCCATACATAATGCAGTAAGATTTCCTATAGGATTCATGTTAAATCAAACCATCTGGCATCTCTCTTGTGATATAAAGTCAAAGTATTTGATACATTTTACTGCCAAAACATTCATAATCTGATATATCTCCTACTTTAAAAAGCAAAATGTGTGTTTTCTCCTATTTGGGAGGAAGCTATGAGCTGGCGTCTCGTTTGCTACTGAGCATTCTATTAGCTCAGGGCACACTCACTCCTCTGCAGTTGTCTACAGCAAAGCCCTGCTGCAGTCACCACAGAAAGCTCTACCACTGCATTCTGGAGCTAACAAAGACACTGGTATCTCTTTGCCACCCTATTCTCATCGAGTTCACTTATATGCTGTACAAAAGGAGGGGCATTACTACTGAACGATATTTCGCCAGTCAACCAAATGATCACTTGGGAGCTGCAGTGCATGTCATTTCTTCCTCCTATCGTCGGTAGCCCTTTCCACTAGATTTCACATGAGCCATCAGCTGCAGCTTTGAATGCCTACTCTTGGCTACCACTGCCTGTGTCCTTGTGGCCAAGGAGGAGAAGCAGGCTTTCAAAGGGCTAGGCTTTCGCTTCGCCATGAATATGCTCCATTCTTTGTTGTCCTCTACTCGGTTTCCTTAGATACTGTTATTCCACTCCACTGTCAACAGGCATTATAAAAAACAAAACGGCTTTCTCCCCAGCCTCCCCTTACCACTTCTACCCCTCCCCCTTTCTTCCTCTTCTGTCAAAATCCCAGGATCAGAAGCACAGGAAATCCATCTCCTGTGCTGCAGTGGGGGGTGGGGGAGAGGAGTGGGACGACGCCCCTGCCTCCTAGGCTTGGCATGTGGCAGCAGACCCTGTGCCAAGGAAAGGTCACTGGTTTAAGGCAGTCCATGGGAAAATCACCTCCTCCCTCTCCCCTGTAGCAAACCTGGCCATCACAGCCCAGCACCTACCCCATTTTCGAGCCGGGCAGCACCTCCATTCTGTCTCCAGTGACACCCCGGCAGGCTGCGCCAATACAGCCACATGTCGGTCACGTGTGCCTACGCCCAGCCAATCTGCAGACTCCTTGACTGGAATGGGGAGCGCCCTGGTCAGCATCCAGCAGACTACACAGCTGCTTCACGCTTCTGACCGCGCTTCACAGCAGGGCAGAGACCCACCCGTCTCCACCGCACTGCACTGTCCAGAGGAACACCAAGCCTCCTGTGCACCTTCAAACCCCTTCCTCAGTAAACCCAGAGAGCCTGATGTTAACTGACGCTCATAACCAGGACCTCCGCAGGGTGGAAAGCCCCGCAGGGGATCCAGGATACTGACGGTGGGAGGGGCAGTAAATTGATTTCATTCCCATGCTTCACATGCAGCAGAGAAACATAATTCTAGTCCATGAATTACAACGAATAACTTGACATTGCAAATCATTAACTTATTTGGTAAATTAACTCTAATTATGACTGTATTTAGGACAGTTACCAGAAAAGCCATGATGACAGAGCAGAGTGACTATGTCTGACCTCAAGAGTTCCAGCCAGGACTAAATGCTTTTGCTCCTCCCACCTTCTAACTAGTCACTTGACCGCTTAGTGATTAGATTTCTTTAATAAAATGACAACAAGCATGAAATAGGAGTCGGTATATGCAGGGCATATCGAAAGGACCCCCAAGCATACAGTCCTTGCTGTTAATTCCCACTGATCCTACCGCATACTCTTACATTTCAGTTACTGATTTCTGAGTTTAAAGGACAAGATTCACAGTAAGTTCTAGTTTAAAAGTTTAATTTTAAGTTCAGTTTAAAAGGGGAAGTTTAAAAAAAACAACTGATTTCTAAGGCAGGGTCTTATGCATTCAGGCTGGCCTCACACTTAAGACAGCCAAGAATGACCTTGGACTTCTGCCTCCATGAGTGTTAGCGTTAAAGGTATATGCTGCCTTCATAAGCTGGTATTGGTTAATTAAAGGTATTAATTGGTACTAACTAAAAGTATATACCACCACTCATAGTTTATGAGGAGCTAGACACTGAACCCAGAGCTTCTTATACGCTAGGCAAGCAATCTACCAAACAAGCTGTATCTCTGCCCTAGCCCCTATCTGCTTAAATTTTAAAAATAAACTAAATTTTGGTTTTAAATGAAGTATATTCACTTCTTGTATTTTTTCAAATATGATAAGAAGCTGCTAATTAGCACTTATGAGGTACTTCCACTTTATAAAACATTATATACAGTAGTAGAGAAGGAGGGGCTGGAGAGAGAGAGGCAGTGAAGAGCCAGACTGCTCTTGCACACACAGAAGCACACACGCCTGTAACTCCATACCCAGGGGATCTGCCTCCCTCTCCTGCCTTCACTGGCAATGCACTCGGCATAGAACCACACACAAATACACAAATAAAATAAAAATTAAATCTTAAAAATAAAACACAACAAAAATATGTATTCTTTTGAAGTTGAGATTGTGTGGAATATGTTCTTTTTTCTTTTTTCTGTGCTTTGGGTCTTTTTCCTCTATCCATTCTTCATTTATACCAATAATTCTTTACATTTCTTCCGTGAAAAGTCAGGACTTCCACACTGACCATACTATAACTGCAATTAGAATTATACACTAAAATCTTAACATCTTTAGAAAAAAACAGTCATATTGAACAAAGGAAACATGTGAATTGACTTGACTGTCTGCTAAGCGCCCTTCATGAAATGGCCTGGTTTTACAAAGACTTTTAAGATCTTATAACTGGAAGGGCTCACTCACTCTGTAAGACTCATTATACAGTCATCATCTGTGACACATTCAGAATTTCTCATACACGATTGACCTTCCAGAAAGAAAAATTATCTTGCAAAATCAAAAATGTACTTTAAAGCTCCTCAAAATAATTTCCTAATAGTCTATAAAAACAATTAAGCCTAATACTTTGACTTAGGCTATGAGTTAAAAGTAACTTAGACTTTAAGAAATTAGTTGACAGTCAAAACTTGTCTACATTTTTACTACATCCACTAGTGGTAGTCAGGGATTCACTGACCAAGGGGTGTTGGAAAATGAACCTGCGGCCTCCTTACACTAGGCTCATCAAATGACTACATTTCAAAGAAAGCTATGATCATTATATCTTCCTGAACCACTATGGTTCAAGTACAAGAAACACAAAGACTTCTTATACTGTAATCATGTGGCCAAGTGGATTATTAAAAAACAAACAAACTTCAATTATCCAATAAAAGCATTGTTAAGCCAGCTTCCTCAATACTGAACTTTATTTTTAAAAATTACTATTTTTTAAAAGTCCAATTAACAACTTAAACAGTGATGATATGTTTTCTAAGTGTGAAATGATCTATATGTACCAGGTGGTATGTATATAGGAATAGAGCTCCTATATCCATATTCTATGCTATGATTGCATTACATATACATGAATTAGAGATAGTATTTGGGGGCTAGAGAGATGTCTCAGCTGTCAAGATCACCTGATGCTCTACCATGAGGGCTGGGGTCTGGATTCCAGTATTATTGTGTAGCTCGAAACACCAACTTCAAGGAAACCAGATACCATCTTCTGGGCCCCACAAGTTCCCCCACCTACATACGTGGACACACTCTCACACAAATGAATGAAGTAATAAAAAATAAACATAACTCTTATTCAAAATATAACACTGAAATTTCATATCAAGACAAGATTTTTTTTCAGAAATACTTCTAATTTTAAGTATCTGTTCATTTTATGTTTGTTTTTAGTAAATGGCTTCATTTGGAAGTGTTATTAAATAGTGAATGAAATTTATCTTTGAAAAATTTGAACCTTAAAAAAATTATGACGAAGCTGGGTGGTAGAAGTGCACACTTTTAATCCCAGCACTCAGGAGGCAGAGGCAGGCAGACCTCTAAATTTGAGCCCAGCCTGGTCTACAAAGCAAGTTCCAAAACAGACAGGGCTACACAGAGAAACTCCACCGCAAAAACAAACACCCAATAGACAGATAGATAGGCTTTATACATATATATTTAATACATACACACACATACAGAGACATACATTCACAACCAAATAAAATCAACAGACATTTTAGTCTTCAATTGTATGTTCTATATTTTATATATTCATCAAGCCCAATTTAGGACTCACAGTTTAGGGGCTAGAGAGATGGCTTGTGGTTAAAGAATGCTTTTCCAGAGGATCCAAGTTCACACTGTCTCTAACTCCATCTCTGGGTGAGTCCATGTCTTATTCGGGCCTTAAAGGGTACCCATTCAAACATGGTGCAATCACACAAATAAAAATACATCTGTCGGCAGCTGTTTGCCACTTCTCTGAAGCAGAGAAAAAGAGGAAAAATCTGCCTGCTAGGCAAAGTCAAGGCAGGCCAGGGTCTGTTGGCAGATTTCCCAGCCTGCACAAAGAATGGAATGATAAGAGGAGGTACACTTGAGGCCCAAGGCGAGGGGATGAAAATTCTATTGACCTTGATAGAAGGAACAGGGAGGTTTTGGGGTGAGAACAAATGTCTTACATGTACATTTCAGCAAAACTGTTTCTGTTAGCTTGTGGCTTTGCTTCCTACAGTTCTGCAGTATAAGAAGGCTATGAGAAATACACTAGGGGCTGGTGTGGTAATGACCTGCAGCCCTCCCATATCTGTCTCTTGCACCTTTTGTCATCTTTCCTATAATCACCTACACTCCCCCCTCAGAGGACCATTCGACTTCATAGCAGACCAGTACATACATCTTTTTTAAAAACTTGATGGTTTAAAGAACTGACAAGGACATTAATGATAGTAATTCATTTTTTGAAGTGAGTTAGAATCA
Organism: Grammomys surdaster; assembly: GCF_004785775.1. Classification (NCBI taxonomy): domain Eukaryota; kingdom Metazoa; phylum Chordata; class Mammalia; order Rodentia; family Muridae; genus Grammomys; species Grammomys surdaster. Next base: position 2,996,013 of record NW_021604593.1, read on the forward strand.
ATGTTCCTCTTTGAAAGGCTTAGTTGACTCTTGCTTTTAATGATAAATTCAACTATATCTTTAAAGAATTCAAACAGAACAGATTTCTGCCTACAAAAGATATATTTCCAGGATATATGACGCCCCTTTCTGGACTCTAGCAGGCACCAAGCATACACAGACACACATGTAGGCAAAATACTCATGCACATAAAAAATTGTTTTTGAAAAAAAAATTAAGAGGAAGGGATATAGTTCAATGATAGTGCTAATCCCTAGGTTCAATCCTAGTATCACCAAAATCAAAATGAGACAAAAAAAAAAGAAATATTTATACTGTAAAAAATATTCAGCATTCTTATGAAGATGTTAAAAATTTTATGACTGTTAACAATTGACTGGTTAACTGTACTTCTGATACCTTTCCAAGATGATTAGTATATTGTAGAAAGTAACAACTAATTCATGTATATTTTATAAAAATACAGGCCATTATATATTTTATATACAATGTCAACTAATTTTGGGGGTCAGGGGCTGGGGAATGAACCAAGGCCTTTTGTATGATGTAGTGTGTCACTGAGTTACAATCTAGGCTATGCATTTTCTCTTAACATTTTAAAAAACAACTTTAATTATGTGTATGTGTGGAAGTCTGTGTATGGATATGTGTATGTGCTTAAAATAAAGAACTCAGGGTCCAGCCCAGTAGCAGAGTACTTACCTACCATGAACAACACCCTTGATTCAGACCCCAGTAATCAAATAGACAAAGAACTCTGCTCCACAAATCTTAGTGCCTGTTTCTTCATGCCCTCCATTTGTAAAGACATTCCATGATAGCCTCGCCATCACTACTCTGCTCCTCAAGCTTTCTATCACACACCATGCTATGTACTCAAAGCATCTGAAATGGAAAAGGTCCCGTTTATGTATTTATTAAGTTGTCTTCTCATTTCCCCAACTGGAATGGAAACTCCATGAGGGAAGGAGGCCTAATGTTCCTGCCCTTGCTGCTTCTCAGATCTGAGCATTAATGTCTCACGTGTTGTGTTCAGTGTATGAATACACATGACATAATGAGGAGCACAGCATCAGCTAGTGAACCTGGGAAGGACTGGGACATGTGTAATGTAAGCTTTAATCATAAGCTGGTTCAAGTTTCATATGGTTTAAAGATGGCAGATTAGATCACGCCTAGCTTATCAAGAAAAGACTGTAGAGAGAGAGCACAGTGAACAAACCAGCCCTGAAGGACACTGAGGGCAGAGTATTTGACCTCACCTATTAGGTTCAACTTTAAAGCTTCCTTCTACAGGCAATGGAATACATATTTTTAAATAAAGAAGAATGTATGATTAGAGCAAAATCTACCAAAAGCAACAAGACTAGTGTCTCTTCAGACTCAAAAGGAAAAATGATCAGAAATTATATCCATAAAATTAGTATTTTCAACTGGAAAAACATGTTTATAAGAAAAGAATATAGTATGACTATAGCAGAAATTTTATCAACTTTTAAGTTGTTTTTTCTAAGTTCTTACAATATTATGCTGTTAAAGTTCCAGAATCAAGGCACATAATAAACTGTTCTTTCTTAGGGGACAAAATATGTTACTAAAGTCTAAAATATATTTTGTATTGGTATTATACTCCTCCACCACTGCACATTCTGTTTATGAGTATTTTAGCTATCTGGGGTCTTTTGTACTGTTTTATATTATATTTCTGTGAATAATTTAAAAGATCTAATGAAATTATTAGCAGAAACAGAAAAACAACTAAAAAAAAATCACAAAATATACTTCAGACCACAAACACAAGACAGTACAGGCACAAAGATAGGCAGTGTGTCTGTGGGACAGAATAACAGGCAGAAAATAAACCTCTTGGTTTTCACAAAGATGTCAACAACAACAAAAAAAAAGTGCCCTCAATAAAAGACTTTCTCAAATGGATCTGGGAAAACTGTGCAGTTACTCCTACAAGGATGAATCCAGATCCCAATCTCCTACCCTGCAGAAAAATAAATGCAAAATGAATCTATCGAAGACTTTAATATAGGACTTGAAACTTAAGAACAGCCAGAGGAAAAAAAAAATAAAGAAAGCCCTTCAAGACAGAAGCAGGGGCAAGCATTTTTTGACAAGATAACAGCTCAGGAAATAACAGCAAGGACTGATGGATGGGTTTCATGAAATTAAAAAACTTCCACACAACAAGGAGAACAGCTTACAGAAGAAGAAAAAGTCTTTGCCTACTATACACTAGGCAAGGGCTGAACATCTAAAATACATAGTTTTTCCTATAAATAAACAAATAAATAAAAGACTCTTGATCAAACAAAAACGTCCAAAAATCCAACGAAGAGATAGTTCTCAAAAAGAGAAATACAAACAGCCAAAAAAAATACCTTCAAAACCAGCATCCTTAGCTATCTGGCTGAGAGTGGGGTCAATGGCTCTACAGGTAGAGTGCCTGCTGCACTTGGATATCCAGCACCCACACTGAAAGGCTGAGAGGTGGAGTGTGGTCGGTAGTTAAGGGCCTAAAATCCCAGTGCTGGGAGGCAGACAGGACCACCCCAGGGGCTTGCTGTGCTGGGCCAGGCAATTTAGCTGCCTTGGCAAGTTCCAGGTTCAGTAAGACGCTGGTCTAACAAAAGGCATGGAATGGGCTTGGGGGAGAAGAAATAAAAGATGCTCAATGCTGACCTCTGGCCTCCACATGCACCACCCCAAATACCCCTAACAACCACCACCTCCTCCTCCTCCTCCACCACCAAGATTACATCTCACCCTAGTCAGAATGCAAAAACAAACAAACAAACAAACAAACAAACAAACAACCCCAACAACAACAAATGCTAGTGAAGAGGTGGGGAAGCAATGGATACCACACAGATTCCAACATATTACTGGTGAGACTATAAATTAAATTAGCAAAGTCACTACAGAAATCAACATGAAAGTTCTTTAAAAACTAACCCTAGTACCACCAAAGGACTTAGCTATATGCCCAAAGGAACCTGAGTCAATATACCAAAATTCATATTGTTTTACTGTGGCAATATTCACAGTATATATGGAATGAGCCTAGCTGTCCATCACAGATAAATGTGGTAAAAATACAAGGGAGGAACTTTATTTAGCCATTGGGGGGATGGGGAGAGATTATATCATTTGCAGGGAAATAGGTAAACTCAAAAATCACCACATAAAGTAAAATAAACCAGACAAATACTTTGTTTTTACTCATACGAAAAATACAAATTGTGTGTGTACACATGTGTTGGTACATGTCATTAAAAGGAAGATTATTTGAGATAGAAGGAAAATTAGGGAAGACAAATATGTTTCCTCTCATGCAAAAATCTATCTATCTATCTATCTATCTATCTATCTATCTATCTATCTGAATGTAAAGGAAGGGCTATTGGAGAGACGAGCACACAAAATCCTGCTTTTCAGAAATTATTTATCCTAGTAAAACAGGACTAAAGTTCCTCATTAATATTTCAGTGACCATAAAATGTCTAGGTTACTTACTTGATGAGATATTTATTAGCTTGTAATATAAATTAGTCCTTGACTATATCAGAACTGGCAAAGAAAAACAAATTATTATTTAACTTTTAAATCCCAAACCTGGATTAGAAAAGAATCAATATAGTGCCTAATAAATGCTATGATTAGAACTTTAAACCAAGTTATTGGGTCAAAAGATTTATTTTCATGCCAATACCTCCCAATTATACTTGTCTGTTTGTATGCTCTGTTGTTGTTCTGGTTTTTTGAGACAAGGTCTCATGTAGCCCAGACTGAGTCTCTGAACGGAGTGCTAGATACCTGGCAATATCCCTAAGCTTGCACTTTCAAACACAAAAACAAGCAAACAAAACAAAACCCACAAATCCTTTTTTATTACTCTATAACAATTAGAGATGGCAGCATCTCCTACAGATAAGCTGTTTTCTTCCTCTTTTGAGTATCTTTCCTTCCTTTTGTGTTCGATTGAACTTTAAACATTGATGTCTGTATATTGGAAGATAAAAGCTTGTTATTATAGGCCAAATAATCCAAGTTTGCTAAGTGGAAAACAAATTATAAACCTTCCTTAATGTAACACATGTTGCCACTCAGAACAGGAAATGCTGGGTTTCTGGACTACCGATAGCACTTAACATGAAGATTTCACTTCATTCCAGTAAGAAAACAAGTCGCTAATCAATGGATTTATAACACATGTCTCTATTACATTTAGAGAGATGAGATGAATGAATTCAATGCACAGAATACACTTGAACCCTCCCTCAAATCAGACGCGGTGGCCTTTTCCTGGTTCTGGGGACTGAGTCCTTTTGAATGCTAAGCACATCCTCTACCACTAAATACACTCCCAGTCCAGCTAATGTTTTTAGAACTGAAACATCATATAATTTTATAAGTCTTTAAAAATGTCTTTTGTAAAAGTATCCAAGGTCAGGTAGAAATAGCACATTGGTTCTTTTATAGAAACCAAAAGTAAGATTCAAAAACTGAATTAAATTTCATCTCACATTCAAATACCTTTCTCAACTGGTATCAACTATCAAAAAGGCTCTTGATCTTAAACCATCCTATACCCCATAGAACATGAAAAGGGCCTTTTCTTAATCTTACCCCAAAAGTTCTGCTATTTAATTAAAAAACAAACATTCAATAAAATAGGTGGGGGCAGAAAAGAAGTACCTTTCCAAGTGTTCTTTCATGACTGAGAATACAAACAGACACACATGTGTGCATGTGCGCATATACACACAGACAGAGAAACAAGAGACAGGCAGACAGACAGACAGACAGACAGAGGCAGAGAGAGACAGATTCACTGAAATGATAAGCACTCTGGTTGAATTTGGTAACCGTCTCACAGAAACTATATAAAACCTCATCAGCCTGCAAGTAGAGGGTTGGCATCCCCCTCTACCTTGTAAAATAGAGGGAAACAAACAACCAATGCTATTCTGGCCCTAAGAACAGTATGTTACCTGCAAAATTCTGAAAGCACAAAGGAAGTAGGTTCCTCTGTAGCTCTGGGAAATAGAACTAAGTGGCACTCTTACTGTTCAGGAACAGAGCTGGCTATTTTGCTTTACATTTACAACTATAGACATGAAAGGGTACCTAGCAGAACTACTCTATTTCCTAGACAGTTTGCTTTCCTACTCTGAGCTTTTCACGTCTCCTCAACCCTGTAACAAATCTATTTTTACTACCTATGATATGCTCAGCTAAAGACCAACTTCACTGATAAAATAAAAGCAACTGAATTTCTATGTACAACAGGGATAGCATGCACAAGACCTGTACGAGCTCTAGCTAGACAAAATCCTAGCAGAGGTGTGTGAGTGTATGAGTGTGAGTGTGTATGTGTTCGCACACGCTCTCGTGTACCACATCCATAAAAATCACCCCAGGCTGAGGGGCTGTTAACACCTAATAGCTGCTGGGAGAGGGAGAGTCAGTTGTTTGTTCTTTTAATAATGTGGCCCACTAGAGAGCAGGTCCCAACCCTAACATTAGTGTACAAGCTGGACAACAAGCTGGACTTGATGGAGAAAGAAGGGAAAGAAGAAGTAACCATACAGTTGGGTGGGAAGGGATGGGAGGGCTGATGGAGGCAGATATGTTCAAAGTATACTGTATAAAATTCTCAAAGAATTAATACAATTATTTAACAATATAAAAGCTACTGGAGAAAAGCTATTTACATAATCTATCAAGCATAACACACAAATTTATAATTATATCTATATCATGTCTTTTCCTGGTAAGACATAAATGAATGTCTACTTTGCCCATACTTAGAGGGCATTGAGGACCAAAAAAAAAAAAGATTCCACCCAAGACCAGCTGAGTATACCAATGAATTTATCATGCTTACAGGAGAAAGAGGAACAAGACATTCAGGCAGCTGGACCACTGAAGAGTCCTAGCTGTGGGGAAACAAGTTAGGTCTGATGGCACCACAGAAATGCTGTGACTGAACATAGCCAATCAAAATTAACTCTACCTCGAACTTCCAGCACAGAACTGCCACCCTACAAATCGTGGCCCCACCCACACCGGAGTCAAACACTGACCAACCTCGCATGTTAGAAACAGCAAAGGCCACTAGTATACACACACACAGCACGCCTCCTTCCTAGGGCGTGGCAGCTCCCTTGCAGTGTTTTCAATAAACCTGCCTTTCCCACTCTGCTCTGACCTGGTCAACCTTCCACCTCCTGCATACTCCAGCACACCTCAAGATTACTTGCAGCTGGGCGGTAGTGGCTGGTGACTGGAACCTTAGGCAAGCAACTTCATTATGACCATCATAGATCCAGCTGCCCATCCTACTGTTGTTGCAATTCTTGTCCCCAGGCTAACCTGATTTCACAGAAATCCCCCTACGTCAGCCTATCAAGTGCTGCAATTCCAAGCACAAGCCACCATCTTTCCATTCCACTTCCATGAGTGTGGGCTAACCTCACTCCCTCTAAAGTTCCCTTGCTCCTATCAAAGGCCAACACCTATGCAATAGATTCTATCTAAACACTCTTTATCTTTTTAGTTAGTCTTTTCTCTCTACATAATCAATCTTCCCTTTTCTAGTAGATCATTCTCTCTCACATACACCCTAGTGTTATTAATCTGTACAAATTCCTCCTTGATATTAAATTTCTGTCAAAGACATGGCCAAATTCCATCTGTTTAGTAATATTTGACAAAGCTGACTATGACTACTGTCTTCCTTCTTAAACACACTTCAAGTCTTAGCCTCTACGACATGTTCTAATGGTTTTCCCCCTTCTTCTAACTTCATTGAATAGCCCTGCCCCTTCTGCAGGTATAATGTTACCGTGTGCTGTGTGAAGATTATCCTTGTATTATTCAAGTGTTGACGTCTGTGGCCCCCATATCTGGTTGTAATTTTTTATCCTCAGAATCTCCTGTCTCAATGTTATGTAAACATTGTTCCCCATTTACTCTCTGATTTGTCATCAAAGCTCATGAGCCAACGACTGAGCAGGGGAGAGAACAGGGATAGATGTCCTCCCAGCAGAGGGAGGAGAGGAGAGAAAGGTTCAGGAGATACCATGTGAAACACCTGGAGCCCAGAGAGCCACATCAATACTAAACTGCAAGTATCGCTGGGATTTTGACTGGGAGGTAGCCAGATTAGTTTAGAGGGTTAAATTAGAGTAAAATTGCTCAGTTGTTGTGCCCTTAAAGCTTGATAAATAAATATAATAGTCCAGACTCAATTATTTGGGAGCTAGCTGGGTTAAGAGGAAAACTGCAACAAACTCTTACTTTAAAGCCACTAAAACCTTCACTGGTCATCTAAGTGATGGAGTACCTCTGAGTTTACTCTAGGACTGTCTACTTGCATTATCATTTTCTCACCTAGGAATACTCAACTATATTATGCTAAGTCTCAAACTGGTATTTCTATCATAACCTTATCCCCTGAATATTCAACTACCTACTTGATATTTAACTTGGATGCATGTATTAAATAAGCATGTGATTTACAGACTTTTCTGTCATCACATCCTCTTGCAACTAAATATTTCAAGTTCTTTTCAAAAAATCACTTTGGGTATTTTTATTACTTTGGATGTACATATGTCATGCATGCGTGTTTGAAGACAAAGGTACGTTTAATACCTTCTTCAATTACTCTTTGCCTCATATTTTGAGATGGAGTCTCTCAGTGAACCTGGATCTTACCAATTTGGCCTGATGGGTCAGCAAGCCCCAAGGATCCACTATATGTCTACCTCACTACTGTGGAGATTACAGGGGCATGCTGCCAAGTCTGGCTTTTTACATGGGCGCTGGGAATCTCAATTCAGATTCTGATGCTTATGTAGCAAACATGCTAATTGATAGTCATCTCCCTAGCCCATCAAAAGCTCTCTTTGAATAATAACAGATAATTTTCCAATTCCATCTTATAGTGTGGTACTTAATTCTTCCACACTATTCAAGCAGCATAATCATTTCAGCATCTTAAATTTATGCAGAATATAGTAAGAAGTCATACCTTTATGAATGAAAGATTCTCTATGTGTTAAAATCTGGATGATAATCCTTTGGCTAGATTAAGGAGTAACAGCTATAGCAGAGTAACACAGATTTGCTAATAGTGAGGAAACTTGACTGTTAGTTGACACCCAAATATCTGGTATTATTTTTCAGTGTATGTATGAGAGACTATTTCTAAAAGAGATTAGCATCTCAATCAGTAGACTATCCTCACCTGTGTGGACAGACATCATCCAGTCTGTTTACATCCAGACAGAACAAAGAGACAGAAGGATGAGCTCTGTCTTCTTAGGTTAAGACAGCATAGCTCCTTGTCCCTGGTTCTCTCTCCAGGGTATCAAACAGCCCCTCATTCCTCCCCCTCTCCCCCCAACTCACAGTCCTTCTGACTCAGAATGAATTACACCTGCCTCCTTCCTTTGTCTCCGCCTTTTAGATTACCATTCCTTCCCTCCCAGCACAACCCCTCTGTCTAGGTTCTCTTCCTCTGGAGAACCATATCTAATATATGTGTCCTACAATATCAAACAGAAAAGTCATCAACAGCAATAGCTATTCCCACTGTTTTCTTATTAGACCTTTTTGGTTTGTTTGTTTGTTTGTTTGTTTTAATAGCCAAGCCAGACATGGTGGGGCAAGCTGTAATAGTAATCCCAACACAAAGGAAGTGAAGGTGAGGTCAACCTGTGCTACACAGGGAATTCAAGGGAGGCCTGTGCTACCAAGAGAAACTTGTCTCAGTAAAGCAAGAGCTGGGGAGGGAGCTCAGTGGTAAAGGGCAAGGCCCCAGGTTTGACCAGCAAGCACTATTCCAAACAGTAAGCAATCAATGCATGCATAACAGAAAGTACTCTGAAAGTCTTATCCTACAGGCACTAAGCAGGAATGATATTGTAATCCTTATGTGTATAGTTATGTTGAGGGACAACAATCACTTTCCAAGATGATCGCCAGAGACTTTAAAACTCTATACTGAGTAAGGCAGGGCTGTGTGATGAAGGAGATGCTATAAGGGTAAGGGACCTCCTATCACATCTCCTGTTTTGGTTTCTTGACTGATTACTCTAGAACCAGTCACACTGTTCTCAAGTAACCCAGGTAACCCTGCAGAGAGGCTACCGTGAAGGGACAGATCAACACCAACCTACAGTCAGGTGAGTGAGCAAGACAACTTGGGAGTGAATTTTCTAGCTCCAGGCAAGTTGACAAAAATTGCTTATAAAAACCAGGAACAAACAAACAATGAGAGTGACGGTAATTGGGGAGATGGCTCAGTTGGTAGAGCTTATCTTGTAATCGACAAGCACCCAAGCTCAACCCCAGAACCCACATCTAAAAAGCTGGGTATGGCAATACACTTATCATCCTAGCTGTTGGAGACAGGACAAGTAGATCCCTGAAATTCACTGGCCAGCCAATTTAGCTTATTTGGCAAGCTACAAACCATCTATGGCACATAAGAAATGACACATGAGGTTGTCATCTGGTCTTCACATGCACATACGTGTATCAACATACATGAACACGTGTACACACACTTTGGGAGAAACTTCAAACTACTTTAGTTAACTACTTTTAGCCTAAAATTATGCTCATTACCTCTCCTCCCTCCATCTTGATGCTAGGGTTGAACCCACAGCCTTGTCCCTAGACAAACTTTCACCACTGTCTATCCAGCCATTTATTCCTTGGTGGGAAGAGGGGCAACTATGGTTTAAGGTGAATAAGCAAGTGTTACAATCTGAAAACACCCAAGATAATATGACAAGAAATGATCTATGTTATTAATCTAAGTGGACTATGAGTTTTAAATGTCTGTGTATACAAGTTATCTTTTGTATAAAAGAGGTGGTTCCATATGATTGACTCAGGAATGCCTTCATCTTGTAGACTTACAAGTGAACCATATAGAAGTTCAACAGTTTTTCCTGATCAAATTAAAGCTGTGGTTGTCATTTGAAGAATGGCCTCCAAAGGCTCCTAGATTTGAAAGCTTAGTAATCAGGAAGAGGTACATTTAAGAAGGATTAAGAGGTGTGGCCTTGTTGGAGTAGGTGAAGCATTGATGGAGGAAGTTGTGTCACTGAAGGTGGCTTTTGAGGTTCCAAGAGCCTAAGTCAGGCCCAATGTCTCTCTCTCTCTGCTGCCTGGGGATCTGGATGTACAACTCTTAGCTTCCTCTGCAGCATCATGTCTGTGTGCCACGATGTCCCCTGCCATGATGGGAAATGGACTGACCCAGTGAACCTGAGAGCCAGCCCCAACTAAACGCTTTCTTTTATAAGAGTTGCTATGGCGCCTAACAGTGGTGGCACATGCCTTTAATCCCAGCACTTGGAAGGCAAAGGCAAGTGTATTGCTATAAGTTTGAGGCCAGCTTAGCCTACAGGGAGAGTTCAAGGACAGCCAAGGCTACACAGAGAAACCCTGTCTCAAAAGAGGGAAAAAAAAAAAAAAAAGGAGTCATGATGGTCATGGTGTCTCCTCACAGCAACAGAACACTAAAATTGCCAAATCTGAATCCAGGTTTACTTTCTCTAAGAACTAAAGGGAATTAATTCTCAACAGATTTTTCTTATAACAATGATGAGTGCTCAAGTTCAATAAAATGACAGTTCACATCTACTATGTAAGAATTAAATTATATAAAATACTCAAAATAAATGATAACTACAAATCAAGTGATAAACTGGAAGCCTCTGCTACTGGAATCATAGGGCCTTTAACAGCTAGAAGACAGATAAAACATTTTAATTTGAAACTCAACAAAAATGAAACAAACTAGGAGAAAAACCAAAAGCACACAGCAATCTACTTTCCAGCAAGTGGGGTAAGACAATGCAGGATGGGTCTTCGATTTAGTATATTCATTTGGCAGAGAAAAAACAAAAAAAGAATCAAAACAAAACTCACAAATCCTAGTTTTCCTACCAAGAGCTGCTTTTGTATGTTTTGCTGCATCAATTTGATTGCAGATATGGACGGCATCTCATGGTAAGTTATGATGAATATCAAATCAAATAATTATTTTAAAAAAAGCAATATTATTCTAAATTTCCAACATAACCTTCCAAACAAGAACGACAGCCCACCAATGTAAAGCCCAGAATTTCTAAACTAAAAGCTTGACTTCCACTTTTAATCAAATTCAGAATTCAAATACAAATTATGCATTTTTATAGATATGTAAGATTTAAAACTCCTATTTTTGTCCCTGAAAGAGTAAAATTCACAACACCCTGGGCTGGCAAGATGCCTAAGGTGCTAACCTCCAAACCGGAAAGCCTGCATTTGATCCCGGGGACACACGTGGGGGAAGAAGAGTACTGAGGCCCCCACGGTCCTTGACCCTCCACATGCATGCTATGACATAGGTGGACACCCACACCCCAACATAAATGTGATTTTAAAAATCAAAATATCTACATAGCACAAGAGTTTTCACATTAATTACTGAAAATACACCCAAGTGCTAGCCAATGTTCTAAAGGACAATTTGTTTGCAAGCCCTCCCAACTCAGTGCTTGTCCTCTCTGTCCCTACAAAATCCCACTTTCCGATGTTCACATTATGCCCTCTGGAGTTAGATGGACAACTTAGCCAGTGACCACAATCGAGTACAACATCCTGCCTCCCTTCCTTGGGCTCTGCACAAGAACCAGCCTGGCAAATACTACATATTAGAGCAGGGAGTGGTGTGGCTCAGGCCTCTAATCCCAGAGGCAGGGGAATCTCCAAGTTAGAGGCAGCCAGGGATATATAGAGACTGTCTCAAAAAAACAAAAACAAGCACGTGACGGTATTAAGAAGACAACCATATGTTAGTTTTTAAGAATCCTGAGTCTCTCATTTATGCCACAAAGAGGCATTAACACAAAGAGATGACTAAGGAAAGCATATTTAGTCTTCTTGGAACAAGTCGTCAAATGTCTAGACTTGGAAAAGTAGCACATCAGGCAATTCATACCAACTGTCTCTGACAATAACAGTTAGATATTAAAACAATCTCTTTAAAAGCATTAAATAACTATTAACATAATGAGAGATAAACAGTTCAAACCCACTAAAAGTTGGAACTCAGAAAAGTGATCTCAACTTTTGCTTTTGGTGAGTTTATTAAAAACAAACAAACAAACAAACAAGGAAACCATACTGTGCTTTGTCATTCGAACAAACACCTGAGAAGTTAGCACAAGGAGAAGAACTTCCCATAAACTCTTGGCCCCACTACTCTGGAACTCTGGTGAGCAGCACAAGATGGTGGATGTACAGTCAAAGCAAGCATCTCATGAGCCCCAAAAGCAGAGTGACCTTTGGGGGACAACACCAATACCAAGCATCTTACATTACAGCTAACAGTGACACCTGGGGGAACAAGCCGTTAATGTGGACCTTTGTAGGTCACTCCCCACATTCAAATCATAGCAGAGATAGCGACCTGTGACCACACATAAGTCATGCAGGTAGTCTGGCAGAGTTAACAATGTGGAATTCGAATTCGATTAAGGTGATTTCGAAGCCCCAAACTCTTTATAATATCAAATAAAAATCTTCACAAAAAGATTATTATCATTTTATACATCAAATTATTTCTTCAACAGATCCAGAGATTTGTAAACACTGGAGTTGAAAGACTATTATAGCTGACAGATATTATAATTAATTCCTAATTATTATACTCAAGAGGATAATGGTCAAACTAAGTATGACATACATACATACATACATATATATATATATATTCATATATATATTCATGGAACTGCAAACTATAAAAAGTTACATACATTTGAAAAAATAACCTAAATTAAGCACTTACTAGATGAGTGACCAAATATTAGATATAGATGAAAAATAGGTACTTTAAGGATAAAACTGTCCAGAATAAAGCCTTTAAGAGAAAACAAGAAGGGCAAGGCACATAAGAGGCAGAAATCTTCATGTATTAACGAAGAACCTTATTAACAAAAGAGAATACTGAAGTGAAGGTGCTAGCAGAAGGCCTTTTGGCTGGAAAATGTGTGGGACGGATAAGAACTGACCCATACATCCATGAAGTCCAAAGAACTGCCTTATCACAGAATAATAAAGCAGAAGACAAAGTTAAAAAGATTTCCTTCATAACAAAATTATTTTAAAAGAAAATGTTAAGAGCCACGGCGTTGGCCAGGCGTTGTGGCCCATGCCTTTAATCTCAGCACTTAGAAAGCCGAGGCAGGCAGAGCTCTCTAAGTTAGAAGTCAGCCTGGCCTGTGAGCTAAAGAAGCCATGGTATCAATAAGGAGAGAATGAGCTGGTATAAAGCAACAATGTAAAATATATTCCAATAGGTAACTGCTAACCTAGAGTTCTGTAACAAAAACATCCTTTAAGAATGGAAAAATGCAGACCTCTCAGGCAGACAGGAGGACATTCGAAAGCATGTGTTTCAGATCCTTTATGATCAGTAAAAATGATCGTACATGAAAGTTCATAGGAAATATAAGATTCAGTAAATATATGCAGTACTCTAAATAATATTGATGAGATAATATGTAGCATATACTAAAATATATATTATTAATATATATTAATACATAAACAAACAAACAAACAAACAGGGACTGAGATGGCTCAGTTGGTAAAGTACTTGCCCAGCAAGAAAGAAGATGGTGATGGAGGATCCCTACGGCTCCCTGGGAGCCATCCTAGCCTACTTAGGAAGCCCAGGGATTCCTGTCCAGTGAGATCCTGTCTCAAGAAAGGCAGATGACTCCAGACAGACAGCAGAGGCCAACCTCTGAGTTCCACACTCACCCGCGCACACAGATGAGGAATCGAGTACTGAGGTATAGCTCAGCGGTAGAGACCGTACCTAGTCTGTGTGAAGCACTGGGTTCAATCCCCAGTAAAGGAGAGAAAAGATGGGAAGAGAAAAAGAGAACAGAGAGAAATTTAATTAGCAAAACCTTTAGTGAAAACTGTCCCACAAAGAAAAAACCTCCCAGCCCTATGATTGATTGCATCTAACAAAACAACAAAGCTATTACTAGAACCCTGATGTCTTCTCTGCTGGATTATAACAAGCATTCAAGCATTCGAGGAAGAAATAATTTCAACTGACTGTGTACAAATTATTTCTGAGCAGAGAGATTTTACAAACTTAAGTGCAATGTTGATTTCAAATCCAGACAAGGACAATACAGACCATCACCCATGTAGACCCTTCCATGACTTTGCCACTACTTCAACCATTCGGGTCCTTTACCAGCTTATCCAGAGTAATGAGTTTTATCACTGGAACTCATTTGACTTAAAGGCTATACATGATCTGTGCATAGATGTACACTGTTTGCTGGCCATGTCCTCTACTAAAATAAGCTTAGAGAGAGGACAGGCTATTTGATTCTTGCAAATTTTACATAGGAATCTAAACAGTTATAGTTATCAAAACGTTTGGCAAAAAGCCTATGTATGGTTTATAACAATGTACAGATAAACTGTTTTAAGCTAACTACTGTCATTTGCAAATTCTCTTTTTAAAATGTAACTCTCCAGAGAACAATGTAGAAGTATGCCACAGATACTATATGTCACTTTCTCTTCAGCCTATTCTTACATTTAACCACCACAAATGGGTTTTCCAAATATTACAATTAGGAGAGACACTTGATTGATACAGGCCCTTTGTGGAAGGTTTACTTACCTAACTAAGAGATACAAGGTGCTTGCCTTTGGCTACCAAAGACAATTAAGTGATACTTGGAAAAAGGAGCTATGAAGAACCATGATGGCATATGCCTATGTTCAAAGGTTAGCACACTGAGACTAGTCAGAGAGATGGGTCCTTGAGAACCTTCTGTGCAGCTAAACTACTAGCCATGCGGTCCTCTAACTCTGATCATCTTTTTATGTGAGATACTGATTAAATCGCCTGGTTAAGTATTCTGTAACTTGTGCCTAACTAATACGAGGTTAAGAGCTGACAACTAATGGGCAGTGGAGAAGAGCCTACTTGACTATAAGATTCAAAACTGGGGACTGAGAGAAAGAGGTTACAAAAAGAAATTGGGAGGAAGAGAACATAAACATATAAGCATATATGAACATACCATAAGAGGGAGATGCATGCAGACTAAACTGATTCAGTTTGTTGTCATGTGACTCTTAGGAGCACATCTAAGATAGGAATACACAGCAAACAGTAGAAGTAGAAAATAGAGATCCAGAAATCAGGAAAACCCACACAGAAGTGATTTATATCATAAAGAAAAAAATGGCATGATCACCAAGAAAACACACCAAAGAACATAGAGTTCCCTTCCTAGGACCCGTTTCACCCACCCCACGCTGTGCTGCAGCCCTGATGTTTAGGGAGGACGCACTCCTACCTAACCACCACCCTCCAGACCTAACAGCATGATCTGTACTGTTCAATCACAGGAGAGCTGAGGACTCTGGGAAATGTCTAGAAGAAAAGTCTTCTAACTTCCTCTGGCAGTAAATGAAGGCCATAACATGAACATTATTGATAGGAGAGAAGGAAGTTTGAGCAAAGAACTCAAACAGGAAGATATTGTTTACAAAGGGGGGGGGAGAGAAATGGACTTTCAGTACTGACTATACAATCTCTAAACAAATCACACTTCATGTGACTTCTAAATATGCATCTGCCAATTACAAGAGCCAAACACATTCCCTTTGTTTGTAAATCCTATTAGCAGCCTACCTGATTCAGGGATTAAGGGAAGAACAAAGTTGAAAGAGGGCAGGACATGCAAAAAACTTACAAGGGACCAGGAGCTAGGAAGCACAATGTAGAACACTAAGAATTTACTACTATAGAGTATTATATAATTTACAAATTGCCTACAGAAACCAACGATGACAGAGAAACTGCCATTAGATTTGGTGCCTAGCATTCTCTCGTAATTTTTAAAGTTTTTTTAAGATTACATTTATATATTGTGTGTCTGTGTTCGATGTAAGTCAGAGGACAACATGCAAGAATTGGCCATCTCCTTCAACCATGTGGGTCCTGGGGAGCTAATTCAGGTTGTAAGATTCCAAGGCAAGCACCTTTACCTAACTGACCCATCTTGATGGCCCCACAGCACAGTGAAATGGTAAAGGACTTGCATTTCATAGTGACATCATAGTGAAAATGAAAGATGGAAATAAGGATGTGTCAAACACTTACATGGAGATGTAACATACATTAACTCCCTCTAGATCCACCATGCAAGGTGAGTATTACAGAGCAGTCTAAGTGGTAACATGACCACAGCCACTAATAAATGATTTTAACACAAGTCAAGATCAAGCCTGAAAGCAAGAGTCTGACTACATCAGAGTCCTTGGATGAAAGAATCCTGAAGGAAATTTGGAATCTGGAAGGGCCTCCTTGAGTTGTATCTGGCAGCTTAGTAGAAAACAATAATAACATGCATACACCATAGAGAGGGAGAGACTGAGAGAGGCCTCTAAACAGTGATAACGGACAGCTCTGAATAGAGAGAGACGGAAAGAGTTGCTCCTGAAAAGACACACATCTCCTCCTCTGAAATATGAGTAAATAAGGAGACAGTAATGAAAACAAAGCCCTGGAAAACCGAGGACAAACGCCTCAGACAGCTGAGATTTTTCTCAGCCACTGAGTTTAGAAGTCCCCCCCTTCCTTCTTGTCCCTTCAAAGTGAAATGAAAGCACAGCACTGGAGGGACAGACAGACAGACAGACCTAAGAGCATGCAGTCTTCAGTACTGGAAGAGAGAAACGGCCAACAAACAAATGAGACATAAAATTCAAAAAGATCTCTTCTTTTAAGGTTGGCAATTCTATCTCTAAAACTTTAACTCCTAACTTTTTTTTTACAATCCTGGAGAATGAACAGAGCCGGTCTTACAAGCACCCTACCACTGAGCTAATGCTCCAGTCATTTGCAATCTCATAGGGCAACGTCTAAGTATTTTTAATCCCACGTTGGGACTCTTGACACATCCGAGTAATGAGACAGAGGCAACAAACTACCAGCCAACTTCCTCCACTGCCAATCTGATAGGGCAGTTTGCACTTGCAAACTCAGGCAAGGTTCCTAAATTACTCGGGACAGTTTTTCATACTGGTAATCTCGACTACCCTTGAGAGGCAGCTGAGATTGGCACAAACCCATGTTATAGAGACTATCGAGAGCTGTAAGTGCTGTTAAGCACTAGTAACAACCGAGAATACAAGAAATTTGAGCAGTTTTGAACTTAAAAAGCTTTTCTCCACCAGTCCTTTCTTAAAAAACAAAGCAAAACAACAACAAAGGGACTGCACACTAGGGATTCTAAGGCTTCAATGCGCTCCTTAGGATAATACCTAGAGAAAGCAATCCTTCCTTGTGCCATTATGTATTATCTTACATTTATAAGGTCTTCTTTGTTTTTTAAGGAACATATCACTCCCCAATTCTTTCAATGGATCTACAAAATCTAACGCTCCGTCTCAAAAGCTGAGACCAAAGCCTATAACAGAGATGAATGATTTAAAAGCGAACAATCGTTTTGCCATCGTAGGCTCCACTAGGCAGGAGTCCGGCTCTTAACCCATCCCAGTCTACCAGGACTCTTCTCAAGAACAGAGCCCATCGGCCCTGAACAATCAGCCTTTCCTCTGCAATTCCACAAGCCAGGCTCAGATAATCCTCCCAGAGCTCAACGAAAGTTGCTTTTTGTTTTTTTAAAAGGAAGCAAAAAGGTTGAACACGAATGAAACGGGCTGGACGACCCACGCACCTAGAGCGGATAGAAGACTGCCAGCAAGGGCGAGGCTGCCTACGAATAAGGAACAGTGCGAGGGCGGTGGGAGTCGCGACCCCCGCCCGCAGGAAGGAAACCTGCGAGCCCGCGGCCAGCAGAAGGCCGGAGAGGGGCAGGTCCGGAGCGTGCAGACCGGAGGGCGGCGGAATCGGGCCGCCGGAGTCGGGTCCCGGAGCAGCCACCGGGGTGGGAGTCGCCGGCACGAGCAGCCGCACTCACCTGCCAGACGCTCGCTCCGCGGCCGCAAGCTCCGGCGCCGCTCGGGCGCCTCCCCCCCCCCGGGACTCGACCCCGGCCGCCGCCGGAGCTCCGGGCCCCGAGAGTCACGGGCGGTACGGAGGCGGGCAACGCGGCGACCGGCCCCGAGCGCAGGGAGGCGTACATAGGGGGCACTGGAAAGGCAACTCCTCACTCCACCTTCCTCAGCGGTAGCCGACTGAGCTTCCCGGGAACAGCATCGCGCCAGCCTCGGTCCGCTGCTCCCGGGCCTTCGCCCGAAGCTCCCTCAAGGTAGCGGCCGGGTTTCCGGCAGCCACACTCCGCCCCCTCAGCACAGGCTCTTCGCCATCTTGTTGGAGGCGGGAAGCAGTCAATGCGCACGCGCGATGGGAGCGGCTGGCGGGCGTCCCGCTGTTCGCGAATGAGAGACTGGACTGCGCAGCCGCAGCAGCCAAAGTCCTGCCTCTGCGTTACTTGCTGTCTGTCTCTTCTGTTCTTTGCCCCGGGGGTCCTGAGTCTCCAACTCACTTTTCCCAACTGAACTGAAATCAAATCAGTAGACTTTTCCTGTGCACACTATGGTTATCTGTGAGCGTCCGTTCATACCAAGCATCCACCAAATGCTCTAGGCATTGATTATTGAAAAATGAGTGAATATAGGCCCTAGAGCAAAGGGAATTCCTAACCCTGTGGTGAAGACAGAAACCAGTTTTTGTTCTGTAGGTGCCCCTCCAGCCTTCCGTACTCTCCCATTTTAATTCCAATCCTACCTCTTCTGGATGTCCCCAATTTGTCTCAAACAGCTATCAGTTCTTTGCCTTGCATTACCTGTCTATCATAATTTTCTTTGACTATTAACACTGATCCCGGCTCTAGGGTTACAGCATTTCGGAATATAAACTCGTAGAATCCACACTCTAGTATAAAGGAATAGACAAAAAAATAAAAAATAAAGCTAAAAATGATGGTAGTGATAAGGAATAGAAAAAGAGCAAACAAGGAAAAGAAAATGGACACCAAGGGACGGTGTTGAGCAATCTCTTTCTTCCCACAGGTGACATATGACCCTGAGACTGACTGACCAGATGCCCTGGGAAGATACTGGGACAGAGCCTGTCAAGAGGACAGAAAAACAGGAACTTCAGGTGGAATGACTTTGTGAGGGAAGACAGACAAACGCAGAGTTCGAGGACAGTGCTAGAATGTGTGAGAGGCCATGTTGAAAGGGCCTCCAGGCCGGGGTATGAGGCTGGACAGAACTCTGAGCGGTCCCTCCAGCCCGTTGAACCATCTACAGCTCCTGATGCGTTAGCTCCTGACTGCCTTTGGACAGAGAGATTTGCCTAGCCACAGCCCTCCATGTGTCTTTTACATGTCTAACTTACTGTTATCCATCACGTTCTGGTTTAATTGCCACCTCAGACAGGCCACGCAGTCATCTTTCCTAACTAAATCTGCCTCTCTGCCTTGGGCATGATCCCTTGTCACCACACCTTGTCATTTCTGCCAGGGCACAGAGGATGCTTTTGAATGTCCTCTCCTTTGTTTTGGGACAAGGTATCACTGTAACCCAGGCTGACCTTGAACTGGTGATCCATCCGCCTCCGTTCCTCAATATTATAGGTTTGTGTCGCTGTAATTGGCCCTTCAATTTTTATTTAATTTTTGAGAGAGGCCCTCAAATACTCCAGCCTGACCTCAGATGCACCTCAGATTGTCTTGCTTATACCTCCCAAGTGCTAGAATTACAGACATGTGCCACAGTGTCTGGCTATGATTTTAAATTATGTATTTATTGTTTACATTCTGTCTTCTCATGAAACAATAAAAACTCCCTAAGAGAGGGACAGTGTTTCATTTTTAACACTGTGGCTGGCTAGGGCAGTTACTCAGGGTTGAATTAATGAATGTGGACATTTGAACCTAAGTAGCTTGTAGTGTAGTGTATTGTTTTTCACCTACTGGCTCTTTAAATTAAATGTAAATTACCTTTTATATATGTTGAGGCAATAGATCACTAGGTAGAGATTATACTGACTGTATTTGTAGGGGTGGGCAAAGGAAAGGTTTAAATTAATGAGATGGCTATTGTATGTGTATTCTACTAAGGCAGATCCTTAACGCTTACCACAGCCCACCTAGGTAACTGCCCTCACATCATATAAAGTGATTATGTCACTTGACCAAGAAAACTTTTAGAGAGAGCGCTGACCCAAAGTCCAGGCATGTCCTACCGTTTAGGGGAAATGGATGTGGAGGCAGCTTCTTTGGCACTCAGCTCTCCCACTGGCTTCCATTAGACACCTGAGCTGCTGCCCATCCTACGAGGTCCTTGCATGGATTCTCACTGGGCTCCTGACTAAAAACTGCTGGCCTTCTTTTCTCTTAGACGGGGGGAACACTCACTCATTTTACCATTTTTTTTATTTTTAAATTTTTGTGTTTTTATTTAAAACTTACATATATTATCAGTGCAGGGAAAGAAGAAACACCTGGGAAATGGAGCAGATCCTACGCATTCTGTCTTGGTTGGACGTCTTTAATGTGTTTGACCAGCCCTTCTACCCAGACTCGAATTAGTTCCTTAGACCCTAAAGACTCCAGTCTTCTGGAAGAGTTACAGGACCACTGCAACAACCTCCTTTTCTATTGATCTCTCACAATGACATAGTTTTGTTTGAGATGGCTGCAGAGAGCTGCCAGTTAGGATAAACCTGTGATCTTATTTGTGAGCACCAGTCCTCATATGAGGTGATGGCATATGCTATCTGGACTCGGGCATTCCTTGTATAAACCAAGGAGTAAATGGGACCATTTAACACTTACCTCTGGTTTCTTTCTCACTATACCATAGTCCTTGGAGCAAATCATGGAATTGTGACAGCCTTTCCTTATGTTTGCCATCTGTTAGGAGTTGAATTGTGCTCATCCTCCAAATAGGTTCCAGAGAATGTGATCACAATTGAAAGTGGGATCATTAGTGATACAATTAAGTTAAAACTGCAGATTCTAAGAGCAAAGGGAAGTGACCTAATGAGTGTGTCTGTATGAGAAGGTGATTGAGGGAGAGGGAGGGAAGAGACAGACAGACAGACAGACAGACAGACAGACAGACAGAGACTGATTCAGGTGAGGACAGGGCAAAGATTGGAGAAATGCAGCAGCAAACCAGGGAAAGGCAAATGTCACCAGCAAACCATCAGAAACTCAGATAAGGTAAGCAAGGATCCACTTGCCTCTAGGTTCCAGAGGGAACATGCTCTGTTGACACCTCATTTTAGATGTACGTCCTTCAGACCCATGAGTACACACACTGGTTCATGCTGCCCAACTGGTGATATTTATTTGGTGGCCCTAGGAAATGAACACACCATTTTATTTATGTGGCAGAGCCTGGAATGAAGGGCAGAGAGTAGGCCGTGGGGCTTCTGCTCCCACTTGACAGCAAACCAGCCGCAAAAGTCATGCTAGTCACTAAGCAGTAGATTCTTTATCTACAAACAAAGGTAATGAGATTCCCTGCCTGCCTCCGAGATCTGTTGTGATAACAAGTATTTTGTTGAGTGATATCACCAGGATGGTCTGACAGATAATAAGAACAATTATGTGAAACACAGGCTTTATCTTAGGGTTTTTATCGCTGTGAAGAGACACTATGACTTCAGAAAACCACTTCATTGGGATAGTTCAGTTCATTGTTGTCATGCTAGGAAGTATGGCAGCATGCAAGCAGACATGATGCTGGAGAAAGAGCTTAGAGTTCTAGGGCCAGATGCTCAGGCAGCAGGAAGTGAGGGTGACACTGGGCTTAGCTTGAGTATCTGAAACCTCAAAGCCCAATCCCCAGTAACACTTCCTCCGACAAGGCCACATCTCCTAGTAAGTTCTACTTCCTATGGGCCTATTGGGCCATTGTCATGCTTGCCACAGGGATTTCTACAGTATGGCTGAGAAGACCAGACATTTCACTGTGAGATTATCACTAGCAGAAGAGACAGGTGTGTGGCTTGCCTCTTATTCACTATTAGTGCTGAAAGGAGGAAAGACCCGTGAATGAGGACAGAGAATGGGAACTTCATGAAAAGCCTGCACAGGAAAAGAATTTCTTAGAAGGATCTTAGGTACCTAGAGGGTCTGCATGTGCAACAATCATCACAGTGGTCACAGCAGGTCCGTGAAGCCTCTACTGCAGCCACTGCTGGGTGTAGGAACCTAAAATGAGAGTGTGGTACCTGATGACTTAGGCGGTCAGTGTTGTTACTGATGCCCCTAAACCAGACAGCTGAGATCACTAGCACTGCTCCCAGTGGAATGGATAGGTCACTTTGCCTCCTAGTGCTCGATTTCCACCTCAATGGACAAATGACTGACACAACTCAGTCATCTACTAACCCTGTAGTTTCATGCTGCCCAGCAGAAGTATAATGCAAGCCACCTAGGCAGTTTAAGACTTTGAAGAACCACATTAAGAAAAGTGTTTGAAAATCACAAGTGAACCCCCAAGTCAAAGCTTAGGGAACATTGCAGAAAAGGGGGCACGAAGATTGTATGAGTCAAAGGTTGGGGAGTAGTAGAGTAAACCAGTGTGTTCTGGACATAACAGGACTGCTGTGCTCATGAACTCACAGAGGCTGTGGTTGTCTGCACTAGATCAGTCTGGTCAATAAGCAAGGTTGCAGTGGGGAGGAGCGCATGAGCCCGGACCCCGAGCTGAGGGGACATTGATAGCCATGGAGAAGAGCAAGTCAATTTTCTTTGAGGGTGTGGCCCCTGGCAGGTTAACTAGGCCCTGGTGGATGGCCAGGAGTCCATGAATATAAAGGCAGCACAAATTAGACTTGATTATTTTTTTTTAAAAAAAAAGAAAAACAGTTAGGAGGGGCTTGAGGGTAGGGAATGAATCTGAAATGGACCTGAGAAGAGTCAGGGGGAGGAGTTGGGGGCCAATCTAATCAAAATGCATTGCATACATGTATGAGACTCTCAAAAAATTAATAAAAATATATTTTAAAACAACAGATGGACTTCTAATTATTTTTTTGTTTGTTTTTTCAAGATAGGAGTTCTCCATGTAGCCCAGGCTGTCCTAGAACTTATTCTGTAGACCAGGCTGTTCTGGAACTCAGAGATCTGCCTGTCTATGCCTCCCCAGTGGGATTAAAGGCGTGCACCACCACTGGCCAGCCCTAATTATATGTTTTAAAGATTTTAATTATGTGTATATGTGGGGAAGGGCTGTGTACATGGTGTAGGACTCTGGGAGGCTGGAAGAGGTCATTGGATCCTCTGGAGCTGGAAGAGGAACACACCTGTGCCCAGCACGGGGGCTGTGAACTGTGCAAGAACGTTATGAGCTCTCAACCACTGAACCATCTCTCTAGCCACCTAAGAGTGGATTTTATTTAACTCAATATGTCCAAATATCTCAACATGGACACTAGCCCCACTTCAAGTGCTTAGTGGTCATGTGTAGTGAGTGGCTACCATATTTAGTAACACAGCTGCAAACTGACCTACCAGGAACATAAGTACAGTATATGGAGTTTCATTTTCAATAGCAAGACCAGCTTCTGCCTCATGAGAAGGACAGTTTCCTGAACAGAGGAAGGGAGTTAAGACAGAGTTTTTCACAGGAAAGATAAACTAAGATAGATTCAGGACTTTTACCATTAATTTATCTATTTTGTAAAAAGTAGATATTTCTGAAAATAAAAGTAGTATTTCTGAAAAGGTACTCTGAAATTTTAAAAAGCCATGCAAGTGTAGATGACAAGGAGAATATTTGAATATGAGTGAGGAGTTCTGTCTTCTCTGTGCAACCTTCAGAAATGGGAATGGTAACAGCTACCTCAGTTCAAAGATTACATAAAACAGTGTATGTGAAAGTGCCTAGCACCTGATATATTATTCAAAGGTCCATAGAGAAACAGAGGGAATTGTTTGTGTGTGTTTGTGAGTGTGTGATTGTGTGTTTCTGTGATTGTATGTGTATGCATTTGTGTGTGTGTGCATGTGTGTGTGTGTATGTGCATTTGTGTTTGTTTATGTATGTGTATATGTTTGTATGTGTGCATATGTGTGTGTTTGATCATGTGTGTGCATGCATGTGTGAGTGTGCATGCATGTGTGTGAGTATTCATTATAGGAATTAGTCTGTAGTGGCCCAAGAAGACTCATAATCTGTTGTCTACAAGGAAGAAGGACATCTAGTGATACAATTCAGTGTGTCTCAAAGCCTGTGAATTGAGCATATTGCAAGTGGAGGTCCCAGTTTGAATCTCAACATAGGAAGTACCTATGTGCAAGGAATGGAGCAGGAACAGGTCCACACTGGTGAGGAACTTCATTCACCTTCATTCCCTCTACCAATTCAAAAGCAAATCTCTTCAGGAGATACCAGTATAGGATAAAACCAGTGGGGGCTGGTAGAGGGGTACTGGCTCTGTGCGAATTCCATAATCTAGTTAACTTGATATATATAAAATTAGCTATCATATTTAATTAACATTCAAGAATTGTGACCTAGATATAAATAAATCTGAGTATATGGTTAGATGAATCAATAAACAGCAAAGAGGCTGGGAGATTTCCCGAATCCAAGAAGAATTCTGGGATAAAAATTGAGAAAATGTGTATTTTAGGTATTTCTATTCTGTTTCAGCTTGGGTGGGTTAGAAAGCATGTTGATTTTTTTAAGTAGCCCTTTTCTCCTGTGAACCTGTTGGTGGCCATCTAGATCCAGAAGCAACTTCTTTTTTCATAGCCTATAATTCTCCTTTGGTTGAAATAATATTATTTGGTGCATTCATATCTTTTTTCATTAGATGCCTACAGGAGGGCATGAATGAGATTTGATCTCTCTACCTCTCCTCTCTCTCTCTTTTTCTCTCTCTCTCTCTCTCTCTCTCTCTCTCTCTCTCTCTCTCTCTCTC
>NW_021604593.1:3021008-3039816 GCF_004785775.1 Grammomys surdaster
CTCTCTCTCTCTCTCTCTCTCTCTCTCTCTCTCTCTCTCTCTCTCTCGTGTGTGTTGAACTGAAAACATCCAATCAAAAGCAAGAAAATTAATAATTTTAGAAGCTGAATGGTGAGCACAACTACTATTCATGATATCATTCTTACTACTTTTGTATATGCTAGGAAGTTGTAATAATAAGGTTTTAAAGACATCTCAGAAGCTGATACTTCAATGTTTACTTCCCCCATCTCTGTACAGCTAGAGTGTCAGCAGCAGGGTCCCTTCTGATGAAACCGATGAATATTAATTGTCACAGACAATCACATGGATAGGCCCTAAGTTGATGGAAGTATCTAAGTGATATAATCACTTTGTGTGTGTGTGTGTGAAAGCTATAAATGTAACACACCCAGAACACACTTCATTGAGGGCATTATCTCTATTTAGTACTTATGCTCTGCCACAGTTCTTTTTGCGTCAGGTGTTCTTAGAGTGGCTGCAGTGATTTTGAGGTCCACCATGGGAAGCAGAGCTTGGGCTGCAAATGTTTATTCACAATCACGGCTATATGTACTATCTTATTGCTAACCATTATGGCGGAGGAACTGCTTCCGGGACCGCTCCAACAGTCTAGCTCTCTTGGCATTATAACACAAAGGCACTATGCCAGAGGTCATGGTTAAATACATAAAGAGGCAGAAGTTGGTCTACAGAGTCACTCTTCTAAAAGAAAATCACCAGGCTTTGTGGCACAAACCGGTACTGTGTGATCCCAGCGTTCCAGAGAGATTGAGAAATGAAGTGCATTTTATTTTCTCAAGCACCATAATAGATTGTTTTATGGGCTAGAAGGCCAACCATGCAGGATCTGGCCTCTGACCTTAAAGCAATCAGTGAGAAAAATGCAACAGAAAAACCCTCTAGGTGTGGAAGTTAAACAACACACTTCTAAACAAAATGTTGCCAAGGAGGTCTCAAGGGAAAATAAAAAAAAATTAAAATAAAATAAAAAAATCAACAACAACAACAAAAAAACAGAAGCTGAGTGAAATGTAAAAAACAAACAAACAAACAACCGAAAGTATCAAAATTTTCGAAACAAAGCTGAGCTATTGCTCCTGAAGGGAAATGCATAGCACTAATGATTACATCAGAAAAGAGGAAAACAGGGCAAAGGGTCTGCTGCCAAGCCTGAATGTCTGAGTTTGAACTCTAGCACCCACATGGTGAAAGGTAACAATGGGTTCCTGCAAGTCGTCCTCTGCCCTTCGTTGCTGTGTCAAGCATGCCCTTATACACAAATAAACATATAAATATTTTAAAAAGAAAAGAAGAAGAGATCACATTAGAGAGTCTCGGACGAGCATCTATAACCCTGTCTTCAGGATCCAGGGGATGAAAAAACAAGAATAAAATAACCCCAAACAAGCATAAAGTGTCACAAAAACACACACAGAAATCAGTGTGACAATTAATGACAGAAACCTGGCTAGTGAACCTTTAGTGGGCCTGACAAAATAAAATGGGAAAGACAAAACCACCAATGCCTGTCATGTATCAGGCTATTACTACAGTTCCAGTGGCCATCAGAGTAATATGAGAGCGCTGCAGACACAGTCAGACTTGTAAACTTAACATCTTTAGGAGAAAATGCACCAAATGTATAAAACCACAAACTACCGAGACTCACACAAGACAAGTCAGGATAGCCTCACATTCACTGAAAGAATTGAGCTTGCCGTTAAAATGCTGTAGAAGGAGACACAGATGTTCTCAACTGGAGGACTGGAGCAAACATTTATGACTAACTTTCTGCAATCTCTTCCAGGAAACTTCTCTCCTCACTCTGGGAGGCCAGTGCTACTCTGATACCCTGAATCACACAGAATTCAGTAAAAGCATGCTAGAGACCAACATCTCTCATAAACTTAGATGCAGAGATTCTCAACAAAGTGCTGGCATTTCAAATAAAAATGCATTTAAAAAGGACACAGTATGACCAAATAAATAGCTATTATCTATCCTAACTATGCATGAACCAATCAATATAACCATATTACATGTCAACAGGCTAAAGAAGAAAGTTCACATAGCATCATTATCAATTGATGCAGAAAACGAATCAGATAAGACCCAACCCTCATTTATAATAAAATATGGATCTCCTTACTGGACAGTAAGTGCTCATGAGGTAAATAAATCTATGACTGTTGAGAATGAGACCATGTTCTATCAGTTAATAAGGGAGTTTGACAAATGAAGACACAGAGTGATTGATGAACTAAGACCAGAACGTGACCTGGACTTGTCTCTAAAATTGATTGGCTTGGAAAAGCAGCCTCAGTCACCCTGATTCTCTGCCCTCATCTCCACTTTTGCAATAGCTCTCCCTCCACTTCACCAAAGGGAAGTGTAGGGGTATATTTCCCCGCTATAATAAACTTGCTATTTTGGGAGGAGCTAACGTGGGAGGAGTAAGGAGAAGGAAGAGGAGGAGCTAGGAGGAAGGAGGAGGAGAGAGAGGGGAAAATGGCAGCAGGTGTGTCTCCAGCAGTCTAAGGTAGCTGTAATATCTAGATTAGGTATTGGGTAACACCTCTAATTGTGTGGGCATCTTGTTAGTTAAGCGTTACCAAATAAATAAAGCTATTGGATAATCTTTAAACATTAGAATCTCATTTCTACCGGGTACCACGTGGATGGTGGGATGATCTGGGCTCAGCCCAACCTTGTGGAGACAGAGTGGGAGATGGCTCATGGGTGCCAGGGCCAGTGTTTCTGGCTGGCTATTTCTAGCTGTGGCATGCCCGTGGACTCTGTCTGCTTCCAGCTGTGGAGCACTTGGCTTCAGGCCCCAGAGCATGGCGGCCTGAGCTAGTCGGCCCAAGAAATAGCCATTTATTAAATATTAACTGTAACAGGGAAGCATTTCTCACACCTTCTCACCATATGAGTCATTACCCAGCATGCCCACATGAGCAATTGTTTAACAGGAATCCGCATCCCTGGTCCATCTGTGCTGGTTAGCTTTATGTCCACTGACATAAACTGGCATCGACTAGAAAGAGGGAACCTCAACTGAGTGATTGCCCCCATCTGATGGGCAGTGAGCATGTTTGTAGGGACATTTTCTTAAACCGATAATTGCTGTGGGAGGTCCCAGCCAGCCCTGGGCAGGAGGTCTTGAGTTGTGTAGGAAAGCGATCTGAGAAAGCCATAGGGAGCAAGCCAGTAAGACTGTTCCTCTATGGTCTCTGCCTCAGTTCCCACCGCCAAGTTCCTGCCTGGACACTCTCAATGATGAGCTAGAACTTGCAAGCCAAATAAATCCCTTATTTCCTCAAGCTGCTTTGGGTCAGTATTTTATCCCAGCACCAGGGAAGCAAACTAGGACACTATTTTATTAAGACACTATCTTCTAAGTTTTACTCTGTGTTCTAAAAATCACGATTAAGCAAACAGGGCTTGGATGAATAGTCTTCCCCAGCCAAATGGTCAGGTAGTTACATAGCTCCTGCTGGCAACTTCGTGACAGACATTGAGGAGACACATACAGCAAAACCAGGCTCACATTCCATAGAAACTATGAAATAATACATATTTCTTTTTTTTTTGTTTGTTTTTGTTTTTGTTTTTTTTTGGTTTGGTTTTTCGAGACAGGGTTTCTCTGTGTAGCCCTGGCTGTCCTGGAACTCACTCTGTAGACCAGGCTGGCCTCGAACTCAGAAATCCGTCTGCCTCTGCCTCCCAAGTGCTGGGATTAAAGGCGTGCGCCACCACCGCCCAGCTACATATTTCTTGTAAGTAGCTGAGTCTTGGCAAAAATGTTACATTGCAATAGATTAGTATGGGAACATCTGAACTCCAATTCCAGCTAAGGTGGTCATAGAACAAACTTGTAATCTTTCATAATGAAACCATTACTATTTTTATTATTTTCCTTTTTTTTTGTGTGTATATATGTGTGTGTGTATATATATGCCTGTATGTATGTATGTATGTGCATGTGTGTGTGCATGTGTGTGTATATGTGTGTGTGTGCCTGTATGTATCTGTGTACATGTGTGTGTGCATATGTGTGTACATGTGTGTGTGTGTGCATGTGTGTGTACATGTGTGTGTGTATGGGTATGTGTATATGTGTGTGTATGCCTGTATGTATGTGTGTGCATGTGTATGTGTGTGTGTGTATGCCTGTGTACATTTCCCACATGAACCTGCCAGAGACTGAACTAAGCTGTGCTCACCACACCCAGATCGACCTCTCATGTATTATACAATACACCACCCTTCTGAACTCCACCGATTTCTGAATGTGTTCCAACTGAATCAGTCAAATGTAATAAAGCAGCCAGAGATGCTGTGCTTTTCCTTCTAATGATAGAGAAAAGGAAAACTCTCCATCTGGATAGAAGTTGATAATTAGTCATATCCAATTCCTGGATATCTGGTTTTTAAACAAAATCAAGCACAGTAATGTTTATTTCCCTTGGTTTTTACTGAAAATGCTAGTTAATCCTTCTGGCCTTTAAAGAGACAACAGCAGTGCAGTTCGATTATTAGGTTACTAAAAATTGTTTCATTTTATATTACCAGTATAATAGACTCATTGAAAAAAAAAAGGAAGCTCAGAAAAATCATCAGGAAAAAAATCAACTTAATATCTAGGATAATTGTTAACATTTTTGATGAATATTTTTCAGATTTATTTTAACATAAACAACAGCTCAGAATAACAATTTCTCTATCAGTAATAAATCATTTTAAAAAACAAAACAAACGAGCCAGGGGGTGGTGGCGCACGCCTTTAATCCCAGCACTTGGGAGGCAGAGGCAGGAGGATTTCTGAGTTCGAGGCCAGCCTGGTCTACAGAGTGAGTTCCAGGACAGCCAGGGCTACACAGAGAAACCCTGTCTCGAAAAACCAAAAAACAAAAAAAAACCAAACAAACAAACCAACAACAACAAAACAAGAAAGGCAGAGATCATTATGATGACACTGTGGGTAAGGGCCTTGATACCAAGCCTGAAGACTGAGTTGGATCCCTAAGACCCACATGGTGGAGGAGAGAACCTGTTGCTACAAGTTGTCCTTTGATTTCCACACAGATGTCAGGGAGCATGTGTTCATGCACTCTGCCCCTGCACACACACACACACACACACACACACACACACACACACACTAAATAAATACATATTTAAAGAATGCAAAATTTATTTAAAAAAATGTAAGGTCATCCTGGGCTACATAGCAAGTTCTAAGGCAGATTAGCTCTGTGAAATTCGATCCCAAACGACAAAACCAAAACAACAGGAGATCAACAAACCTCCAAAATAGAATCCTTTTTTTCTCCTGAGGAGTGTCTAAGTTCATTTTAATGTTTATTCTTTTATGTACATTTTAGATCCTCCTTGCCATGAAAATCTAGAACATCTTAATGAATGGAATTTAACAAAGAAAAAGAATCTATTGATTTCAATGAAACCCATAACCATGTCCCCACGCAGCTCAAGATTTGACTAACGACATCGATAATTCAACTGTGGCAGCTGGTCTGAATAATTCAGGGGAATATCTATAAAACTACGGCAGCCCCAGGAGCAGTCTATGATTGGTGAGGTCCAAGGGAAACAACCACACACCCATCACGGTGCCACTGCTGTGCTAGAATTTGGGATGAGGAAAGGATCCTTAGGGTTGCATCAGGATCTTCAGTAGGCTGGAGCTTGCTTGATGGGAAGAGTTGATTGTGAAATTTTAGAGGTTTAATGAGCCGGCTATTAAAGACATTCATTATTAAAGATTAAATGATATCAAATTATAATTCAATTATAATTATGTTGAAAACAAAACTAGTGGTTACTTAAGGCCGTCAATTTTCAGTCAGATAACTACATTTCTATTCCCACACTCTGGCTACTCTTCCCTGTTTTGTATTTTTGTGGTAGAGTTCTGCATGATGTGCAAGGGCACTGTTTTTCATAACCATGCTCAGTGATGTCACACTGGTATCTCGAAACCTAGCTATTTCTTTGCATTATGGGTATCAACAAATGGTCCAAACCTGGGCTTAGTTATTGCTTTGTAAATAAATCATTTGATGATGGAGAATATGTTAATATTGTAAATTAAACTTAACAATGTGTCTCGTCTATGACTGTTATATTCTGAATGGCACAATGGACGAACACATACTCTTCCGGCATTCAGATACCTTTGTCAGATCCAGC
The DNA here is from genome assembly GCF_004785775.1 of Grammomys surdaster. Taxonomy (NCBI): domain Eukaryota; kingdom Metazoa; phylum Chordata; class Mammalia; order Rodentia; family Muridae; genus Grammomys; species Grammomys surdaster. Next base: position 3,027,225 of record NW_021604593.1, read on the forward strand.
CACACTCTCAACCTCATCGACAGATGAGTGAAATGTCCATGTCTGTCTTCTGTTTGCCCAGCTTGCCATGGATGCCGGCTCCTGCCCCTGATTCTTTACAGCACAGTAGCAGCAGATGGAAGAAAAGCTAGAGGATATGGGACTCAAAGGAGGGAAGTAGAGACAGGAAGGGAAAGGAAGAACAAATTCTGGTCAGCTTTGTGTCCTGCTTCTTCCTGTCAGTATCTGCTGGCAGCTGTCCCTGAGAAGGAAAGCAAGCCTTTGCCCAACACGGTAAGCATTTCTGGCTTACACCTATGGCAAGGACTAGCTGAAGGCTGTGCTAATAGGGGAGCTGAGAGGCCAACAGTCTCTACCCACAATCACCAGGCTGACTCTGGCATGACTGCCTTAGCCAGTTGTTTTGTGTCAAAACACTAGAGAAAAATGGAAAAACAAAAAAAGAAAGACTTATTTTGGCTCACGAGTGTAGAAGTTTCAGCCTAAGGTTTCTGGGCCCAAGGTAAGGAACAACATCATGGAGAGAGGCATGTGATGAAGCAGAAAAGTTCACCTCACGGGAGACAGGAAGGAGAGAAACAGGACACTCAGTGGGGAACAGTGAATGGGGCTGAGAATAACACCAGGTCCCCTTGCTAAAAGGAAAGCATTCGTGCTGTATAGGTTCAGGGGTGAGGTTGGACCCTCACATGGATTCCATTCCTTGCCAGAGGAAAAGACCCGGCAAAGTCAGCGATGGAGTGGGGTGCTACATACCTTTCATCCCAGCAAGGCAGATCTCTGCATCTGAGGCTTACCTGGTCTACATCTAGAGTTCTAGGCCAGGCCATGTGATAGTAGTGAGACCCTATCTCAAAAACAAAAATAACAAACAAGCAACACTTGGCAAGATGACAAGAAGAGGGGAAAAATCGAGAGAGTTTAGCTGAGAGTGTTTGTGCTGCTCCCAGGTCCATCTGTCAGTTCGGCTCCAGGCACCTCCCTTTCTTCCCTGTAGCAGACAAATTCCTAGATAAGGTTAGACAAGGCTAGACCAAAGGGGACTTCTCATTCTTCCTGAGAAGAAGTTACCCATCAGGTAACCTACACTACACCAAGCAGAAAGGAAAGACCATACAGAGACCAGAGATGATCACAACCTAAACATAGGGGCAGGAACTCCAAGTCCAGCAAGTCAAAGAGTAGACATGATAGAGATTGCCCTGTCTTTGGACACAGTGACTACAGCTCAGGTTGTAGGGTAGGCAGCCAAAGGACAGGCATGAGGTTGAGTCTCCAAGCCTCACGTGACCTAGGGGTGGAGAGGTAAGATGAGAAGCTAAACATCTTTTAGTTATGAAACGCTAGGCTGCAGCAAGAACACAGAGGCATTTGGGGGCACAACCTGGTGCGGCCGTTTCTTCTCCCCTTCCATCCGGATATATCCTATCCTGATGGGGAGAGAAGGGGCTCTTTAAGGCTGTTTGTTGAACAGCAATTATGTTGAACTTAGCTCCAAGTAGATTGAGTTAAAGTCTTTTTTATATATAGATTCATTTATTTTATGTATATGAATACACTGTAGTTATCTTTGGACACACCAGAAGAAGGCATCGAATCCCATTACATATGGTTGTGAGCCACCACATCGTTGCTGGGAATTGAACTCAGAACCTCTGGAAGAGCAGTCAGTGCTCTTAACCACTGAGCTATCTATCCAGCCCAGAGTTAAAGTCTTTAACTGAACTGAATATTTACTCTAAGAGACTGATTTTGAAAGTGCAAATACCTAGTTATCTTAAGAGAGGCAAGACAGAGTTTCCTCCCATCAGTAAAAACGAGGACTTTAGAGATAAGTCGAATTCCATGGTAGAGAAATCAACTATTTCCACTTGAGCTGTAGGCTGTAAATCTTAAACCTATTATGTTATTGTATACACACTTTCTTTGAAGTCTTAGCGTTAGTGTGTGCTGTGGACAGGAACATTACTCAGATGAGTGTGAGATCATCGCTTCAGCATCTAAACTGTCTGTGGGTTCCAGGGGTACACTTGGTAAGCTTGATACCTTGTGGGGGGCATTTCTCTTTCTGGGGCATCTGACTTGGGGACTGAAGCAGTTTTCAGTTTCTCCCAGCAATAATACCTCAAGGATGGTGCAGCTTCTTCAGAGGCTAGGGTGTATTATCCATCCATTCATCATCTGAATATGGTCTCAAAGGCGCAGAAGCATTAATCAGGCATGTGTGGTATGCTAATGCCGGTCTGTAAATAACACGATAGAAAGGCAGTACTTACTTCACGGAGCTTGATGACAGCAACAAAACAAGAAGCAGACTGACAACCGCCTCTGCTAAGAGCATTTGATATGTTACCCCAGCCAAATCTCTCAAATAATAGACTGCTTTTCCTTCTCCCTTGATGACAAAGGGCAGTGCACAAAGTCAGGGGCAGGAATGAGTCAGTGAGTGGATGTGGTGCATCAGAGCAGGACAGACATTAATGATGGGGAAGAAGCCGTGCAAACATCAACTCGCTGACTGTGACACATTGGGTCTGAGTCTTTCCTTCTCAACCCCAGAAGTCTCCTCTGATCCAAGGGAGCCTGCAGTGGGATGAAGACACTGGGCTCATTCTGGCAGATGATGGTCTGTTGGTATGATGGTGTGGTGTTGGCACGGTCATCTATGGCAGAAAAATGGAAGCTGGGAGCTGAGGGATTGGGAAGTCAGGGAAATGAGGTCTTCCTTTCTAGTTGTAGAAATGAAAGGTTTAAAGAGAATTATTAATTGAAGCATAAACTCTCCCTCTCTTCAGGGAGCTCCTCCATATCAATTTAATTATCTACCCTTAAAACACGCACATGCACATACACACATATGCACACGCACACACACAATGTTTTATCAATATACAGGAAGGAGAGAAGCCACTTAACTTTATGCTGGGACAAGAAATGAAGGATTACTTTAAAATGTAAGAGTCTTGGGACTGGAGAGATGAATCCATTGTTAAGATCACTGGTTACTCTTCCAGAAGACCTGAGTTTGACTCCCAGAATCCACCTGGTGGCTCACAATCATCTGTAATGCCAGTTTTAGGGTATGCAATAACATCTTCTGGCCTTTAGCTCCAAGCACACACATGGTACCCAGACATACATACAAGTAAAACACCCACATGCATAAAACAAAAGTAAGTAAACCTTTTAGGAAAAAAATATAGTAGCTGAATTTCATCATTGGTGTATCCTTTCATTTCCTAAGCAATAAGTGTTTTCAAATATATTTTGCTTTGGCTTAATCCTTTAAAATATAACTGTAACTAAGAAATATGCATTAATTCTAAAATTAATTCTGTATCATAGATGGCTTACTTTTTAAAAATGTTTATTGTAGCTTAATATTCATAGTCCAAACCCCTTTACTTCCCCACGCCATCTAAGCAAGCATTTCTAGCACAGCAGTGCATTAATTAACACAGTAACTAAACTCAGAACAGCATATTATGGCTTTGTTACAAAACCTGACAGATGGGAGAAAGAGATGGGAAACACAAAGCTTGCTTCAAAACAAGCTACTTTAAAAACAGTTATTAAACCTGATAGTGATCAAATGTAAAGTAATAGCTTCAATTTCTTATTTAATTCTAAGAAATTTGCATAGGGCCAAAAGTGTATGTCACACTTTAGCTCCTAGAGATTATGAAAGAAAAAAAACAGAGCTTTTATCAAAATCTTCTCATTAAGGAGCTACCCTGATATATTGTTTCTAGTTATGTTGCTGAAGAATCCTGATCAGACCTACTTTTTCCCTGACCCAAGGCAAAGAAGACGTTCCTTCAGTAACAGAAGGAAATGACCCCTTTGGATACCAGAATGGAGTCCATCTGTGGTTGTGGTTGCAAACAGGCGATGCCCGGCATGGTTCCTGTTGATGAGCCGTGGAAAGGGTCATGGAAGGAGAAACATCACATCTGGTTGCTGGGAATTCAAGAAATGCAGCTGTAGAATGTGGCTCTCTCTTCCCTCGGGGATCATCAGGTTCATGAGGACAATGGGAGCAGAGATGACAAACGAGGGCCAGGGTTGGGGGGTGGGGGAGGGCAGAAGTCCTGTGAGTACCTACAGTGAATGATCATACCAGGACCAGCTGCGGGCTGTCAGATCAACTTTACTTGAGGTGATTCAAGGCTTATATAATTTGTGGGATTGGAAACAGGGACATCCAGGATAGGCGAGGGTCATTGGCTGAAGGCTTAGGGTGCCGAAATACCTCATTAGCATGAGGAAGCATTTCAGGAATCTCAGGTGCTAGCTGAATGGGTTCTTATCAGGAGAGAAGTTGCTCCTGTAATCTAACTAAGCCTATGTGGCATTCCACAGGTAGAGTTTTGAATTCTCCAGATAAGGGCCGAGAAAGAGAGGCTCTTACAATGAAGGGAGTCCTCTATACTCCACCGAGCTCAGAGGCTAGCTGGTCAATGGTGGATCTCGACTGACCTTAATTAGCAGAGCTTTCCCACAGAAGAGTACACACTTTCTTATTCTTGGTGCTTTCTGAAACAAAGACAACAAGGTGGATTTTGGGAAGACTTTTGTTCTGGTTCCCAAAGTTTGTAGGGGCAGAGCAACAGAAAGACAGAAGTGGTTTCATTTTTCAGTTCCGCCTCCAGCTCTTCCAACTCCTCCGGTTCCTCCTCTGAAAGTTTCCATTTGGAGTTAGATAACCAAAGACTGCTAGATCCTCAAAGTCCGCAGAGAACTTCTTATGTGGAGACCACAGCGCTATTCATCCAACATTGGGCTAGCTACAGCTAACAGAACATTTAGCTGCGGGGAAATGGTTCTAAAAATTGAAGCAAATAATCTAAGCAGTTCTACCAAAATGTAAGTTTGGTACAAAACCACATATGGTTGATGCAAATTGGTTTCTTCCACTGATTTCAGATAATAAAAGTTACATGTATCATGTTGTAGGCATTGAAAACAAAGCATGGCTTTTTTGGAAAGGTACAGTAACAAAGATGAAGTTATTGGAATACATTTACCCATTGAATTTTCCAGGAGCAGGCAACAATATTTAAGTTTTTGATGCCAAAATTTAAGAATTAAATATAAAATCTTCATGCATGCTAACCTCACAGATAACCTGATGAGAGTAACCTTTTCTGTTGGGTATTTAAGAAATGTGTAATATACTGAACAACAAAGGGCTCTTTGTACCAATCAGTGTGCCTAGCCTGCTCCAAACCCCACAGTACCTTTATTTTTTTTTCTTGGTTTATTTAGCTGAAATTAATATTGAAACAATATAATAGTTCTCTGTACCCCTGGACTCAAACAACTGCGAATTGAAAACATTTGGAAAAAATATTATCTGTACTTAATATGTCCCTTCCTTTTCCTTATTATTATTTCCTGAACATACAGTATACCAACTACTTGTAGACCATCTGAAGTGATTTAAAGTACACAGAAAGATAGCTGTAGCTTTTATGCAAATACTAAGCCATTTTATATATCATACTTGAGTATATGTAATTTTTGATATCTGTGGAGCTCTTGTCCCTTCCAGCTACCGAGGGACTATTTCAACACTAGATTTAGATTGCATTCTTATAACCTATATCAAAAGACCCTAAACCCTCGAGTTTCAATTTCACACTAAAGGAAATTACTTATACTCCTCTTCTATCATGAAAAGCACATCCAACTCTTCAAATAGTTGGCAAGAAAATAAAAGGCCTGTCCCCAAGAATGCTCTGCTTCAGGCTCCATCAGTGACAAGCTCTTTAGTGGAGCATAGCAGTTGTCATGGGGAAGCAGAAGGCAACACCATGTCAGTGATCTAGAACCTATATGCCCCTACATGAAGTCAATTTGTATTCATAGAACTGGGTCTAATCACTTTCTTATGACAATAGGAAAATTTTTCACCAAAAAATAAGCACTCATAATAAATGCAATAATTTTATTTGGTTTTGCTTATTTTAGTTTTTAGAGACAGAGTTTCTCTGTGTAATCCTTGATGTCCTGGAACTGGCACTGTAGACGAGAGTGGCCTTGAACTTAGAGATCCACCTGCCTCTGCCTCCCGGGAGCTGGGATTAAAGGCTTGTGCCACCATGGCCCGCAAATACAATACTTTAAAAATCAGATTTTCTGATGAAAAACCAATTTATGAAGGCTGCAGTATTACATGACACTAATGTATGCACCTTGAAGATGAATGTCCCGATTTGCACATTCAATGACTGGGGCTGATTTTCCCAGAATACAGCACAGAGTCAAATATTCTCACCAGGCTAAGAATAGAAACAAGATGTTAGTAAGGGGAGTTCTGGGTGAGACATAGACCTGCCAAAACTCAATGATTAAAAATGGGCCCCGGTAGAACAAAAGCAGAGATTTCTCCCCCCCCCCCCATGGTATAGTACCTTACAGTAGCAGCACAAATCTTCGTGTGATTTACATCAACAGTGGCAGAATTCCTCAGCCTGCAGACTTAAAGCATAGATTCTCCCCTCTCCTCTCAGATAGGGGCTGCAGTGGGGATAGATACAGCTCTCCTGCACATGGATTTTGATAAAAAAAAGAAACCAATTTATTTTTATTGCCATCCTTTTCTTGTTTCTAATAAAGCCAGAAGAAAAAAATGTTGCATAGCTAGTCCCATCTCTGGTGAAGATGGAGATCTAGGAATGGACTCAGCCTCATTAGACAGAGCTTAGTGTGGACGCAGGAAAAAGTCTTAGCGTATACGAGAATCATGAGGCTGGGAGCTCATACTGAGGAGTGTACTTTTCCTGTCCCTTAGGAACTTACAGGTGGTGCTATGTGGCATGGATTTGAGGGTGGGGTGATGTGAGTAAAGTGACATCATCAGGAATGCAAAATATTAGCTGTGGAGTAACAGGCTTCTCAGCTATTAAGGAACCCGAAAAATACAGTAAAAATGACCAGAGGGATGAGGAATGGTTAGTTCTAGGGGGTTCATTGAGTGGCACCAACCTGACAAAGGCAGTTCAGAGTCGTTTTTCTGCAGCTGCAGGCTATAGGCAACAACAAACCTGAATCCCAGCCATCTTGCAGAGCAGCAAAGCTTTCTTTCCATGTAGATCAGCCCAAGCATGCACAGCACTCAGCCTCACGGTAAAGACTCCAGTTCGGCCGGGTGGTGGTGGCGCACGACTTTAATCCTGGCACTTGGGAGGCAGAGGCAGGTGGATTTCTGAGTTCGAGGCCATCCTGGTCTACAGAGTGAGTTCCAGGGCAGCCAGGACTACACAGAGAAACCCTGTCTCGAAAAAACAAAAAACAAACAAACAAACAAACAAACAAAAGACTCCGGTTAGGTGAGACGTGGGTTCCCTGGATCTTCAGCTTGCAGGTTCACCTGTCAATCTCCATCCCCACCTCGATCTGCCTTTCAGAATAGGTTGGAAACTTAGCGGCCGATGTTTGAGTACCCACTCCAATCCGTTGTGCCAAGATGCAGAGTCAGCTATTCCCAGCCTGTGGTGGGAGGGCTCTGTCCAGTAAGGAAAGAGTGAGTAGGTGAGATTTTATTTAGCGCAAAGTCATTTTTACTTTTATCCTGGGAAATGTGGCCTCTTTAGAACTTTTGAGTATGATGGTAGGATTTTTTTTATCCCTAAAAGTATTCAAGGGTTTGCTGCTTATCAAATAAATAGACAAACTCCACCTGGATTATTGTGTTAGGAATTCCCCTGCATGCACAGTCTGATAGCCTATCAATGCCATGTCACCTGCTTCCTCTGAGGAATGGTTCCACTGGGGATGGCGGCTTCTGTCTGTTATTTCCTGCTTGGTGGGGATTTTAAAAAACTTTTAGTGTTGATATAACAAAGGCGTTGCTCACTCTTTTACTTTTCTGTTGGTTGGTGATATTATTTCCAGTTATATTTGGTCGCTGCATGGACACCTGGCAGGAAAATAGAGAGAGGTGAGGTATAGGTGGGGCATAGTTTGAAGAACGGAACCCTTGATCCCTCCTTCTGAGAAGCTGTGTTGCTGCCGGACACAACAGGCTGTCTGGGTTCGTGTTCTCTCTGGCACTTTGATCTTTGTTCGTCTTCTTTTAAAAGCTGCTTCTAGACAAGAAAACAGAGCTGTGTTTCTAACGATTTCTGTCTTAGCTTTGTTAGTATCATTACTGATTTGTGGACTTGGAGTCTTAGTCAATGACCTCTGTTTTTTAGAATTACACAAAGGACATTTTGTTTTTGTTTTTGTTTTCGAGACAGAGTGTCTTTGTATAGCCTTGGCTGTCCTGAAACTCACTCTGTAGTCCAGGTTGGCCTCGAACTCAGAAATCTACCTGCCTCTGCCTCCCAAGTGCTGGGATTAAAGGTGTGCGCCACCACTGCCCGGCTCCACAAAGGACATTTAAACTCATGGGGGAAACATTTTTTCCTAGGGGTCCATGGAGATGGCTTGGTGGGTAAAATGTTTGTACAAGCATGTGGCCTTGAATTGGGATCCCCCATTACCCACGTGAAAGCTGGGTACAATAGCACTGAGACCACAGTGCTAAGGAAGAAGCCCTAGGACTCTATGGTCAGCCAGTCTAGTCCAATGGTGAGCTTTAGGCTCAGTGTGAGACTCTGTCTCATAACACAAGGGCATCTCTAGAAGATTCAACGCCCTTTTCTGCCTCTGCAGCCACCTACCCACCCATGACATACTCACACAGACAAAATGGAAATACAGACAGACAAAAGCACACACATACACATAAGTAAAAATAAATCTTAAAACTAGTAAAGCAGAGAGCAATACAGAAAGACACTCAGTGTTGCCCTCTCGCCTCTACACCTGCATGCAGGGTCACACACCTGTACAGACATGTGCATCTCTTCCTCCTCCTACACACAAACCTTTTCCTAAACTTCTATTTAATTTCTTGCATTTCACTGCTTTATTAAGTGATTTTCTTTTTCTGGAGGGTTCTGTCAAGTTAAAAAAATAATTTTTAAAAAGCCCACCTTTTCAGGGAAGAACTGCTGTATCATCGCCAGACATTATTGGTTAGAATTTGAACACTAGCTGATAAAGATAGTCTTTTTTATCATTCTTAAGATTCTTAAGATTTTTAAGTTATATATAATTCGACAATGGTAAAGTCACCTTTGTAATGTAGAAGTTTTCAGTTATTGACAAGAATAAAATCAGGTAAGCACCATGACAACCAAGACATAGAATGTTTCCCTCACACCAAAAACTTCATCCTTATTGTATCAGGATTATGTCAGATATTAGCCATATCGCTGTTAGTGAAACACTTCCCCAAGCCCCAGAAAGCACTGATTTGTATTCGGTCCCTCAGGTTTGCCTTCTTTCAACAGTTAAATGGTGAATGTCATCATACATGACTTTGTATCATTTGTATCAATTGGCACTGTAATTCTAGATTCATTCATGTTGGTTTGTGTGTCAGGTTTGTCTTTTTTTTTCTTGTTGAGTAATACATCACTGTGGGTTAAAGCAGTCACTTCTTCATCCCCAAGCCAGCAGCTGAGATGCACTGAACTGTGTTTCCTCTAAACTTAAAAGCTGAGACCTGAACGCTGCGGTGACTGCCTTTGCATCAAGCCTCAGAAACAGTGAAGGTTGGGAGAGGCGTGAGGGAGGGACCCTCAAATGATAGGTTGATGCCTTTAGGAAAGAAGGAGGAAACTGTAGACATTTCTTTCTCCAAACCCCTGCCTTGTGGGAAGCCAGGAAGAGCTGTCTCCACAGAGATGAGTTAGCCCAGTGCCTCTCTGTGGCATTTTGTTATAACAATCCAGGAAGCTCAGTGGGCAGAAGAAAGAAAACAGAACTAACCAGAAGTCCACTTGTGACAAGTAATGCTGCATCCCTTAAACAGTGGCTGAGGTGGATTCTCTGCTCTCAGAGAGCTATGAGAAAACACAGCCAGAGGACTGCAGCCCCAGTTATGACTGTCTGACAATCTTACTAAGTGAGCTTATTTTTTTACACGTAGCTCTGTCTACATATATTGAGAATAAGTGCTTCCTTGCTTCCTTCCTTCCTTTCCTTCCTCCCTCCCTCCCTCCCTCCCTTCCTCCCTCCTTCCTTCTTTCCATTACAGACTGGAGGGGAACTCAGTTCTCCTAAGGGGGTTTTTGAACATACTCTTCTTAGACATAAGATGAGTAAGAAAGGGGCCATTTCCTGCACAGTTTGCTACGAGGGAGGTCCCCAGGCCCTATGCGTGAGGATCTTCAGTTTTTATCAGTCAGGTTAACACTGAGGCAGATCATTGTGAAATCTTATTTCAAAGGATAGCTGATGGGCTGGTGAGGTGACTCAGAGGGTGACGGTATTGTTGCCAAGCATGGAGACCCAAGTGTGACTAGAGACCCACACAGCAGAAAGAAAGAACTGATTCCTGCAAGCTCTTCTCTGATGTCCACACATGTGCTATGGCACAAGCATGTCTACATGTATGTCTATATACATACATGCACACACACAAAATAAATTAATTAAAATATATTTAAAAAAGCATTGTTACCAAAAACCAAACCAAACAAACAAAAAACAAAACAAAAAATAACAACAACAACAACAAAAACCCAAACAGATAAACAAAAATCTGGGCATAAATGGTGCATGCATTTGATCCCAGTGCTCAGGAGGCAGAGGCAGGTGGATTTCTGAGTTCAAGGCCAGCCTGGCCTAGAAAGTGAGTTCCAGCACAGACAGGGCTACATAGAGAAACTCTCTCAAAACACAAAAAACAACCAAACAACCAAACAACAACCCAAAGGCAACCATGAAAACATTGTTACTTAGAAATTGTCAACTTTTCTAACACATAAAGCAAAATGTCACATTCAAAATACATTGTCCGGCTAAAGAGAAAGCTTATTTGGTAAAGTCCTTGCCCACTCAAATGGGAGGACCTAAGTCAAATCCCATGTTATAAAATAAGCAAAACAGGCACGATAGTTTGTGTTTGCAGTCCCAGCACTGAGGAGGTAGAGACAGCAAGATCCCTGAGGTTCCCTGGTTGACAAACCATAAACAAATTCATGAGTGCCAGGCCAATGAGAGACCCTGTCTTAAAAATCAAAATGGGGTCCTGGAGAGATGGCTCAGTGATTAGATAGCTTGCTACTGTCCCAGAAGAGCTATGTCAGGCAGTGACAGCCACTTGCAACTCCAGTTTCAGGGATCTGACACCCTCTTTTGGCTTCTTGCACACACATGAATATATGACAAATATTCACTCACAGATGAAGACAAATGCATAAAAAAACTCAACATAGGCAGCTCCTGGAGAGTGACGTCTATGGCTTAGATTCAGGTCCTAACTCTCAGAAAGATGCACATGTACCAAGTATGGTGCATTTGTATGTATATGAGACATACAGACGATGCATCTAAATGCAAATGTTTATCTTTCCTGGGTCCATTAGTGTCTGTACATAAATCCCTCGGTCAAATCCTAAATGCAAGGGCTGCTAAATGTACCCTTTCACACCTTTTAGTGCTTTGAATACAAAGGAGGAAAGTTCCTGTGGGCGTCACTGCAGGGTATCAGAGAAAGACAGCTGTCCCTAGCTGCTGCTCAACAATCTGCAGTGGGAAAAAAAAATGAGTGTTTCGGTAGTTTTAAATAGTCTGCTTAATAATTTGTAAAGCAGAATGTGGCTCTTTGATGCTCACTGAGCATTTTTTGGGGCAACTAATTCGGGTACATTTATCTTCTGTGACATCGACTAGTGGAGCTATCTACCTCCCTGGAGCACGTTAAAAGTGAATGGCTAAAATGTGCTTATTCTGCTCTTCACAAGGAGGTGGGCGTGCCTCATGGGAAGAGGCAGCCCACTTAAACGCCTTGCCTGAGGAGTTGAACTAAGGAGTTCTCCAGTAGTGGTTCAGTTGGGGATGTTTGCTGTTTTAACCTCTGAGATCTGGGTAAGGTCTCAGATTTCTTAGAGCTGAACTCTGGAAGTTAAGACAATTTGAATCAATTCTGTCAAATATATTCCAGTTTAAAAATGTTTCCATTTTAAACAGAGTGAGAAAGCAAACAGAAGTTAATTAAAAGGAGTATTGGTGGGTACTTCTGTGTCTGAACCCTGGGGAAGCCAGAGAGGTAGAGAACTGTGCCTTACTGAGACTGTTTTGTAATTAGCTTTAAAACAGACCTGCGGAGAAAAAAAATCTCATGATGGTGATGGCGGCCATGCTGAAGCAAAAGCAAAGCAACGAAGCAGGCGAGTTGGGGTTTTATGTGGGAAATCTCAAGAATGTGTGATTAATGAGGCTGCGGAGCTGACTCGGCTGCTCTTCCGGATGACCCAGGTTCCATTCCCGGCACCCACACAGTGCCTCACAGCCATCGGTAACTCCAGGGAATCTGACACCCACTTCTCACCTCCTTGGGCACCAGACATAGATATTCATGCAGTCAAAATGCCCGTACACATCAATGATGGCGATGATGATAAAGATAAGTTTCTGTTTAGAAATATACGGTCTCCATTGTAAGTAAATATACGGTCTCCATTGTAAGGAAATATACGGTCTCCAATGTAAGGAAATATACGGTCTCCATTGTAAGGAAATATACGGT
>NW_021604593.1:3039980-3082489 GCF_004785775.1 Grammomys surdaster
ACGGTCTCCATTGTAAGGAAATATACGGTCTCCATTGTAAGGAAATAGCAGGGAGGGGCTAGAGGAAGAAAAGAACAAATCTAAGACCCGGGCTTACATTTCACAGGTTTTTAATTTTATATGAGAGACAGCATAAATCTAAGGAAGAAAGGCAAAGCTGAGGTTTCCCTTGGTGGAGTCAAGTCTGTACAGGTTCCTTCTATCCACTGGAAGAGAGCTAATTCTAGAAGGCAGACCACTTCGCCATAGGGACACACTCTTTGTTCTGATTAAAACCTTGACACAGCATTGCCCCTAAACCTGTCTCTACTGATTCATCTGTCTCAGGTCAGCCTCTCACACTGTCAGCTTGACTTTTCATTCTGAGAAAGATGAAGATGCATCAACATAGCTATGGTGATTATTTATACAAGATTCTACCTGCATTTGATCAAACTTTGTAGGCTTTCTGAGCAGCCGTTGAAGACTTGGACAAAGTACAGCACAGGAGGGGTACAGGAGGGAGATGTGAGTCACTGACCATGAAATGTGCCACAAATACGTGTTCCTGATGCCAAGGGGATCTTACTTTTTAAGGTAGATTCAAAACTTGCATGCTTACTTAGGAGTAAGAGTTAGACAAGATTCAAAGGAGGCATTAATTGTTGTTTTTGTCTTCAATTTTAACCGGTCTTATCATAGCACTGAAACAAACTCCTTAAATCAAGCCTCAAATTTCTTGTTTTCTTTCTGTCTTTGTTTTAATGCTTGTGTGAGCTTGTATTTGTGAGCGTGTGTGTGTGTGTGTGAACATATGTGAACATATATGTGTGGAAGCCAGAGGTCAAATTCAGTTGTTGCTCCTAAGAACTGCTCATCTTGTCTTTTTGAAGCAGAGTCTCTCTCTGTTCTGGGGATAACGACTTAGGCTAGCCTGGCCAATGTGTCCAGGGAGCCTTCCGTGTCTCCCTAGCCTTGAGAGTACATACTACACCACCACACCTGGCTTTTCTATGTGGACTTAGGGATTGAATTTAGGTTTTCATGCTTGCAAGGCAAGCACTTTACCAATTGAGCCATCCCCACCACCACTTTTGATGAGTGCTATGACTGTTCAATAGTGAAAGGTCAATAGAAAATATATATGTTACATATAAGTTAGACTTTATCGAAATTTAAAAATTTTGTGTATGAAAGGACATTATCAACAAGCAAGTAAACAGCTCATAGAATGGTAGAAAATGTCTGAAAACCTTTTATATAATAAGGAATTGCTGTCTATCATATGTAACAAAACCCAAACGGTTAAAAATTAAGCAAAGGAAAAGCTGGAGTCAGGGAATACTCTTATATTTCAGAGTTGGGGAAGCGAAGACAGGCATGCTGGGTAGCCAGCTTAGGCTACTTGGTGACTTCTAGGCTAGTAAGAGAACTTGTCTTAAAGAAAAAAAAAATGAATGGTGTCTGAAAAACCAAAGTGCAACATCCCATACACAAATATGCACACATAAATACACACACATACACACACGCACATATACTCATACACGCATGCACACTTAGGCAAAGGAATTGAATAGATATTTTCCAAAGAAGATATACAAGTGGCCAGCAAACATAGCAAAAGGTATTTAATATCATTAACCAATATGGAAATGCCAATCAACAGAACAATGAATATCACTTTGTACCAATTAAGATGGTTATTATTTTATAAAATACCCTTCAGAAAATAACAAGTGTTGGTGAGGATGTAGAGAAATTAGAAACTACAGGCAGTGCAGATGCTACGGAAAGTAATACAGTGACTTTTCAAAACACTGGAAATAGAGTCACTGGGCCAGTGAGACTGCTCAGCGCGTAAAAGGACTTTCAATGCAAGCTTGGCAACCTAGAACCCATTATGTTGGGAGACGAGACCTGACGTCACAAAGTTGTCCTCCTCTGACACATACATACATGTAGTGGCCTGCACACCCATTCACATCATGAACTAGTAATAATGATAATAAATAAATAAATATTTATAATATACTAAACTATAATTATTATATAGTAACTCAGGAGTTCAAGGTCATCCTTAGCTGTGTGTGTGAGTCCAGCCTGGGCTACATAAGACTCCTTCTCCCTGGCCAGTGAGGATATACACCTTGAACCCCAGCAATCAGGAGGCAAAGGCAGGTAGATCTCAGAATTTGAGGCCAGAGTGAGATCTGGTCTACAGAGGGAGCTCCAGGATGGCCAGGGTTACACAAAGAAACCCTGTATTGAATCCCCCCACCTCCTGCCCTTGGAGAAAAAAAAAAGACTCCTTTAAAAAAAAGAAAAAGAAAAATAAAAGGTAAAAGAAAGAAAGAGAGAGAGAGAGAGAGAGAGAGAGAGAGAGAGAAGTTGTGACGTATAACATTAATAGGACATGAAGACACACAAAGTGAAGTAAATAGGTCACAAAAGGGCGGATGCAGCATGACTCCTCACATTTTCTGGAATAACCAAGCTTAGGTTTCTGAACATGCAGTGCTTGCTAAGGTAGAGGGGAGAAGAAAGTGCAGTTCCTCCCTCCAAGATCCCAAGACACAGCTGTTCTAGGCCACTCACAGTGGATATGCCAAGTCTAAAGGTTAATCTTCACTGCCTGTTGGAATGGATTTAGAATCACCTAAAAGACCTGTCTGTGAGAGTGTTTCTACAGAGGGAAACTGATGAAGAGCCATCTGCCCTGAATGTGAGAGGCACAACTCCGAGGCTGGGGGCCGCGACTTACTAAAAGCGGGGGAATGAGAGCATGTGTTGAGCAGCAGTGTTCTTTTCTGCTTCCTAAAGAGGAAGCAACAAGCTGCTTGTGCCACTCCCACAGCAAGGCTTGTTTACAACCATAGGCTGTATCTCCCCAAACAGGGAGCAAAATACCCCTCTCTTCTTAAATTGCCTTTGTTGAGTATTCTGTTATAGTGTTGTGATTGCCCTAGGTCAGAAACATAAACAAACATGTTTATCCTTCCACCAATCAGAACTTACTGAATGACAAACAATACATTCACAAGCTACATTAGTTTCATTGAGCATAATTTGCTAAGTAGTTCATATTTCTCATGGTTTCTGGGCATTGGCAAATATAGGTTCATCCCATCCTAATTACTAATATTAACTCTTAGATCACACATTACCTATCACGCAGTAACTATGTATCTTTATTGTGTGTATGTATATGTTTTTACTAAATGGCTACAAAAGAGTTAAAGAAGTTTCCTGAAGGCAGAGAAGAAAGCAGATGCTGATTTAAAGAAAGCCAATGAGGGGTCAGATAAAATACGTAAGAGCTGCTAAGATCCCAAGTTAAGCTGCAGAGGTGAGGTCTAGGACTGGGGGGTCTGTGTCGGTAAACTGCAGGACCATGGCAACTCTAGGGGTGAGGCACATGACCAGGCCCAGATGTGTGGATGGATGGCAATTGTTAATAGTCCACTCAACAGTGCAGCTGAGCAGAAGGCCCTGGGACATTTGGGAGCTTTCTGACCGTTGGCTGGCCTCTTGATATACTCACAGAGTGCTCAGATTGTCATAATCACAGTCTTAAGTGTATTTCTTTTTGTGGGTCCAGGCAAGGACATGATACTCTTTCTCTATCTGGTTGATCTCGTGAGTTCTCAAGCCAGGTTTTTCTCCGTAAAATGGAGGTACTCAGGTCAAGGCCCAGCCTGCACATCACTGCCTTACACAATATGAGGTAACTTGGGCCTGATCTCAGCACACAGATGTGAGAAAAAGAACTACTACAACAAGTGCCATCTTTATCTAGACAAATTGCCCTGTCTCCCATATGCCTGAGAGCCATTGTCTTTACTGTGTATAGACTTTTAATCAGGGGAGATGATCTGGGAAAAGACGGTAGTGATAGCTACACAATGGTGCGTGTGTGTCCTTAATGCCATAGAACAGAGTGCTTAAGATCAGTTAAGATGATACATTTTGTATATGTTTGTATATACATGAAAAGGAATCCATCTGGGCAGTGGTGGTGTACACCTTTGATCCCAGCACTCAGGAGGCAGAGGCAGGCCAGCCTGGTCTACATAAATGAGTTCCAGGACAGCCAGGGCTACACACAGAAATGAGTCTACAACGTAGACTCATTCTTTGTCATTGTAAGAACCATATCCTGATAGCTACCCCCTCTTTCACATTTCCTCTAGTTCTGCATTTGAATGGAATTCACTGGACAAGTCTCAATCTGTAGCAGTTTCTTCCTCTACCACTTTAATTGTAAGCTTCTATGCTGATGGGTTCACATTTGTATTAGAAATATTTATTTGTCCCATCAAAGGTATAGGTAAGCAAAGGTGGGTCAGGAACATATGTCCAATAGAGCTCCCCAGTCACCATTGTCAGGGCACTCAGCAAGCTCACAGGTCAGCATCATTCTTTGTCCCGGCATTAGCATGTCTTACTCGTTCCTCTGGCAGCCACTATGTTCCTTCAGCATCCTGCAGAAAAAAAACATGCCTTCTTCCCCATATTAAATACCTGGCTGGGATCATGCCTTATGCCAGTAAGTGGATCCTTTCCTTTCACCTAGGCATAAGTATGCCTAGCTTTAGGGTGCCATAGACACTCAGCAGAAAGTTCCTTGGCATCCAGATTTTTTTAAAGAAAAATTTAAAATAAAAAGAACATGATTTAAATAAATTTGTGGTATACAGGGATATACCTCCCCCTTTTTTATTTTATGAAGATATTGTTTTAAAGTTCCATGGGCCCCTTTCACAGCCCCTTGTTCTTGACAATTATAAGGAATCCCAGTAATATGGGTAATCTTAAATTGCTGCCAAAAAAAAGTCTCAAATGCTGGACTGTGATAGCCATTTCCATTATCTGTTTTTGTTTTGATTTGATTATTATTGGATACATCATCTATCTACATTTCAGATGTTATCCCCTTTTCCCATCCCCTCCCCCCCAGAAAACCTTTATCCCATCCTTCCTTCTCCTATTTCTATGAGGATGTGCCCCACCCATCCACCCACTCCTACCTCCTCTCCGCCCTCAAATTCCCCCTCATTGGGGCATCCAGCCTTCACTAACTGTGTTGTGTGTGCAGGGCCCTGTGTTCAGTGCTATGTACATGAACAGCATAATATGGGCCCAGTGACTTGAAACAGCATTGTATAAAGACAGAATCACAGGTCCTAGGGCACAAGGAGGACAGTGCATTGCTTCTGGACAGAACAGTAGTTGATATAGTCACTGTCACTGAGAGTTGGAGAGCAACAACAACCTTGGGAGAGATGGGTTGAAGCAAGCTTTGAATATTGTGCAGGATTTGATAATAGGGAAATACATGGTACTAAACTCCAGAGGGAATTTGTTACCTGTAAAGTTAGTTAACCTTGGCATATACTATTAGTTGTCAGGGACTAGATGTTAGTTAATTCTATACCAGTCATGACAATCAGAAGATCTCCAAGCATTTCAAATGTTACCTGACAGGCAGCATAGCACCTCCACTCCATCCAATAACGACAGATAGGGAGTGCGTCTCTGGGACAAGGATTATTTAAATTGGACCAGGGCAGAAAGTCCTTTCATGATCTTAATCTCTGTCACACATGGATTGTTTTTTCCAAGGTCTTTTGTTCATTTCATTTTTATGAGGATGCCGACCTGAAATCTTTAAGAGTGTGACACTACCTGGTAACTCAAGCAAGCAGTGAGCTGGCATCATATCATGACACTGAACCAGGCAAAGATGCTTACGCAGGTAAAGTTAGCCATACTGGTGAGTGCGATCCGGGAAGTATTTTTTAATTTAAAGAAATGTGGTAGGGAGGCCCTACAAGTGCACGGGCCATTCCAAAGCTTTCCTATGATTAAGAATTGAAGTATATAAAGACTTAAACTGAGGGTGTTATATGCAAGATAAAAGGGAGTGGGCAAGCAAATTGTGTGCGGGAAGGACAAGGACTTAGAGCAAGGACAGCACAACTGAACCAGCACTGAGGAAAAGTGTTTCTGAGAAGCAGAGAGGTCAGTGAGGATGGAAGCATGAGTCTCCGCATGGATGACAGAGGGTAGTTGGACCGTTGTACTTCAGATTATGGAGAGGATGTATGTGGTAAGTGGCCAAGCTGAGTATGGAGTCACATGTGGTAAAGAAGGCAAGAGCGTGTAGACTTCCATTAGTCTCCTCACACAGAAGAAGATAACCAGGGGGAAGGCCTTGCACACTTTGGCTTTTCATGCTTTTGTTGTTTGCTTTTGCTCAGTGGTGTCTCTTTGAGGTATGTAGGTGAATTAACTCTGATTTACAATTCTTAAATCAGCACTGAGAGTTCAGTGGGTCCCTTTCAAAGCCCCAGGAGAATAAATAGCTCCCTTCCTCAAAAGCTCTAAACCATTTCCTCTTTCCAGGGAGGAAATACAGACAAAGCGAGGGCGAATTTCAGCCCGAGGGCCTCTCCCCAGCTGACAGCCTGCAATGCAGTTACTAAGCTGGTGAACATCCCATTGTCATTTGAGAAAGCCAGCTGCAGAGCTGGATAGAGTGAACTTGTCTCTTCAACCCCAAGACTGTAATTATGCTAAAATGGGATCTTGCAGCAGTGGATATAAAGAGAGGCCTTGGAATCGTCTCCCACACTAAACAACTTTATGGTTGAAAGGAAGCAATTACTGAGAACAAGATGAGGCTAAGTAAAAAGGCATAACTTTCCAACTTTTCTAACTTAGTATTGACAGGATTGTGCTGACCTCCAAGAGTCTGTCCCTCCTCTTCCTGCCAAAGCCATAACTTCAGTTTTCTGCTTTTGGATTGAGTGGAGATAATTTTTAAAAATTAACTCCTCCCAGGGCTGCAAAGACAGCTCAGTTGGGTAAAGTGCTCATCATAGAAACATGAGGACCTGCTAGGTGTGGTGGCACATGCCTGTAACCCCAGCACTCAGGAGGCAGAAGCAGGTGAATCTCTGAGTTCGAGGCCAGCCTGGTCTATAGCTCAAGTTCCACTATAGTCAATCAGGGTTACACAGAAAAACTCTGTCTTGAAAATCCAAAAATAAATAAATAAAAATAAACACAAACCACCGGTGTGCTAGTATGTGCTTATAATCTCAGTGCTGGGAAGGCAGAGTCAGGTCCGTTGTTCCCTGGAACTTTCTGGCTACCTAGCATACATAGCCTAATCAGTGAGTCCCAGGTTCCAACAAGAGACTCTGTCTCAAAAACTAAGGTGGATGGGGTCAAAACAGGAACAATACCTGAGAACACACACACACACACACACACACACACACACACACACACACACCTCCTTCTCCTCCTCCCTCCTCAACTGAAAGCAACTTCCTTGAGTGACTTAATAGTATCACTAGCTTTATTAAAGTTGTTGTGTTTAGTTATCCATATCACTAAGATTTGGCAAGAATTAGCTATCTAAGAAAGTTCTCTGGTATGTAACGAATCGGAGCTATCTTCTTTTTAAAATTTCATTTTAGAAATATTCTAGGGAAGCCTGTGAAGTTAAAAAAAAAAAGGTGTGTATTGCTCAAAATGGAATCAATGGCATCATGCATGCCCAGTCTCCATGTCTGCTCTACCTGCTGAGGTTGCCACTGTGAAGCTGAGATTCAGGTTCTGTGAAGGGAGAGCATGTGTGAAAACAGCAGAACCTGAAGATTCCTAACTCTTCTTCATTTCCTGAGGGAGACAGTGGCAGAAGCAGGAAACTAGAGACAGGATGATTCCTGATATGAGAAAGTGCAAATTAGAACCACCCACAGCAGCCCACTGCCTCCTCATTCCTACTTTGCTGCCTGCAATTAAAAATGTGCACACTGCAGGAGACAGCTTCCTGAACAGAACACCAATCCCACAGGTACTAAGATCAACAATAAATAATAATAGTAAACAATAATAAAAGGGACCTCATGAAACTGGAAAGCTTCTGTAAGGCAAAGGACACTGTCAAAAGGACAAAATGGCAGCCTTCACAATAGGAAAAGATCTTCACCAACCCCACATATGACAGAGGGCTGATATCCAAAACTTATAAAGAACTTAAGAAACTAGAAATCAACAAAGCAAATAATACAATTTAAAAACTAAGAACAGATCTAAACAGAGAATTCTCAACAGAGGAATCTCTAATATTTGAGAAGCACTTAAAGAAATGTTCAGCCTTAGCCATCAGGGAAAATGCAAATCAAAACAACTCTGAGATTTCACCTTACACTCACCAGAATGGCTAAGATCAAAAACTCAAGCAACATCTCATGCTGGTGAGAATGTGGAGAAAGGGGAACACTTCTCCATTCCTGGTGAGAGTGAAAACGTGTACAACCATTTTGGAAATTAATTTGGTTTCTCAAAAAACTAAGAATCAATCATATCTTAAGACCCAGATATACCACTCCTAAGCATATACCCAAAAGATGCTCTACCATACCACAACGACACTTACACAACTGTGTTCCTAGCAGCTTTATTCATAATAGCTAGAAACTGGAAACAACCTAGATGCTCCTCAACTGAAGAACAGATGAAGAAAATGTGATATATTTATATGATAGAGTATTACGTAGCTGCTGTTACAGGCAATGACAGCATGAAATTAGCTGGCAAATGGAAAGAACTAGAAACAATCATCCTAAATAAAGTAACACAAACTCAGAAAGACAAACATGGTATGTACTTACTTATAAGTTAATATTAGCCATAAAAAAATAATCATACTACAATCTACAGACCTAAATGCTAAGTCCTGCATGGCTGGATAAGAGAGGGCAGGACATGCTCCTTGAATACAGGAACAGAGCCAGCAAGGCATGGGCCTCCAAGAGTGCTGATGGTTGCTAGGTGTAAGGCTTGTTTGTATAACTATTTTTATATTTTACTTCATGTTTCTCCTTTGGGAAATGTTCTCCTGCTAAGGTTAATGATTCTATGATAGCTAGGAACAGCATGATTCCAGGAAGTGAAAATGTGTCTATGTTTCTCAGCAAAATGGTAAACCCTGTGACCTTCAAGACAGCCCTTAAGGCTGTGGGAAAGAGCTCTGAAAACATGAGTTCAAGAATATATAAACAGGATTTCTCAACTATGCAAAATATAAGGATGCAATATAAATTGTATGAGGGGCTTCATAGATCTCAAAGAACAGAGGCAGCTGCACTAAAAGCCAGCTTATTAAAACTCAGGGCAAGATCCCACCCAGCTGAGCTTATTGTTTGTGCTTACAAAGGCAGGCAGATTTCTGAGTTCAAGGCCAGCCTGGGTTGATTGATATTCATGGGAGGCCTACCTTTTCTCAGTTTAGGTCCAACCATGGTAGATATGGTGATCTCAGGGTGGGATCCAACCAAGCTATGTTATTGGTTGTGTTTACAAAGACAGGAGATCTCTGGGTTCATTTGCTATGTTTAAAAAAATGCACTTGCCGTCCTTTTCTAAGAATCTATGTGCTAAGGTCATAAAATGCTTATTTGTGAGATAATCAAAAGGGAACCAGGGGGAAATGACTGAATTGATTATGTAAACAAAAGACTGGGCTTTGTTCTATAAGAGAGAGCTACTTAGAGAGCTAATACATCTCTTTTAGAATTTTTCTAGCAGGTTTTCTGACTTTGGTCAGAAAACACAAGAGTTGTTTAGGGAGCTATCTTGAGCAGATTATAAGGATGTCAGCTTGCACCCCATCATTGACTTTGAGTGGTTTCTTCTGCCCCTCCCAAACACTCCTTCCTTAGGACCTTTTCCCAAACCAAGGCTGGTGCTTGGCATCCAAAGAAGATAAGCAAGAAGAATGGCTCAAGATGTGTGGATGTCACTGAGAAGGGGAAATAGAATAGACATTGTGGATGAATGGGGGAAGGGACAAGATGGGGGTGGGAGTGAGGATGGGAACAGAAGGATCAAGTGTGGGGTGGATGGAAGGAGAAAGTACTAGGGGAAACAACTGGAATGGGGTGAGTGCATCTCTGGAGAGAGCTAGAAACCTAGTGCAATGGAAACTCCCAGGAATCTATGAGGGTGACCATGGCTAAGACACCTGGTAATGGGGGATATGAAGCCTGAATCAGACATCTCCTGTAATCAGGCAAGACTTCCAGTGGAGAGAATGAGACTCCACCCTAGCCATAAAACCTTTGACCTACAATTTGCCCTGCATACAAGGAGTATGTCCTGTATACCCCTGTACTGGGGTAAAGATGGTGCAGAAATTGAGGGAGCGGCCAACCAATAACTGGTTCAGTGTGAGACTCATGCTGTGAGAGGGAGCCCACCCCTGACACTGCTAATGGTATTCTGTTACATTTGTAGATAAGAGCTTAGCATCGGAGAGTCATCGGAGAGGCTTCACCCAGCAATTGACTGAAGCAGATGCAGAAACCCACAGCCAAACACTAGGCAAAGCTTGGGGAATCCTGCAGGAGAAGGGAAGGAAGGGTTATAAGAGACAGAGGGGTCAAGCAAATGACAAGAAAACCTACGGAATCAACTAACCACAGCTCATAGGGGCTCACAGGGACTGAACCAACAACCAGGGAGCCTGTATGGGACTGACCTTGGTAGCCCATCTACACATTTGTTACAGTTATATAGCTTGATCTTCATGTAGAATTCCTAACAGTGGGAACAGGCACTGTCTCTGACTTTGCTGCCTACCTTTTAGACCCTTTCCTCTTACTGGGTTGCCTCATCTAGCCTTAATAGGGGAGGATGCTCCTAGTCTTACTGCAACTTTATATGCCACGGTTGGTTGATGTCCACAGGCATCCTGTCCTTTTCTGAAGAGAAACAGAGGAGAAGTGAAGGGGGGTTGAGGAAAACTGAGAGGAAAGGAGGGAGGGGAAACTGCAATTGGGTTGTTAAAAAAATAAATAATTAAAAAAATAAATAAACTGCAATCTCAAAAATAAACAACAAACAAGGAAATCCACCCTCCAAAGTGTACCCTGAAGTCACCATTGCCAAAGTCTATTGTTAAGTAAAAGCAAGAGAGGGCTTGAGAACAAATGGTTCCAGGTTGGCCCCAAATAGGTAGATAACTTGGGTCTGTTAATCATTCTAGAACCCCAAAGATCAATTTATACCTAAATTATGCTGGTGGTTTGCTAGTCATTTTTCATCTCTGGAACGAAATATCCAAAAGAAACCATTTGAGTGGAGGAAAGATTTATTTTGGCTGACAGCTTCAGAATTTCAGTCTGCATTTGGTTGCTCCATTGTTTTTGGGCTGTGGCACAGCAGAGCAAAGTTGCACACCTCATGGAAGACAGAAAGCAAGAGGGTGGGGGCAGAGGAAGGATCTAAGGACAAGATTCACGCTTCCAAAGGCATAGCATCACTCTGAGGCCTTGCCTCCTACTGGTCCAGCCATCTGTAAACTCATTAATGGGTGAGTGTATCGGTTATTTGAGCTCCTTTGTGATCCAGTTAGCTCTCAAGAGTTCATCAACTGACGACCAGTCTATTAACATACAAATTTAAATCCTAACAAATGACCATTCTCAGAGCTGTTTGCTAATATCCTGTGTGTGATAGCCAAGGCCAACGTAAGAAACAGAATAGGAAACCAGGCAGTGGTGGTGCACGCCTTTAATCCCAGCACTTGGGAGGCAGAGGCAGGTGGATTTCTGAGTTCAAGGCCAGCCTCACAGAGTGAGTTCCAGGACAGCCAGGACTACACAGAGAAACCCTGTCTTGAAAAAATAAGTAAATAAAATTTTAAAATAAAAAGGAAAGAAAGAAAGAAAGAGGACAGGAAGTACTGAGAAGAAAGAATGAAAAATGTTATCATGAGGTTAAAACCATTTGCTGCTCTCACAGAGGATCAGAATTCAGTTTCTAGCTCTCATACAGTGTGATTCACAACTGTGACTCTCCCTTGTCCCGGGGATCCGATGCCCTCTTCTGACTTCTTTGGCACCAGACAAACGTGTGGGCAAAACACTTATGCCCATAAAATAAATGAATTATTAAATTATTTATTTTGATAAGAAAAAAGGAATCCTAAAAATTTTAAGACAAGGAAGCTTTCAGGAAGGAAGTCAGAGCCAATTATAAACACGCCTGAGGCCACAGACTCTGACAGAGTAGCAAGTCTTATAACGTGTAAACCAGAAGCATTGTTTTAAGTAAACAAAGGAATTTCCATCCATGTACGGGTGCAGTCATTACAAAGGTGACACTGCTCTGAATGAGAGGACATGGAAGTTTGTGTAAAATGTTTGGTGTGAGGAGAGGAGAGAGAGGGAGGGGGGGCCCCCGAGAGAGAGAGAGAGAGAGAGAGAGAGAGAGAGAGAGAGAGAAAGAGAGAGCACAAGATGCAAAATAGTACAGGAAGTATTAAAATAAACAGAGATAGGTATGTTTTTCTCTGTGTGTGATAAGGAGAATAGCTGAAATTATGGTTATATTTTCTATATTCTATACTTCTCTAATATTTTACATGACAGTTATGTTTTCCATTCTAAGTTAATAAAAAGTATAGTAAAATCTGATTTAAAAAACCTTAGGACTAAAAATATGTTAAGAATATTTTTGAGCTCATAAAAAATTTTAAAACCTGTTTCCTTTAGACTGAAATTTAAAAAAATAGTTACAAAAATGAAATAGAAAGTTCTGAGGTTTAGACGGGGATGACTATATCCATTTGCTAATGCTGCTAAATCGAACTATATTTTAAAGGGTGGAAATAACGTTGGAAGCAATTTCCCATTTCCCCTGGTACTTGGATCAGTTTTTTAAAACATTGCATTTACTTCTGGTTTTGTCAGTAGTTCATGTTTAGTCTTAAAACAACAACAACAAACAACAACAACCAAGGACACAGAAGAAAATAGAAATAATCTACAATCCTCTTTTCAGAGAAAACTAAAATCAGTATTTTTGTATATGTGTTGGGGCTGGTCTTCTGTGCTGTGTATTCAGATGCAGACTTCTGTACCCCAAGATTAGGTTGCAGTCTGGACATGGACATGTATTAACCAATGTGCTGTAAAGAATGCTCCCCGATAATCTCTCATTGGGTAATAAAAGGCTAGATCCTGGGACTGGGCAGAAGAGAAAGGAAAGAGGAATGTCAGATTAGGTAGGATGTCAGATTAGGTAGGATGTCACAAGTAGGACAACATAGGAAAGGAAGAAGGAGGTTGCCATGAGGCAGGATGAACTATGAGCACGCAGCCATGAAAAGCTCGCCCTGAGGACACACATGGAGCAAAGCAAGCTGGGTGAGAGGCAAACAGCTAGTGACACAGGGCCTGTGGCTGGAATGTAGGTTAGAACAGCTCAGAGCCTGCCTAGCACAGGGTCAACAGCTTATAAATAAAATACCAGGTCTCTGTGTCTTTAGTCTGTATAGGCTAAAGAGAGGCAGAAGCCCCCATAAACATGTTTATTTTCCATTTAGTTTTTTAACCTATGTTTGTGTGTGTGTGTAAATGGATCATAGCTGTTTTTATCCGACAGCACAGAGTGAGCAGTACCTTTGTCATTGTTGAAAGATTATTGAATCTTAATTTTCTGACAAATCACGTCAGTAAATTTGTTTATGTAAAATGTCCAAATTAAATAATAATAATAAATAATCACCTCGTGACCACAAGGACCATTTTTGGTGCTACTTATGGATGAATATTCCTGATGTGGGGAACAGAGCCTGTTTCTTGCTAAGAAATCAACATTAATGACAACTCTGTCACACCTGTAGAGTGTAAACTTAAACGCATGAAAAACTCATCAGAAGAGCTCATCAATGTCCCATTCCCAGCCTGAAGGACCAGAGATACTGACTCAGGTGTCTTTGGATGAGTCCTGGTAACTCTCATGCTGAGGTCTTTGAAAAACCAGCCTCAGGGCAAATAACATTATTACTGGAGAATTACACCAAGATTTTTATTTTTATTATTTTTATTTTTATTTATTTATTTATTTATTTTTGGTATTTCGAGACAGGGTTTTTCTATGTAGCCCTAGCTGTCCTGGAACTGACTCTGTAGATCAGGCTGGCCTCGAACGCAGAAATCCACATGCCTCTGCCTCCCAAGTGCTGAGATTAAAGGCGTGCGCCACCACCGCCCGGCTACACCAAGATTTTTAAAACCTCTGATTTATACTGTTATTTTATCTCTCTCAAAGTTTTTGCCAACTTATTGTTTTAAAGCACCGCTCTCTCTACCTTGTATTATTTAAAACTGCCCATTTTGTTATCTCTCATCAGTATTACATATTATCAACTTTAAAAAACAGTTACTGTTTGCGAGGAATGGAGAGATGTTTCTATTGACATGCAGAGTCCTAATGGAAGGATCATGGTTCTCTCTGTCCACGCCATCTAGAATGAATTACTGATTCACATCTTGACATGGTGCTCGTCTCATCTTTTCATTGTCACTTGCTGGTTTATTCATATGGTGAAATTATATATATCCCAGGCCTACTCTGTGAAGCTTCGTTTGGTATGT
Organism: Grammomys surdaster; assembly: GCF_004785775.1. Taxonomy (NCBI): domain Eukaryota; kingdom Metazoa; phylum Chordata; class Mammalia; order Rodentia; family Muridae; genus Grammomys; species Grammomys surdaster. The sequence continues at coordinate 3,054,422 of NW_021604593.1, forward strand.
GTGTAAATCATGAAATGGTCACCGCCAAGCTAATGAACACATCTGTCACCTCACTCAGTCACCCGTTGTTTTTTTGTTTTTCTTGTTGTTGTAATGACAATACTTCAGCACTCCTTTTAGTCAATCTCAAGTATACAACACAATGTCACAAGTGTAGTTACCATGTTGTGCACAGGTCTTCCGAATATATTCATCAAACAGCTGCAGGTTTGTAAGCTTTGACCAATATCCCACTCACGCCCCACAACACAGTTGTTTTCATAAAACTCATACATGCTTACTACAAAGAATATGTCTATTAGAAACAAGTGAATGTGAAGACCAAAACCACCCAGACTATACCATGCAGCCATGATTAGGCCTCATGAAATTACTTTTAGGTTATCAGCTTTTGATTATCTGCAGTCTCATAGATACGGACAGATGGACATGTGGCTGGCAGCACAGAATGAGGAGGGAACTGCTTTAAGAAGAATGACGTCATACAACAGATAATGGAGAAAGCAGGAGACTGAACATGAGCAGCAGCCGTGGAGCACAGGAGAGCAGGCAGAGAGGAAGGCATTAGCATTAAGCGGAGAAACTTACCTTGGCGGGTCCAGGCCAAGACAGGCTGCGTAGCTCACTGTGTAACAAATTTAATGTAAGAGAGTTATTAGGGGTGGGGACCAGAGGCTATCTCAGAGTGGAGGAGGGTGGTAGAGAGGGGGAAAGAGAAAGAGGGAGGGAAAGGGATGGGAGAGAGGGTGGGGGAGAGAGAGACCCAGACAGACAGACAGAGAGTCAGAGAGATAGAGAACGAGGGGTGTCCAGACAGACCTTTCAAAGGGTGTGTGCTGCATAGGAAAATATACGATTTAGAGCCCCAGTGGAAATGTGCCCTACCTGGTGGCAGAGGTGATAACAGGGAGAGAGCGAAGAAGACAAAAAGATAGCCCACAGCGAAAATAGAGGGTTATAATGAGGAGTGTGGGTAGCTGGGGGAGGAGAGCCTATGAGCTGGAGTTTAGGGTGGGGACAAGGTGATGGAGGCTGGGATGCTAGCAGGGACTCTGAAATGTGTAACAGGTACATGTGACACTCACTGAGGGAGCCTGGGGGCCAGCAAGTGCTATGGTATGCTGGTAGGTACCATAGGTAGCCATTTGTCCCTTCTGTCTTTTGGAATTTGGGGAAATGGAGTTTCCTTTGGACCTAACAGTATTATGTTCTTTCTTCTGGATCTTAGGTCGGCTTCCTCCCAGGCAGAACCTGAAACAAGGGAGGCAGAGGCAGGACTTCATCTGTGAGAGGGAAAGAGGGACCGGGGTGCTATAGGGTAGTGTATGTACATTGGGGGCAGCGAGCGTTCCACCTGAGCAGGAAGACTTGTCAGAGCTATCATGCCTGAGAATAAAGACGTGTGTATGACTGGTCAGTTATCAGGCGACTGTTGCCCCAAGGTGGCACAAACTTTCCAGTTCTTTCTGTCTAAAGCTTCAGATATTTGTAGGTGGCTGTAGCTGAACGCTTGACGAACAGGTAAGGGAACTGACGGAGTGCGGAGGATATGCGCAGAGACGCACAGCTCTCAGAGGGCATGGGCAGAGCCTTACAGCGCCGTGGAGGGCATGCGCAGAGCTGCACAGAGCTCTTCCTATTGTGGGGCTTTGGACCATTGGCCCAGTGAGTCCCAGAAAGCCTTCCACTCTTCCCGTTGTGTCACACTGGCACTCCCTTCTCTACCTTCTCCCTTCCTTCCCAGCACCCGGCTCCACATCCACTCCCAACATCCCTCAGTGTTTTGGTTTGGACCTGAAACGTCCTCCAAAGACTTGCGTGCTAACCTCTTCTCTGCTTCCTGGTTGCCACCATGCCCTGGACCCAGGAAGCTAAATGATCATGGATTGATACCTTTAAAACCACAAACCAAAATATACCTTCTTCCTTTCATTTTAATTAAAGTTTGTAGTAATTGTTGTTATAGAGATAAATTCTTGTGATGTGTCCCTGGCTGGCCTCAAACTCACTATGTAGTGACAGACTGGCCGCCAATGCAGGAGTTTGCCTGCCTGCTCTGTTAGCATTAGAGATCTGCGTCACCGGGGGCTGGAGAGATGGCTCAGTGGTTAAGAGCACTGACTTCCAGAGGTCCCGAGTTCAAATCCCAGCAACCACATGGTGGCTCACAACCATCTGTAATGAGATCTGATGCCCTCTTCTGGTGTGTCTGAAGACAGCTACAGTGTATTCATATAATAAATAAATAAATCTTTTTAAAAAAAAAAAAAAAAAAAGAGATCTGCGTCACCACACCCAGACTGTTTCTCCTTTAAGTTGATTTTTCTCAAGTATTTTTTTCACAGTGTTGAAAAACTAACCAACGTACTTCAGATTTTGAGGTATTGGTGAGAATCTTTGAAAGGACTTTGTCAAGCCTTGTACAATTCCTAGGATGATGTGAACTTAGGACCTGAGGATTCCCATGCCCCTCTGCTATGTTCTAGAAGCTAATACCTCCTTTATCTTCACTTCTAGGGCCTTGGACCCTTCTCTAGTTTTCGATGTTCGTCTTGGTAGTTTGAAATAAGTTACAAATTGTTTGACATCCTACCTCCAAAAGTCAGTGGCTCATTCCCATCCTCTTGGGTGCTGATTGGATGTAGTGGGTCTCTTCTAATGAGTAGAAGATGGGAGAAAGGAAGAGCTGTGCCTAGGACACAAGAGGCATCCACACTCCCTCTAGCTCTGTGACTGCTGGATCAGACTGAGAAAAGCCACCGACACTTCTTAGAGGAAGTTCAACCAGCCCAGGAAGAATTTCTTCACCCTCTTTCATCTGTTCGTCTCTCTCTTGTGTCTCTTCATTAGCAGCTATCTTAAATTTGTCTTCAGGTGCTTTCTCCGTGGCCCTCTGGGCTACGTTGGTCTTAACCCCATCTCCAGCTGCCTCAGACTCTTCTACAGGTAGCATAACTTCCTCCTGTTCAGGAACCAGCTCTGCCTTGACCTCCTCTACACTTGAGTCATCTTTAGTTTCTGTCTGTCTTTCTGCAGAAGTCTGTGGTTCACTAGGAGTCTGATCTGCAGTTGATTGTCCAACAACTGGACCATTGTTGGGAAGAACTGTAATCTCCTGCCCTGGCTTCTCAGAGACTTCTGATCCAGCCCCTGCAGCCACTACTGGTGATATTTCAACATCCTGCCCTGACAGTTGCGCAAGAACAGCCTTTCCTAGTTCACTCTCAGAGGTAGCTACTTGATCCTTTGGCTCCTCCCCACCCACGTCCACTGACTCGACTTCAGGGTCTATTTCAGCTTCTATTTCTACCATCTTCATTAAAGCGCCCTGCTTTTCTGGAGCCTCAACAGGCTGATCTTCTGAAGTTTCTTTTGGCTTTTTCTCTAAGCTTATTATTTCCTCTCCCTCCTCCTGAGGCACTGTTTCTTTGAATTCTTTATTTTGAACATAAGCTCCAGAAATTGATTTTCCTTCCTCAGTACACAGTGATTCCTGTTCTGTCTTCCCAGAAGTGACCTCATCTTCATTCAGTCCTGGTATTGCTGCTTCTTTTGCTTCTTCAGAGGATTCAGTTAACTGCTTTGAAGTCGATTCAACTTTTTCCTGGAGCTTCTCTGCAGGCTCACTTATAGCCGTATCTTCTCTTCCACCCTTCTCCACTTCACTTTCCTGTTCTTTATCAGTTTCAGGCTTTGTCAGAGACTTGCCTTCTGCTTTTTTGGCTTCTTTTTCTCCCATGGTGTCATAAACCTGTTCTCTCAACTCTTCCCTTGCTTCCTCATCTACATTATCATTATTTTCTACCAAAGATTCACCTTCTGTTTTTTCTCCTTCTTCCTCTTCTACATGCACTCCTTCTAAGGCATTTCCCAACACTCCATTCTCCATTCTGGCCAACTCCAGAAGTGACTTCCCATAAAAAAAGAAGGCTTCTCCACACCCATTAGCCGTTTCTCCATACTTCTTACCTAAAAGACTAGCTGTTTCCTGGAATGCATTAACAGCTGCTGGAATATCACCCATCACCAGATGTTTCTGTCCTAATCCCAGTAGTTTCTTAGCTTCACTATCCACATACAGACTCTCCATTTTATCTGCAGAGGTAGAAGGAGCAGGAGCATCTTCAATATTGTCAGCGGAAACCAGCTCCATGGCAATGGCAGCAGTGGCTGTAGACTCTGTGGCCACCGTTCCCCTAAGGTGGTGGGCCAGTGGGCAGAATACTGCCTGTGAAGAAAACAAGAAAATTCCAGACAGTGAAGACTTACTCGGGCAGAGAAAATGGCAGATTGGAGTTTTGTTATTTTAAACTACAGAGTTTGCAATAATTTGTTAAGCTGTAGTTAGTAGATTTTAAAATTGCATCAACCATTTTCATTTTCGAGTTTTATTCATCTTAGAAATCTGAGGCTGGCTAAAAGTGTATTATTTCTGTAAATGATGTAGTTTAACTTTCCACCTTAAGGAAGGATCTTGAAAATTACATAAGATATCAACATTGGTGTCCTCCCTGGGGACTGATGGCATCCTTTCTCATTTTATTTCCTGAACAAAATTCAAAGGAAAGGTTAGGAATGCTCTGACTGCTGCCTCCAAGGGCTTTCCTATTTTACCTGCCTATCCTCACCTGCTTCTCAAGTCCTTTTCTGTTCTCTGACTTGTTGAAACCAACCCACTACCACCTTCAGATACCCATGGAGTAGAATCGGCTGTTCCTTTGCATCCAGGTATGTGGTCTCAATTTCCTTCATTAGAAATCCCTTAAGTAATGCTGTTCTCTTATAACATTTACTTGGACATTTCATTTATAAAAATATTGCATTAAAAAACAGAACTAAGGTTAGAACAAAGGACAGTGTCAAATGTCTAGGTAGATCGGCAGCTCATAGATCATGACTGAAGTCTCAGTACAGATAGTAGGGAAAAAGGTGTCCCATTAGGAGTAACTTGTGTGACTCTATTTTTATAAAAACATGATCACTTCAATGTAAAATACTTTGTTTTGAAATGTAAGCAGAGAATAAGGTTTAGAACCATACTTGATCTGGAAAAAGGAATCTTCAATAGAAGCACACCACTTAAAATGCAGGACACAAGCTGGGCGTGGCCACTCACATCTTTAATCCCAGCAGAGGAAGAGGCAGTGGCAGGTGGATATCTAAGTTCCAGGACAGTCAGGGCTACATGGAGAAACCCTGCCTTGAGAAAAACAAAACAATACAAAACAATAAAAATGCAGGACACAAAATATCACATACTGTAAGATAAGGATCATGGGGAAGTTATGGACACTCATGGACAAGGGTAAGGAAACCTGGAGAATGTGCGTGGTTATTTAACCCAAGGCTTAGACATCATACACACACCTTTGAAATTGTAAATTCAAAACCTTTCTAGGAGAAGTAAACAGGGCCACACACACGCACACATGCATGCATGCATGCGGGCACATACCCCCCCCTCCAAGGTGGATTTCCATAAACAAACCACACTATAGAATTTCAAACCCTAAATCAGGCTAGGGTTGAAGGACAGCATTCTTTCCTTCTGGCCAAAGGGAAGCTTCTGAGGCTAAGACTTCTTGTATTGGTTGAGGAGCTTTCCAAGGCTACTGTATGCTCTTTTCTTCTTTCTTAATAAAAAGTTTCCAAAGTGGTTTCATGGTTGATTATGTTGCCTGGGGAAACGTATAATTTGAAGAGTGCTAAGTTCCAATCTTAGAATCATACCAACTAGGTGGTGTTTCAGGCTGTGCTAACCGCTTTGGCTCCTGCTAAAAGAGCACCTGCCTCAGCCACATGTATTTGTGTTTGTGGCTCTCTGAGTTAGTGCATTTGTGGCTCTCTGAGGGAGTGGGTGTTTGTGGCTTTCTGAGTATAGAGGCAAGCTTAGGGGTGACAACAAGGAGCTGTGGAACAGAGCTATACTGCAAAGCAGTAAGGCCTGCGTTAGGTCTCTCTATAAAACCATTTATGATCTCTTACACACCATTCATTAAGTAACGTAATAAGCAGCACAGGTCACATTACAGATGTACCCGTGGTTAACTTTAAAATGTGCCATCATCTCCAGGAGGAATTGTGCTTGGAGCAGGGCCATCTGTATTGCAGTGACAAAGTGTTTCCATCTGCCCTGTGGCTGGCAAAACACCCGTCACTGATATCTGTTCTTGCCGTCAAGCCTGATAATGTCTCTTCCCTTCTTTGATAAATAGAGGGGAGTGGAAGTAACTTCATACCAACACAGTAGATCTCCACAGAGAGAACTCCAGTCTTGCCCTTCATGGCTAGCTAGAGGGGACCTTGAAGAAGGCAGATGGGTGTGCTGAGGAACTTATGTTCATGTTGAAGAACTGTGTAGAAGAATGGCTGAGGTCTGCAGCTGCAGCAAACAGTTGACAAGACTTCCTATGTCATTGTCATTCCTGGTCTGAACGTCTTTGTGAAAGGTAAACTCTTGTTTATAAAAACTTCTTGTTTGGGGCTAGAGTAATGGTTCCAGTTGAGGGCTCTGGCCTAGAGGACCTGGGTGAGACTCCCGGCACACACAAGTCTACAGGTCAGAAGATCACTTATGGGACTTGATTTTCTCCTTCTATCGTGTGGGTTCTGGGATTGAGTTGATATGTCAGACCTGGCAGCAAGGCCTTTGTCTGCTTAGCCATCTTACCAACTCAATAGGTATAATGGAGCTATGTAGAATGCCTTAGATTTTGGATCGAACCTAGGTCTTCATGCGCGCAAGGCAAACAATCTACCACTGAATGACAGTCACAGCCCTTATTTGACAATTTCATACCTCTACAATGTATCTTGAACATATCCATCCCCAGCTCTCTCCTTTCACTCTCTCAACATGTCCTCCTCCCACCTTGGTGTCCCCCCTCCTCTTCCTCTTCCTCCTCCTCCTCCTCCTCCTCCTCCTCCTCCTCCTCTTCCTTCTCCTCCTCCTCCTCCTCTTCCTCCTCCTCCTCCTCCTCCTCATCTTCCTCCTCCTCCTCCTCATCTTCCTCCTCCTCCTCCTCCTCTTCCTCCTCCTCCTCCTCCTCTTCCTCCTCCTCCTCCTTTTCCTCCTCCTCCTTCTTTCCAATTGTGTCCAATTAGTGTTGACTATATACTCATGGGTGTGCAGCCATCCACTAGAGCATAGGCAACCTACCAGCAGCCGCATCTATGGGGAAAAAAATGTTCCTTCTCCCCCAGGAGCCATCAACTACCAGTAGCTCTTTGGCTAGAGGTGGGGCCTCATGCATGCTGGGAATGTTGACTGGCTTGATTTTGTGTTAGTCTTATGCAAATAACCATAACTGCCATGAGATTACAAGTGAAATGGCCATGTCACATCCAAGAGACAGCATCTCACAGCACTTTTACCTATCCTTCGGCTCTGATCCTTGCGGAGGTGGATTGATACAGACATCCCATTAGGGATGAACATTCATCGATCAGACTCATCTCTTTGAGACTCTGCATTAACCACTACCCAGGGCCAAAAGAAGCTTCTCGGATCAATGTCAAAAGCAGTGCTGATGTGAGCACAAGCATGAGTATTAAGTAGGCAGTTTGATGACATATCCTTTGAGCAAAATAACAGTAGTATATTTGTCCCTGGGGCCTTATATAGGGGTTTGTTTCTTATAGTTATGAAGGCTGCCAAATTAACATCTGATGCCATATGGGTTCAAGGCAAAGAGTGAATATAAAAAGCACAGCATCCATCTCTGGCAATGACCTCCTTGCAGCTCATTGCAAGGTTGTCTTAGTTGGGGTTTTACTGCTGTGAACAGACACCATGATCAAGTCAACTCTTATAAAGGACAACATTTAATTGGGGCTGGCTTACAGGTTCAGAGGTTCAATCCATGATCATCAAGGTGGGAGCATGGCAGCACCAGGCAGGCATGGTGCAGTAGGAGCTGAGAGTTCAACATCTTCATCTGAAGGCTGATAAAAGGAGACTGGCTCTCACGTGGTTAGGAAGAGGGTCTCATTGCCCACCCCCACAGTGACACACCTACTCCAACAAGACTACATCTCCTAATAGTGCCACTCCCTGGGCCAAGCATATTCAAACCACCACAAAGGTGGAGGGAACCTCAAGTGAGGAAGTGCATAGGTGGGATGGAGGGAAAAGCAGGATTCATCCTTTTCTCAGGAGGTCTTTCAGGAAAACCCACTTTCCTAATGATGACCTTAGTCAAGGTACCCTCAGGACCTAAGCTCCTGTTAGAAGTTTCATTCCTAACACTGTTACCAAGTCAGCTTAACAGACTATAACACTCAAACCACAAGGATGGATTAAGACACTTAACTTTAAATGCTCATGATTTCTGTAATTATAGTGTTGAAAATTCTAGAAGTCACCCAAAACATGAATTCACATGAGTTTTCATCTTTCAGTCTATCTTTTAAATTTCTTACAAGTACTTATAGTTTTGTTTGTGTATTTCTCACCTCTAAATTTCAAGATTTTATGACCCTTACCTTGTTGCCTCTGGATACACTGTTATCTCAAATTCTTCTCACTTTTGTGTCTGTTTTCTGCCCCTTCTGAAAAATACTGTACAGATACTCTGTTAGGTGAGACCTTTGCTACTGGACAAACTCCTTCCGTGTGTTCACTTAGGGTTGAAGAGATTGACTACTTATCTCTTAGCGACCTCAAAAGACGAGAGGCTTAGGGGAGGACTACGATCAATGGCTTTTATTTTATTCATATTCTAAATTTCCCAAGTGTTCAACAAGAACCATTTATTGCCTTTATTTACAACTCCAATGATGATCTATTTATAATAGATGAGCATCACTGATCTCCTTCATAAATGGCTATGGATCTATTATTGTATAGAAATCCGTTTAGAATTTGCATCGTTTTAAAACTATAGAGATTGTTTCTATATTTCACTGAAGTTGTACATTTTGTCTTTCTACAAGTTAAAGCTACTGTAATCTCATCACTTATAATGAGCTAATAAATAATTTGATTTATTGAAGGCAGATGCCTAGTTTGTCATTACTTTATTTTATTTTGTTTTATGAAAGAATCCATGCGTCCTAATCTGGTCTGGAACTTCTCATGTAGCCAAGGGTGACCTTGGACTTCTGATACTTCTATTTCTACTTCCCAAGCACTTGGATTGCAGGTGTGCATCACTATACCTGGTTTATATGATGCTTGACTAAACCCGGGGATTTGTTCATGCTAAGCAAGCACTATATTACCTAAGCTGCATCCCCAAGCTCAAGTCTGTCATTTTACAAAATTACTCACACTACATATCTTCAGTCAAATATCAAATATTAGTTATGACATCATAAAACTTATAACATAAAACATCTATTTAATTTTTGTGCTCCTGTAAATGATGATAAACATCTATTTTTTCCCCTTGAGACAGAGTCTCACTTTGCAGCCCTAGACTTCCAGGAACTCAGAGATCCTCCTACTTCTGTCTCCTGAATGCTGGAATTAAAGGTGTTTGCCACCATGCCTGGTTTGACTTGATTCTTTTGGTTTTTTGTTTGGTTTGGTTTAGTATTTTGAGGGAGGGTCTTACTAAATACCCTTAGCTGTTCTAGAACTCACTGTGTAGACCAGATTGGCCTTGAATTTACAGAAATCTGTCTGCTTCTGCCTCCTGAGTGCTGGGATTAAAGGTGTGCACAACTACACTCAGGTATTTATTAGAATTTTGTGTTTCTGTGTTAATGTTAAAATGAATAATAGAGGACAATAGATGTCTCCGTGGGTTTGTATCTGCAGGAGGACGTATGCACTGTAGTCAGGGCCTTGGAGTTGGTGACAGCTGAGTTGATGTTCTCTGTACTCTCTGTCACCTCAAGCAAACATTTTGCCATTCTGAGATACATTTTTGTCACCTAAACAATGATGTAATAGTGGTATTTGACTTATAAATTAATTGTGAAGATTAACAAAATGCAGAGGGAAAGAAATTCTTCAGGAATGTCCTATTTTTGTTGAATAAACTGAAAAAAAAATAAAGATGGTTTTCCCTGGAGGAATGAAAAAAAAAGACTGAACAGACAATACTTTCGGTAGGAATGAAAGAAAAGACTGAGCAGACAATGCTTTCGGTAGGAATGAAAGAAAAGACTGAGCAGACAATACTTTCAGTAGGAATGAAAGAAAAGACTGAGCAGACAATGCTTTCGGTAGGATACGGAAATAAAAACCGTAGTTATTGTTTCTATGCACCTTTTGAATCAGACGACATTTACTGAAACCAAACTCGAGTTTATGACCTTCTGCTAGGTGCATTCTGGGTCTTTTTGTCATTCAGGGAATGTTATATGGTTTCTTCCAATCAGTGAGGGGTTTTAGAAAAGGCTAATGACAGCTCAGATGAACAGCACCATAGCTGCTGTTGTAAAGACCAGCTTACCATTAGATGAAAAATGCTTAGCATCCAGGAAGTGTCCAATAAATACTGCTTCTTGATAGTTCTACTGCAACAGTACACATTTCTCCTGCCCTGAGTAAGCTTATGGCTATATAGGAACATGTGACATGAACATAGAGAATCATAACTCAAGGCTTGAGGTTAAGAATGTGACGAGATATATAAAGGTGCCAAGCATTGGAGAGGGGGAAACTGAATGGAGAAATTGCCGAGGCACTTACATGTGGACCACAGGTTATTTCTCAGGAGCCTCCTGCCTCTGCCTGTAGTAGCTGAAATCTCTGGGTACTGAGTCCTCTTGGAGAACCCCAGAAAAAGCTGCTGTTAGTGTAAACTCAAGATTCCCTTGGTTACTATCTATCTTAGTTAGGGTTTCCATTGCTGTGAAGAGACACCGTGACCAAAGCAACTCTTCTAAAAGAAAACATGTAATTGGGGCTGGCTCATAGTGTCAGAGGTTCAGTCCATTATCATCATGGCAGGAAGCATGCCAGCGTGCAGGCAGACATGGTGCTGGAGGAGCCCAGAGTTCTACATCTTGATCCACAGGCAGGCAGGAGGAGACTATCTTCTAAAGGTGGCCAGGAGAAGAGTCTCTTCCACCCTGGGTGGAGCTTAAGCATACTCAAAGCCAACCCTCACAGTGACTCACTTCCTCCAAAAAGCCACATTTCCTAATAGTTCCACTTCCCATGGGCCAAACATATTCAAACCACCACTCTATCCTTCACACACAGTTTGTTGGTTGTAACTGCATTGACACTACTCCCTACTGAGCACGTTCCAGTATATTGTCAGGCACCAGCCACTGGATGGAAGCTTTGTTCGAGGTAGGATTCTGGCTGATAGATCCAGGTCACTTAGGTCTAGAGAGATTCTGTGCCACAGGCAAAGGGGTCTGAGGAATACCTTGGAAAAGAGACTTGAAACTGCATACAAATTCTTTGAGGCTCCAAGTCATCTTTTTAAATTCCTTCTTATCCTTTTACGTAGTCTTACATGCCATTCACAATGCTCAGGCCTGCTGGCAGGCTGAAAGGTAGCTAGCTGGATGGGAAGAGTCCTGGATTTGGGTCAGAAGAGCATTTGGAATCCTGAGTCCATCACTTGGACAAGATGGAAAGAATTGTAACTTCCTTAGCCATGAAACAGAATTAGTGATACCTGCCCCAAGTGTCTCATGGGAGGACTGGGTGAATTAGTGTGTATGAAACCTGAATTGTTGCTGTCAGGGGCATGACTCCTTTTGCCCTTGATTTTAGATGTAGTGAATGTTTCCCTTAAGTAAGTGTTTGCTGCTACCCTTGAGCAAGACAAATAGGTAGAAGACTTGTGAGCCTGTTAACACCATGATCTGCTTTAAACTCATCCTGAATTTGTTTCTCCCTACAGGGAAATCCCTGGTGTGCGCATGGGAGAATTTTGTCATCTTTTCATAATTCATCACAAATACTGTGATCACTTTAAAGCCATCACTAGGAAAAGCAGGTTTCCTCAGGACCTGCAGTGCCATTCACTAAAACGGATAAAAGATGACCTTGTTTAAATACAGGCTGTAATTATTTCAGATTCTGACAAAAGGCTTTTCTCTGATCAGAGTCACTATGCCTTTGTTTGCTTGCCTGTCTTTTTAAACAATGCAAGCTCTTGCAAGGACACTACAAAAATAGAAATGCCCATCCCAAGGTTTTAAAGAAACTTTTGGATTGATAAATTATTTATTTTTTAGCATTCCTGCTCTGATTGATTTTATTTTAGATACAGGACATTAAAGAACTTGCTCAAGGTTAAAAGCAGCCAGATCTGAAAGTCAGTTTCTTTTTTTTTCATATATATTTGTGTGTGCGTGTGCATGTGTGATGTGTAAAAGTGAGAGGGTACCTTACAAGAGCTGGTTCTCTCCTTCTATGTGGATTCTTAGATTAAACTTAGGTTATCAGGCTCTGCTCTGTGACAAAAGCTTTTGTATGCCGAGCCATTTTGCCAGTCCCCTCTTTTGATAAACAAGTCTTGGTTCACTGCACTTACTGAATATAAGCTGGGCTATGGAAGCCTTACCACTCACCATCTCTCCCCCCTCGCCCAAATGCACAGACACATTCCCTTGATACAAAGCAGACAACAATGAGAAATATGAGGTATGAAAATATTATAAAGGTAGATGAGGGGATGAATCAATTATGACTCAGACAGATGAGGAATCTGAGACAATTTTATGGAGGGGAAGAATTATGAGCTGCGGCTAGAGGCAGGTTTGGTCACTGTTAGGAGTAATAGGGACCAAAGACACCTTCTCAGGTAATGTTCTGGCTAGCATCAGTAAGCATATAGGACCCACAAAACAGCCAATAGATCTGAGCGTGCACAGACTAGGGTTCAAAATGCCAAGGATTCTGAATTCTGATTGAGGCTAGGCTTTGTTTACCAGGCATTGCCATCAGTGGTCTTTGGTGGAAATAAGATGCTATTATGGCACCAATTTAGAAGGAGAGACTGCAGTCAGGAAAGCAGCAACTTGATTACTCAACCCTTTAATAAGTAGGTATGTGTAACAGGACCCTAGATCTTAGAACAACTGACTCCATGATGGAAGTACCATTCAGGCCATAAAACCCAGCACATAGAAAGCACCACTTGCAAAACAAAAACAAAGACCCAATCCATCAAAGTCCATATTTCTGAGAAAATATAAATGCACTAACCTTGCCTTTTGGCTTCTGTATTTCTGCTTTTGGCAAACTGTTCTTGTTAACTGTAGTATGTCAATCCAGAATATGGTTTTTGTTTAAAACCATATTGCTTAAAAACTCACCTCGAAAAAGGCTTGGGGCCGCACTGGGATCCTGAACACCCACTGTAGGCATCAAGCAGCTAATAAAGACTTTCTGTTGGCTTAAATCCATGTCCAGGCAGTCTTCTCTGGTGCATTCAGTATGGATGGTTCCTTCTCTTTAGGTAACAGTTACAGTGTTGGGTATTAGGTAAACCAGCACAAAAAAGGCAAACTCCTGCTCTGGAGTGAACAAGTGCTTACCAAATGGGCCAAGAGGTGGTAAGAAAAATGTGTTCAGAGATACAGACGAGGGGACTGAACCAGGAGCAGGTTTTTAAAAAAGAGATTAGCTAGAATAACAAGGCACAAGAGTTCATTCTAGAAATGGCATGAAAGAGGTATGAACTCTCATGACAGGTTCCATGAACAAGGGACGTCATGAGACCAGGGTTAAAGCAGTGGATGGGGTCAAGATAAACATTAGCTTATCGTGTATGAGGCCCTAGGTTTAATCATCAACACCACAAAAATAACGTTAAGTACGTAAGTAAGTACGTAAGTACGTATGTAAGTAAGTACGTAAGTACGTACATAAGTAAGTACGTAAGTAAGTACGTAAGTATGTACGTAAGTATGAAAGTAAGTACGTGAGTACGTAAGTATGTAAGTACGTAAGTATACACGTAAGTAAGTACGTAAGTAAGTACGTAAGTATGTAAGTTAGTATGTAAGTATGCACGTAAGTAAGTACGTAAGTAAGTACGTAAGTACGTAAGTAAGTACGTACGCAAGTAAGTACGTAAGTAAGTAGGTAAGTGAGTGAGTAAATAAATACATAAAGCTGTGGGTGGAGAAGAAAGGGTGGGGACACAGCTGGAAAGGCCAGTGGACTGGAGCATGAGATATTTGAGTGTGTTAGGTAAGAGATGAACTTTAACCAGGAAGTAATGAAGGGTTCCTGAGCAGAAGAGGAACTAGGATAAGTTTAAATAGCATTAAAACCATCCTGGTGAAATATTGTCAGGTCTTAACCTTGATGGATCCAGGCAGTGAGACTGAAAAGGTCTTGTTATTTGAATTGATGTAGGAGACACTCAAAGTAACGGAATAGATGTTAATAGATTCACTTAGGAGAATTAAATCACACTAAGCAGAATGTAGCTAAGGGAGAGCTGCTTACCAAACGCCCCAAAGGTAAGTAGTGTTAGCCAGGCCTGTCAGACATAAGCAACATTTACGATGCTGGGATGTAAATATTTGTTCACCAGGATTGACAAGCTATCAGGCCCATCCCAAAGATCATGCCTGTAACAGGCAGCTCAAGGGGGCAGTTCAGGGTTACAGCCAATGTAAGTCCTAGTCTGCCATAAAACCCCAGTCCTTCTCTTGAGAAAAGCACAGTTCTGCCGTGTAGGCAAGACGAACCCAGGAAATAACTATTCAACAAGAACAACACTGTTGTACTGTAGCTGAACGGATTTAAAGTTACCCATGTATGGCTTACAAATAAATGAGACTCAGACTGCAGTTATTTTATTTGGCTTTGACAATTACTGGGGGGTAAACCCTAATCTACTTTTCTAACTGCAGGCCTGGTTACTTCCCTGGCGATGTTCCTCAAATCCTTGCTGTTTCTCCTGGCCATGTGCTCATGGTCCATCCCCTCTCATGGCTCCTTCTCTTCTCTCCTCCTCATTCTCCCCACCAACCAGATAACTCAAAATCCACCTATCTCTAATCCCTCTAGTCATTCTCTGTGGCCATTCTTATTTAACAAGGAAGCCGGGCAGTGGTGGCGCACGCCTTTAATCCCAGCACTTGGGAGGCAGAGGCAGGTGGATTTCTGAGTTCGAGGCCAGCCTGGTCTACAGAGTGAGTTCCAGGACAGCCAGGGCTATAAAGAGAAACCCTGTCTCGAAAAACAAAAACAAAACAAAAACAAAAAAAAATTAAGGAACAAGGTTTGCACAACAAAAGCTGGTTACTGCCTAGAACTTTGGGTACAGAATTTAGCATTACAATACATAGCAACAGACTAAACCTCAACCATGTACTTAAGAAATAATTCTGGCATTATCTTTGCTGTGTACATTTCCCATCTGCCCCAGTAACCGTCTCCTGTCTCTGTTCAAATTGTTGACAATATAACCTGGGGCTCAGACCTAAATCAGATTTAAGGATGACAGTGTGTATAAAAGCACAAGCCTAAGGTATATATAAGTTAGTAGAATCTTCTCTCTGAGGTCAGCTCTTCTTTAAGTATTTGCCACAGCAGGTAGCATGCTCCGCCCCTACCCCCAGTAAACAGTGCTCCACTTCTTTCTCTGTCTTGGTTTTTTTGTTTGTTTGTTTGCTTTTGGCTTTTCAAGACAGGGTTTCTCTGTGTAGCCCTGTCTGTCCTTGAACTTCCTTTGTAGACACTGGTCTTGAACTCAGAGATCCACTTGCCTTTCTTTACCCCTGGATGCTGGGATTAACTGTGTATGCCACTACCACCTAGCCCTTTATTAATCTGTTAAGTGTGTGGGATGCCTTCTCACTGGGAAGGCATATTATTTCCATATAACAGAAGTCACACTAACACAGAAAGTGATCACAATTCAAGATAAAGCAAGCCAAAGGATGGATATCAGGGGTTTCATATGGGAAGAAAGTGTGAAGGCTGGATTCAAAGAAAACAAGATTCTAGGAAGAGGTGTGGCTTACACCAGAGCATTCTGGGTAGAGGGTATAGGGCAGGCACAGACAACATGTCTGATTTCTATGGCTGTGGGAAGAAGGGACTGCATCTGTGGCGGGCATACGATGGTAGTGTGGTACACTTATAGAACACTCCAAGAGCAAGATGAGATGAAATCATTACTAGAGAGTTGACCTGTTCAAAAGCCATGGTTCAAGGCAATTTGTTTAGCTGCAAGAAGTTTGGGTAGCTTAGGAAATGGGAAATGTCTCTGATTATCCTAAAAATATGGTTTGTAGGATATGGATTCTTTCATTTTGTCCAAATATATATGATCCTATTTTCTCCGGCATGGACATGAAATGATTTTTCCCCTCAGTTACTATCACACAATATTAGCTATTTCTGGCTAATGTAACACAGTTCTTGAAGAAGTACTATTTCTAGAAAGCATCCTGCCAGTGAATTGTGCAACTTGGCAGCTGGTACCTTTCTCAGTATCAGAAGAGAGGCCCTGCATATCTTAACAGACTTTCCTGGGACTAGTCTACATGACCCTGATGTGTTATTATACACAGATGTCAACCATGTAGTGACTTGGGATCCCTGTGACTGTGCTAAGGGTCTCATGTGGAGTCAACAGTGAATTGGGGGGGGGGCAAAGGGCGCATGGAAGAACTGAGCAATGATGGAAGAAAGATGCGGGATGGGAGGGAGAATTTAGAAATAAGTAATGCCTACAGAGCTGGAACTGTAGACCCAGGAAAGAGAAATCCATGGTGGTGGGAAAGGAGGACATACTGAGAAGGCTAGGCCTATTCCATGACAGGCTTCAAATTGGCAGTTAAGGAGACTAGACCTAAAACCCCAGGCAGCTAGTCAGAAAGTGCCCCACCATCTGGCCTGAGGCAAGGACAATGGGTCAGCAGTTTCCAGCCAGCCCCCAAACCTCAGTAATGGAATGTACAGAGATAGAACAAGACAAAGCCCTGGGATTCCTCAGTAACAGTTTCCAGCCACCACGTCCCAGCAATGGGTCTGGAATGCCTAGAGGTTGAGTAAGAAAAAGTCCAGCTACCCTGGGATCCCCTAAGGTGCTTTGCCATCTGCCCCAGTAACCATCCTGTCTCTGTTCAAACTGTTGATGGTATAACCTGGGACTCAGACCTAAAAGAGATTTAAGGATGACAATGTCCTACAAGCTCACTTCGGGGCCTCTCTATCTAGGCAATGAGGAGATCCCAGAATGCTGGACTTCTGCAGAATAAAACACTTGTTTACATGCTATTTGAGTCCGGGATGTCAGGGACCCTTATAATACCATTCTCCTTAACTGCTTCTTCAGGGATAGAGCTTAAATGCACGGACTAGAGACAGAAGGGATTAGAAAGGAAACATAGACTTTTAATGAGAGAGAGAGAGAGAGAGAGAGAGAGAGAGAGAGAGAGAGAGAGAGAGAGAAGGAGACAGAGAGACAGACTTTTACAGTGGGAGGATCCAAGATCCAAGGATTTCTATGGAGAAGGTATCTTAAACCAGATCCTGTTTTTAGTGGCTGCCTCAAGCCATCTCTGTGGTTTTGTGGCAGGGTTATACTTAGAAAGTCTGGCCAGGGAGTAGGTGTCATTTGTGATTTAAAACTAAAGAAGATATAAAGGAAGATAACAGCATATTGAAAACAGTCAACCAATCCCTCTTTCCTAAAGCACTCCCTTCTGATAGGCTGTGTGAGACTGCCAACTTCTTGTATCCCTTCTCCTGGGCCTTGTGAAATGGCCAGCTGGCTTCCTGTATCCCTGGTGGCTTCACTCACATTGTATGTGTTGCTTCTGCTGTCTTATCTAAGCTCCAGAGGAGGAAGCAGCCTCAGGGCCCTCAACTCTGCCCCAGCTACCTGACCTGTGCAGGGGAACTCACCCAGACCTGGTTTATACATCACATTACATGCAGATGGCCCCCGACCTCCAGTTCCTGCCATTTCACCGCATCCTGACTCAGATATATAAACATATACTTGATGTTTCTGTTTGGCCATCGTGCAGACATCTCAGAGTTTATGAAGACAAAATTACACGCTTGATTTTCCTGCCCAATCTTATTCTTTCCACTCGCAAGCTACCGCCATCCATTCAGTTCCTTAAACAAAAATCATCACTAGTCCTCTCCCTCCCCCTGCCCCTTTCTTCTTCTTCTTTTTTTTTTCTCCAGCTAATCAATAAGCAAGTGTCAGCCGTCCTGCTTTTAAATATATTGCAAGCTGCCCATTTCTTTGGCTCTGTTAACCTCACAGTGGGAAGCTCTCTTCTCTGCTGTCTGGACTGCCTGCTGTGTCCATCCCATCCGTGCCTGCTGTCTGACAAGAAACAAGAGGACGCATGCTCTCTGCATGCTTTCTGTGGCCTGCAACTCTCTGTGCTCTGGCGCCGCCCTACAATTCCAACCCATCTCGTTTGACTGTTCGTGTTCACTCTATTTCTGATCTTTTACCAATTCCTTTAACAAGTGCGTCTTTGAAATGACATGGCTGAAAACTGGGCAGGGATCCAGGAGGAGAGACGACCTAAGAAGCTTGGTAAAGAGACAGAGACAACAAAAGGCAAGCACTCTGTGGGCTGCTGTTTCTGGCAACAGGCCTCTGTTCTGTGGAGCGCTGCTGAGACAGATACTGGGTGTCTCCTAAAGCTGTTAACCGATGAGAGGCTGCATTTATCTACCATCTCTTACCCTCCAAATTCAGGGTTGTCTGGAGGGCATAAATACCCCTTTCAGGCTGTAGTTGGTATTCACATGTCTGAGGCGGGTGGCTGAGAGCTGCAGGTGTATTTGAAAGAACACCAGAGCTAAAGACCGAGGCGGACGGAGGAGCCTGTTGGCCAAGGAGACCAGAGGAGTCTTCTGCTCCATGATTTTCTTGTCTTGGAGGCTTTGTATGCATTTCCTTAACTTCAGCTTCTCTTCCTCTCATTCTGCTAGCAGCTATGTCCCTTTTGACCTGTAGGTATCAGTGTAAATCTTACTCCCTCAGAGATGCAGGCTTAATCCCCCAATCTAAACAAGGCTCCCCTTGGCACTGTCTATCACTATACTGTCAAGGGTACCTACTGGGGATATGCAACTATGTGTTTAGCATTAGACGTTGTTCCTGTGAGCCATATGAAATTGCAACTCTGTCCTATTGGTGTCTGCACGTCCACTGCCTGGCATTATACTGAACCTCGAGCCTGCTTCAGATCTTTCTTTTTAGGGGCCACCAGAGGCATGGCTATTCTATAAGCCTTCTCAGAGCTACAGAAGTTGTTTCCTGGGAAATAATAGGAATGGTTGGAAAGGGGAGGGGGTTCCCATATGAGAGAGGAGGGTTCAACAGACCTTGGTGGAGCATCCACTGTGGGTGAGACCTTGTCCAGGGGTTGGAGATACTGATGTGAGTGATGTGAGGACAGTGCCTGTCTCTGGGGGCTCAAAGGGGCTTAGAAGTGATAGACAGGAGGCCATAAGGCCTTAAGACTCAAGGTGATAGGAGACAAATAAAATAAAATTAAAAAAAGCAAGGTGTATCAGGTAATAATTAGATAATGGTGCCCGGTCCAGCTTGTTCCCGGGCAGCCACCATGTTCCCGCTGCTCTGGCTAACTAGACGCGCTGGCCCTTGCACCCATGAGTCGCCAGCGTGGTAGCTGGCTGTGCCAATCCATCACACTGTCTCCACAAAGCGTGACTGAGCCCCTGACAGTATCCACCATCCTCGCGGTACCCGGTAGAATGAAGACTCTTAATGCTCAATTAACAAAATGTCCACACAATTAGAACAGTCACCCAATATCTAACATTAGATATACGTTGCTACCCAGGACTGCTCTCGATCCATCTGTCTTCCTCTATGGTGCATAGTCTCCTTTCTCCTCCTCTTCCTCTCCTTCTCTCCTCCCAACTCCTCACTCGGCCTACCTCTCATAAAGCTCAATCACCGAGCTTTATTGCAAATGTAGCGGGAAAATATCCCACTACAGCAAGGTACAAATTAGTTGTCTTAGTTAGGATGACTATTGTGGTAAAACACTATGTCTGAAAACTACTTGGCAAGGAAAGGGTTTATTTGGCTATGTTTCCACGTTACTGGTCATTATTGAAGGAAGTCAGGACAGGAAATAAATAGGGCAGGAACCTAGATGCATGAGCTGATGCACAGGCCATGGAGGGATGCTGCTTACTGACTTGTTCCTCATGGCTTGCTCAGCCTGCTTTCTTCTAGAACCTAGAACCACCGCCCAGGGATGGACCCATCCATAGTGCGCACTGGGCCGTCCTTCATCAATCACTAATAAAAACATTTTATTACACAGGCTTGCTGACAGCCCTTTCCTATGAAGGAACTTTCTCAGTTGAAGTTCCCTTCTCTCAGGTGACTCTAGCTTATGTCAAATTGACATAAAACTAGCCAGCACACTAGGCAATGTTTTAAGAGTTTGTTTTTGAAGTGTGTACACAAGCTGGGTATGCTGGCAGTCACCTGAGTCACAGCACTCAAGAGGCTGAGGTGGGAAGATTGTTTGGGTCCATGAGTTCAAGACTCAAGAGTAACTTGGGCAACATTGCAAGACATTGGGGGGTGGGGGTGGAGTGAGTAGGGAATAAGGGCATTTGGAGAGAGATTTGTGCTAGTATGTATATAACAATTTATAAAGGGTTATTTTGAAACTTTTAATAATAGACTTTTAACAATGTCACCAGAAATGAATTCAAGAGTTAGGGACAGAAGATTAAAAGTGATTTAACTTTCAATGTATGCCTTTCTTTATACATTTATTACAAGTGCATGATTTTACTTTTTAAGAAATACGCTAATGTCATCATTAGCTGGTAATTAAATTAAATTTAATTTAATCAGGGCTGGTAAGGTGAGATGGCCCAGAAGGTCAGAGTGTTTGCCTTTAAGACTGCAAATGTAACTTTCACCTGATGCAATTGTCATTTCAGAGGCTTACTGCTGAATAAGCTCACCCTTTCTAGTTCTTTCTGAACTCTGACTGGTTGGTTCAACTCAGCTGTTCTGGCCCAAACTCCTCTTTAAGCTGACTGACTCAAACTGACTTCTCTCAGTTTCTGACTGAATTGCTCTGCTTGATTTGCATTCAGTCCCCAGGACCCACATGGTAGAAGGAGAGAACAGACTTCTGCAAGTTGTCTTCTGTCCTCCACACTTGTGCCATGGCATGTGCACGTGTGTATGCAGGAGCATTTACATGTACATAAGCGTGTACATATGCATGAGCAAATGTGTATGTACAGTAAGTAAATGTAATTTTTTTTTAAGAAGCAAGCCAAAGAAAAACAAACAATCGAGCTGGAGAGATGGCTCAGTGGTTAAGAGCACTGAATGCTCTTCCAGAGGTCCTGAGTTCATTCCCAAATGTGCGTGGTTGCTGAGATAAGTAACATGGATTTACAGTATTTGCATAGTGGTTGGTAGTAAACTCAGCAGTACTCAGCAGTAACTGAGTATCAGCAGTACATGACGCGGACATCCTTAGCTTCTTAGCAGCTGGAGCAGGGTTAGCGCCTGGGACTTTGATGACAACTAAACTACTTCTGGAAACTGACTTTTTTTTCCATTTAAATAAAGGGTAAAGTATCCTTCTTAAGAGTGTTTGCTTTATTTTGTAGTATTGATGGAGAGTGGGGAAGCTAGCCAGCACGTTGATGTAGTTCTGGAACCCTAGCCTTCAGGAGGTAAAGCAGGAGGATCATAGTTTTGAGATCAGCCTGGACTACACAGAGACCCTGCTCAGACAATAGCCAAAACCCCAAACCACAAAACAAACAAACAAGCAAACTAAGTGAATAATAAACAAAAATTTTAAAATTCAGTATTTATTTCTCTCCTAAAGCCTAATAGGATGCCTCATAACACAGTGCACACAGGGATTTAGCCAAACAGACACCGTAAAAGTGTGGGGTTGTAGAAGCGATCTGGCCTAGACAGAGAAACTGAGCAGGGAAATATTTCTCCTAGGCTTTTGTTTTTGTTTTTCCTTGTTTTAGGGCAGAAAGGCCAGGGACCGTTTAGAGAAATACATTTGTTCCTACCATTTTTTTTCAAATGCCCAGGTGCTATATTTTGGGAGAATAGTGTATCCCAAATCTTATCCCTCAGTTCCCACAAATAGGAGGATATTTTGAACAACCTTAAGGAAGTACAGAGGCTCCATCATGGAAAAGGAAGTCCCGGGATTTTGTACAAGTTTGACTCCACATTCACACAAAGAATCCTTGAAACTTCTTGGCTCTAGATTTTGTGAGCATTAAACAAGAGCTGTCCAGTGCCCTTTTTGCTTTTGCATTCCTTCGTGGTCCAATTTGCTGTAGCCCCTAAAGATCTGGGATGATTTTTCTCCCCTCAACAATTCCGCTATCAGGCTATTTCCAGCTTCCAGTCCCTTCTCTCAGTGCTGTGTTTTCTGGTTTCTTATTACCCCTTGGGGTCATTGACAAATCAGTTTCTATCTCTTCAGCCTCAGCTCCTCACTGACAAAACTGCACCGCACTGAACTTTGTGGCTCTGTCCCTCTGGCAGGGAGTGTCAAGCCTGATCCAGCTTGAGTCTTCCTATGCCACTGCACAAAAGAGGAGAGTCTAGGACTGCCTCCCCACTTCCAAGCACTTTCCTCACCCCGTGCCCCCAGGGAGCTCTGCCTGTCATCCTAATTTATTTGCTTGTCTGGAGAGCAAAACGCAGAAGTGGCTGCAGTGTGACGACCCTTCCCTGCTCTCTGGAGTAGTGCCCTCCAAGTAGCAGCTGGTAGGTACAGTGTCCCCAAAGCTACTCCCTGTGGCTTCCCACCTCTCTCACTGCCTAGGTTCCAACCACATTTTGCTTTTGTGCTGCATGTGGAAGGAATCTCTTCTTTCTCCACACTTATAGAGAAATACTGGGGTGCTTGGAAAGAAGTCACAAAAACATTCCTGCTGTCTGCAGATTGACAATGGAGACCCAGAAATATCTGCACTGGAACAGCAATTTATGTTTGATACCTGATTTCAACTGCATCTCTCCCTTTCACTATTGATTCCAATTTCCCTCTTTGCTCTAATCCAGAGCAGACATCCTTCCTTCAGCCTGGCTAGCCAAGGAAAGGGCTGCCAATTGGCAGTGGCAGGCAGTAGGGGTTAGTGGTGAAAGTTGAGTCCCTTTGCCTATTGAGGGGATATAAGGTGTTGACCGGTTGTAACATGTACTAGGGTGCACATTTAGGCTTTGTGATCACTGAGATAGTGGTAGCTGGCTGCCTCTTGAGAGTGTTCCTGATGGACCAGCAACTTTATCAAGAACTTTTCTCTAATTATTATTATTATCATTATTATTATTACTTTATCATTTGAGATGGTTGGGTTTATTATTAACTTTGGTAGGTTTTGGTTTGAATCAATTTAAGCCTGATTAGATTATATTAAGGTTTTTTGGGAAGCTGCTCTCATGTGAGTTTACTGGCTCCAAGGACCCAGGCCAGGGAAGTCAACATGGGGGTTGGGAGTGAGGGAGAAAGAGAGAAAGAGCTTGTAGGCAGAGAGAGAAGAGAAGATAGAGGTAGTGTGGTGATTTGTATATACTTGGCCTAGGGAGTGGCACTATTAGAAGGGTGTGGCTTTTTTGGAGTAGGTATGTCACTGTGGGCATGGGCTTTAAGTCCCTACTCCTAGCTGCCTAGAAGCCCGTATTCTGCTAGTTGCTTTCATATGAAGATGTAGAACTCTCAGCTCTTCCTCCATCATGCCTGCCTAGGTGCTGCCATGCTCCCACCTTAATGATAATGGACTGAACCTCTGAACCTGTAAGCCAACCCAATTAAATGTTGTCCTTATAAGACTTGCCTTGGTCATGGTGTCTGTTCACAGTAGTAAAACCCTAACTAAGATGATAGATAGATAGATAGATAGATAGCAAAATGTCTGGATTGTATAGGGAAGAGTCTCTGGGGAAAGGGCAGCCCAGCCCAGACCCTGGGTTAGAAAGTTCAGGGTTGGGGGCAGGACATGCCAGGTAGGGACTGAAGGATGCTGGGAGAACCTGGTCTGTTTCAATATGTAAAATATGCACCTCAGTCCCTTGTCCCAGGATCCAAAACCAAACAAATTTCATGTAACAGTTTTGGAGTATAAAGCTTGGAGCTATTAAACAATTTATATAAGATCCTACAATTAGTAGGTAACAAAATACATTCCAATCACCCAGAAGGCTGCTCCAGTAACTACTCTTGACATTTTTTTTAAATTAATTTTTAAGGTTGCCTTACAAAATAATGGTTCTTATTATTACATCTTCATATTGACATGCCATTATACTTTGCTCTGACTAGGTACCCTCCCTCTCTGGCCTTCCCTGTCTGTTCCTCCCCCAGCCCCACCCCAGCCCCACCCCCACCCACCCCCAGTCCCACCCCCAGCCCCACCCCAGCCCCACCCCCAGCCCCACCCCCAGCCCCACCCCACCCCCAGTCCCACCTCAGCCCCACCCAAGCCCCACCCCAGCCCCACCTCGGCCCCACCTCAGCCCCACCCAAGCCCCACCCCCAGCCCCACCTCAGCCCCATCCCACCCCCTTTCCTATCCCCACTTCATCCCCAACTCTTGTTCTTCACAGCATTATAATCCCAAGTGCTATGAAATCTTTGGTGTTTTGAGCGTTGCCACAAAACAGTTTTGTGAGCCTGAAGTTTCAGCTTCAGGTTGCCTCTGTTGGCTTTCTTTCACAGTAACAAATTCTCTACTTCGAAACTCTTTGATGCACAAACAGTTAAAAATAGCACATGGAATTGCTCCTCGTTACGTGTAGAAGATCCATGTGAGACAAACAAGGACCATAATCAGAGGCTTGAGTCCCATTCCCCACATATCTTCTGTGTGTAGGCAAATGTTCCATTATCTTATCAACATGAAATTTGTTAAGATGGAGTGGTGCACACTTTTGATGACGGCGCTTCAGGAGGCAGAGGTAGTCAGGTCTGTGAGCTCAAGAACAGCCTGGTTTGAGAATAAAGGATACTCAACTGGCATTGCCTTTCTAGAATATGCTGGCTTTACAGATCTCAGAGGTTCCTGAGCTTTGTTTTACAGGTTAGTGACACAAGGAGCTTGGAGGCAAAAGTAGCTGCACCCCATGGGATGCATGGGTGTAGCTCAAAGTAACCACAAGCAGAAGAACTGACAAAACAAAGTAGAGGAGAAGAAGATATTGGGGAAGGAAGGAAGACAAAAGGAATAGAAACAGAGGAAGAATAAATTCTACCCATACCCCATTCATAAATAAACGAGTGTGGCCTACATGTGTGTGATGGCCACCCTTCTGTGAGACATTAGGAAACAATAACTTTAAAATAAAAATTTATCTTTGTTATCAGGGAACTTCTAGTTTAGTGAGGAAGATCGAGTACCTTCAACACTCAGCCACATTGGTAAGTTTCAAATTATAACTCCAACTTAGTGCCACGAAGACAAAATTCATGGGGTTTAAGACAAGGTAATACTAAGGTCCAGTCTCCCTCCCTCGGGAGGCAGGAGGGCAGGGATCTCAAGAGAGGTGGAGCTCAGCAAGTTCAGCTCCACCAGGGGCACGATGTTTAGTTTTTCAAGTCCTCGCTCCACACCCGACTGGTTCTAACTGTCACCTCCTTCTCCTGGTCCACTGCCTCTTCCCTTACACGTGCTCCTCCACCACGGTCACCTCCTCCCAGGAACTGGACGGTTACTGCTCAAAACACTGGGTGGTTGTCTGCTCGAGGGCTCATGTGTCAACAGCTCATCTGGGCAAAGACATCTGGGAGCCAGTTGCTGAACCTCTTCTTCCTTTCAGCTGTCTGTTCACCCACTGGAAGGCTTTTCTGAATCAAATGTCTGCTGTGTTCTTTACTACTTGTTTGTTCTTATAGAACATTTTGGTATTGCTTTTTATTATATGCAAAATATATACTTTGATAAACAGAGAAGAATATGGAGAATATTATTTTGTTTTATTTTCATTCTATAATAGAAAAGATAAGATTGGAAACACTCAAATTTCTGAGATCAGCGTCATTCGGAGATATCCTATTTCATGGGTCATGCTGATCTCACTTGTGCTAAGTTACATTGACTTTCAAACTATTGTTATTTTTTGAGCTACAAAAAATCTGATCAGTTTCTAGTTGGACAGCCATTAGGAGTTATATTAAATTGAAAATTGAGAGGTTGATCTTTTTATTAGGAATTTGCTACAACTGCTTTTTTTTTTCTTTTATTTCTAGAGCTGAGGACTGAACCCAGGATCTTGCACTTGCTAGGCAAGTACTCTACCACTGAGCTAAATTCCCAACCTCGTTACAACTGCTATTTGTCAGGGGTTCTCCTGATGGGGTTCTTCTGTTTGAATTCAAGGATTCAGAACTTAAGTGGGAGTCCATTGTCACCAGAGACAAAATATAGATACTCAAAATATACTCTTGTTTTGTTTCTTCCTGTGGAAGCAAAAGGCACATAACCAGGAAAAACAAAAACAAAAGCAAAACTACAAGCATGACGCCAGAACCCCAGCCACCGGGTCTACTGTTCCTTTTTAGGACGCACAGAGAGGGTGATGTCGCTGATGAAGCATCACCAGCCCCTCAAGGCATTAAGCCGAGTAGCTGCACCACACGCAAAAAGGCAGAGGATGCTGCATTTTCAAAAAGAACAAGTCTGTCTTGTTCCTGAGAAGTGTTCCCTACCCGAGGTGCATGTAGGAGTTTCTTTTAGAAGAGGTTGGTGACTGCCGTGACCCCTTTCAACTCGAGTTTTCATTTCTGCATAACTGCTGTAGAATGTTTGCCCTGTCTCCCAAGATAGAATTATAGAAATTTCATTATTGGAAAGGTCAAGTGGAAACTATCACTAAGGCAGAACGTGATGCTTCCCAAAGGGACGTGCATTCTGTAATTCATTCAGGCAAGAGTAGTCACCAGTCCAGGCATATAGTGCGGATCCCTCGGCTCTGTCCTGGGGAGCACCCTGTCTACTGGGGAGGAGCGTGATCCAGGTGGCCACACAGGTATTTGGGGCTAACCATAGTAAGTGCCAAGTGCAAGTTAGGAGCTAAGGAGCAGAGAGAGCTCTTGGCAGCCTACATCTTGAAAGGCACTGTCTTTTTTTTCTCGCTGCTTTTGGCTATTTCCTGCCCATGTCTTTGCTGTCTGTTCTAGAACATAGACCTAATAGGACAAGACTAAGAATAAGTCATTCACACACTAGTTCTGAACTAGTTAAGAAGCTTTGTTCAGCCCTTGGTGGAGAGCTTCTGACTGGCCCTCTGAAAGCGTCTGCAATATCTAAACTCACCTGTAAGGTACTTTTGACTAGACCACTACACTTAATAATGTGTGTTAGCCACACGATCTCATTTCCCACACAGGGGAGCTATTCCTTTCCTTAGTTCCCACTTACAGGGGAGAGAGCAGACAAGATTGGTGCTTCGCCCCCCCCTTTTTTGTCTCATTGTGACACAATACATTTTATCATGACTCAATTCTATGTTTCCTCGGTGGGTCTATAAATGTTGTGAAGGTGTATCCAGCGAGCACCAGTACATAGAAATAATTATTTGCTAAATGAATGAATAAATGAATGAGTACATGGTGACAAAGGAAACCTGTGTTCTGGTGGCAGAGAAAGACTTTGCCCCAATTTCCCAGTGGCATGTCACCAAACAAGTTTCAGCCAGACAGGAATTCAAGGCAACAATAAATGTCAAGGGCCAACCCAATTATTCACATGCCTAGACTGAAACTCTATAAAGGACATATGGAAACACACCAAACTTATCTTAAGCCTTTCCCCAAAATGTTTCCCTCCACATCTGACTTGTCAGCCCTGCTGCCAGAAGACCCAGGGGGAACCCCTCTCCCATACCCCACTTCATTTTCCTGTTCTGCCTCATATTGAGATGATTTTTCAGGAAAGTTCACTTACATATTGGACCTAAAACCTTTAAGGTTAGTGCAAAGGACCAGCCTTGGCTTGGAGAGGGATTTCTGAGAGAATGAATGTCTGGGAACTGTGAAACAAATGACCAAAGTCAAATTGTGAGTCCAAGCCTATGTTCTTTCTAGGTGGCTTTCAGACTGTTCTCTCTCTCTCTCTCTCTCCCCCTCCCTCCCTTCCCTCTCTCTCTCCCCCTCCCTCCCTTCCCC
>NW_021604593.1:3082889-3101564 GCF_004785775.1 Grammomys surdaster
CCTCCCCCTCCCCCCACCCCACCCCTCTCTCTCTATTCTGCTTGAGTGAGCTTTTCAGACTGCTTTCTGTGTTCTGCTCTGCTCGAGACAGCTTTTTCTTGCTATTCTAAAAACTCTCTGGATAGCTCATCTCTTACAGAGCAAAAACCCAGTTTTTTATTTTATACCAGCCACCTAGGACCCAATGTCCTGATCTCACGCTCTTAATTAGAGTTTTATTGCTGTGATAAGACATCATGACCCAGGCAACGTGTAAAAGAAAGCATTTAATTTTGAGGCTCATGGTTCTAGAGTATTAGAGTCTATGTCTACCGTGGTATGAAGCATGGAAGCATGCAGACAGACATGGTGCTGAAGCAGTAGCTGAGAGCTTACATTTGATCCACAAGCAGGAGGCAGAAAGACAAAACTAACTGGAAAGGGTGTGGGCTTTTGAAACCTCAAACCCTGTCCCCAGTGACGTACCTCCTTCAACAAGGTCATACCTCCTAATCCTTCCCAAAAGGTTTCACCAATGAGGGATCAAGTGTTCAAATCTATGGGGACATTCTCATTGAAATCACCACAGGCCTCTTCTTTGTGAAGTCAACTTTGTTAACCCTTTGTCTATCTGGCTACTGTGTATGTTCCAATCCTTGTTTATCACAGCGCCCTATGTTGGTTCTCCACTGACACAGAAAAGACTTCAGGCCAAGAGACTATACCAAACTTTAATACCTCCGGGTCTTTCAACTATACCATCCTTACTAAAAAGGTAGATATCACTGAATTTTATACTGAATCCAGTTTTTTTCTTCTCTGGGCCTTTGTTTTGGACCCAAATCAGAATGAGGAAAACTTTTTGGCAAGTTGGTCCACAAAACTGTGTGGCTTCCTGCTGTTATAACACTCCTTCACCTGTCACTCTTCTGGGGTGTTGAGTTTCCTGATCTAATAACTATTCAAATGATTTCACTTGACTAACTGTGTGTAGCTGTTTTGTAACTGACAAGGTTTAGAGTAATTGCTAAGATTTGGAGTTAGGGGTGAATCGGATATACTTGGTATTGCCTTGAAACATGGAGGTTAGCACCCCAGGCTTCAGCACATCACCCATCGTCTTAGATTGCGCTTTACTGCTGTGAAGAAACACCATGGCCATGGCACCTCTTATAAAGAAAACCATTTAATTGTAGCTGGCTTACATTTTCAGAGGTTTGTTTCATTATTATCATGGTGGGAAGCAGGGCAGTGTACAGGCAGACAGGAGGCTGGAGAAGGATCTGAGAGTTCTACATCTTGTTCCTCAGCCAGAAGAAGGGAACCGTGTGCCACACTAGGTGTAGCTTGAGCATGTAAGATCTCAAAGCTGACCCCACAGTGACATACTTTCTCCAACAAAGCCACATCACTTAATAGTGCCACTCCCTATGAGGCTACAGGGCCCATTTTAAAATTCAGACCACCATACCTACACACAATGGAAGAGTTGTCTGGATAAGGTAAACCATGTAGAGTTTCACACAGAATCTTCCTATTGTGAGTGATGGGTAGTGAAGGGGAGAAGTTGGAGTCAGTGTGGAAAGAGTCTTGAATTTACCACTTCAAAGAGGAAAAAGAAAAATAAGAATATGAATATGTCAACAGCATCTTCATGCCATTGCACACGAGGAATGGCCTCACTGTGGAATCCTAGGTTTCACACTGACCAGGCAAGCACTCTCCCATGAGCCTTACACTGCTGGTCCCAACCTCAAGCTTCTGACTGGATGTGAAGTCAGGAAGGGTCATACTCTGCCTCATCACCTCCTGTGTAACTGTCGGTCAGTCTCCATCCTTCCAAACCTCATTCTCATTTGCAAAAGGACAGGCTGAGTTGGATAATCAGCAGCGTGCATTTTACAGCAGGGAATCTCTCTGGTTTGATGAAATTCAGTGACTACTAAGGAAGCTAGTACAGTCTGTTGTTTTCAGTGAGGTGAAGCAGGTTTCTGGGCTGTCACCTGAAAGGAATTTCTTAAACTACAAGCCAGTAAGTTGCAATTTCAATGAGATAACCTGTAACCGATTTTAAATTGCATTTTAAAAAGCCAAATCCCTCTGAAGTCTATCTGAACAGATTTAACCCATTGACTATTTCAAAATGAGTTTCAAAAAAAAAAAAAAAGCAAGAGGATCAATGATTATATTAAAAAGATAATTCTAGTAATATTACTCTCTCACAAGGAAAAGAGAAAACAAAAACCTCTCATTATTAGCTATTGTGGGATTCAATTTTGTCTGACTCATTGTGAAATGTTGAGAGTCTGAAAAAAGACACCCCTAAACCTTGCTGGGACTCCAGCAGCTGCAGTATCAGGGAGCACCACTGCCCAGGCTCCGCAAACAGCCTTCCCATGACTGAGCACAGAAGAGATTTGTCAAGTGCCATGCCTGCTCTGCCTGTCTTAGACTCATGGGTGGGGGTGGGGGAGCACATACTTGGCCCTCACCCATGTATGGGAATCAGAACTCTGGAGGCTGGACATTGTAAGAAGAACATGTCTGTAGAAAAAGACTGCATAAGCACAGGTCTAGAAGGATGTTTAGAGAGAAAACCTTTGCAGAAATGACACGGAGGGCTGCAGAGCTGCCTCAGGGGGGTAAGAGTGCTTACTGCTCTGTAGTGAGCTTAGGGTGAGGTCCCAGCTCTCAGCTGTCTGTAACTCTAGCTCCAAGGGTCTGATGTCTTTTTCTGACCTCCAGGATATGGATACACATGGGCATACATACAGACACATATAGACACAGACACACACAGAGATAAACACACACAGAGACACACAGACACACAGAGATACACACACACACTCACATATGAACACACACACACATACACGTGCACATACATGCATATGGTAAATAAACAAATCCTGGAACTGGGGGTAGTGAGATGGTTCAAGGAAAGACACTTGCTGCTGAAGCCTGAGTTTGTTCCTGAGTCCCACATGGGGGACAAAGAGAATTGACTCCCAAAAGCTGCCCTCTGACCTTACCAACACAGGTACACAAATAAATAAATGTAACAATCATAAAAAAAAAAAAAAGACACAGAGCCCTTCAGAAGAAAAGATGTTTTGTCTTAATTTATCAGCATATAATTAGGACAAAGATTCAAATACATACTTTTTGTCAAGTATAAAGATTCTGTCTTTTGACTTCTAGTTCCCAGTACAGCTTCTGTCTACTAAAGGCAAGAAAGCTTGAACCTTCACTGTGGCTCTGTCCCAGAACCTTCACTGTGGCTCTGTCCCAGGGCTCTGGAGCCACATCTCAGACTCCATGACCCTCGCTGTCCAGCTGCGCTTGGGTCACTCTCTTGATGTGATCATGGTGCAGTTTCTGAGCCTCCTGGCATAGTTTTGAGAGTCCATAAGATGAGCTTAACAAAAGAAGGAGCCACAGCCAGGTCCCTTGTGTTCAGAGGAAGAGGATAATTTTGAACTAAATACAGAAATTACATGATGTGAAATGGGAACTAATTACTCCCTGCAGAAACTATAATTGATTTTTTTCCCTTTCTTTTTTGTTTTGTGCACCTAGAGTCACACTGGGCAGCACTTACCAATCTGGCAGTCTACAGTCAAGCCAAAGGCTTTCACTGACGCTTTGATTTCAGACATTATATTTTCCTTTATTACATCAATTGACATAGATCAATAGCACCTTAATTACCATGTAAATTTAATTTGTTTAATAGTTTCCAGCACACCATTTATTCAGATGTGTGATGATGTCTTTTTAATGCCCTCAGCTATGAGAGTCCTATACAGGACACGAATCACTCACCTCTTCAGCATAAAATAAAGCTGGAATGCTTCAACCACCTGGCAGAGCTCCGGGAAGGATACCTTCAGCTGCCTGGTCTGTGATCAGGGCATTCTCAGTGGCTCTCCCCTCAATGAAGTGTTTGGAAAGTTCTAGCAAACCTGGTTCTTGGCAATGCACCAGGGGTGCATTTTCTCCTTGTAAATTGAATGAAACACCCCTAGGCAGACCCACCCATGGATGGCCCTAGTAACAGCTGGGTGGAATTAAATGGCATTTATGCCTGTATTGGTTATGGCCAAGAGCCAGGAATTCTACAGACAAGATGCTTACAGCCTACGGCACACACAAGAGGCCAAATTGATGGCGGCTGGACCTGCAGGCTCTCTGCGGACAGGATGGGAATAGTTCATTTTTCTATTAAAGAATGTGGTAGGGCTACTCATTTCTCACTCTAGGCTCAGTTTTCCAGCTTGAGTAACTCTCGCATGTCTACACAAGAGAGAATTTGACAATTTTGCTACAGATTCAGGTCCATCACGCAATTAATCCAGCCAAAAATGCCACAGGCATGTGTCCTCAGACCCAAGAAGTAATTACCTAGTGTGTTCTTGTGTAACTACTTAGCCACTCTATCTTATGTTTAGCTACTTATTTTTTTGAGGTAGTTGATCTCAAACTTGCAATCCTCCTGCCTCAGCCTCCAGAGTATCTGGGAGTACAGGCTTGTACTACCATGCCAGGCTTTATGCCACACTTGAGCACTGGGCTTAGAATCAGAAAGGCTTGCTAGTAGGAAGTTACCCTTTCTTTCCCCCAGGTAAACATGAAGATCATCTGAGAGGTTAAGTGCATGCAGCCGCTGAGAGTCTTCTGTGGCGGGAACCAGGTTTCTCAGACTGACAGCGTTAAGTGAAGGGAGCTCCTTATATAGATAGAACTGAACAGAGACACCAGGACAAGACTCATATGTCTGCAGGAATTTATTGTACAGTGAAGCTTATGATTCAAACCAGTGAAGAAGATGCAGGTTGCATGGGACAACTTAGGAAACAGCAGAGTACAATCTTACACCTTAGGTTATCCTTTCTGTCTAGACCTTCACTGGTTGTCATTTGAGAAATCTTTTGCTCTAGCTTCTGGCTGTGAGCTAGCCAGTTGCATTATACATTTCAGCTAAAGGTGTGCTCTTGGTACCAAAACTGCTGACCATTTAACAGCAGTCACGTTTTCTCATTTAGTTCTCTGTTTTGTTTGGTATCCTGCTGCCAGCTGGAAGGATGGGTCTAACTCTGTATATTATTTCTTTGAAGATTTGCATTCCTTGTTTCTGACTGTGGTCCCCAGCACCTATGTTCTCTGCCTTCTGTAAAGCTCTGACTTTGCTCAGGTAACTGACTGAGTGGACAGGAGGTGGTTGTTTGATTTGTTTTGTTTGTGCTTAGGGTAAATCTCTAAGTCTACACTTGACCCAGTTCATCTCAAGGACTTAATGAGGCTTGTTTCTAGCCACTGAGACATGGGAAAGGAAGAATTGTGGGAAAACACCTGAAAAAAGTTTTAACTTTTATAAGCCCAAAAAGAGGAAAAACATTCCATTTTGGAAGGCACTTTCTCATCTGCATGCAGGACCAAACAGCCATCTTTTACTTGTGAGAAGAGACAGTCAATGGCAAGGCCACCAAAGATGAAGTCAACAGCAAGGAGGTGAAGGGAGCCATGGTTCATGTCCCTGATGTGTTGGATGAACTCCCTGCAGCTACTCTTCTTCAGGACTACATCAGAAATCAGAATTCATTTTCTTCATTGTTGAATCAGGTGGATTGTCTATGTGATGTAGCATCCCACTAGAGTGGTCTGTGAATGTTGCATATACAATGAAATGCATACATAGAATGAGAAGACATCCTTAAGCAGTGAGCTCAAACATTGTCTTCAGGAAGATTCTCTGGCCTCTCAGAGTAGCATTTTGTCACATCTTGTGGGTTTACTCTGGACATTACTACAGCAGAGTTATGATCAAGATGTTTAAGTAGTTGAGAAGTACTGATGGCAATACTGAAAGGGGGATATGTTAAAATTTATAATCTTATTTAAGGTTAAAACATTTTCTTTCTTTGTTTTTTCTATTTATTTTATTTTTGTTTTTTGTTTATTTGTTTTACACATTTTCCCTGTGTAGCTCTGGCTGTTCTGGAACTTACTCTACAGACTAGGCTGGCCTAGAATTCAGAGATCCACTTGCCTCTGCCTCCCGAGGGCTGGGATTAAAGGTGTGTGCCACTATGCCCAGCTAAAACATTTTCTTATACCTCAAATAGAATTGTCTGTAATTTTAGTTTCTTGGCATTAATGGAAGCAAACCTATCAATAATATATTCAAAACTTACTTCAGAAAAAAATCTGTATATAGGGATGTGTGATCTTCCTCTTAAGGGTATCGAATGGCATGACCATGAAATTGTTGAGTTCTGATTTTATTTGAAATATTGGTGGGTAGGAGGTTTTTTGCTTGTTTGTTTTTTCTTTTATCATTTTCAAGGTCCAGATGTCTTTTAGAAAACTCAGAATAACAGTGACTTAATAGTGGTTTAATTTGCTCCCCTGTAAAAGCCATTTGGAAGCAGCTTTCAAGGGCAAATGTCCTTGTCCCCATGCTGGTGCCTTCTTCACTGTTGCTCTGACATTCTCAGAGCCCACTCTTCATCCAAGATGGCTGCCTAACCTTAGCTCCTGCTCTTTATCCAAGATGGCTGTCTTACCTTGACTCCTGCTATTCATCTAAGATGGCTCCCCTACCTCCAGCCACTGCTTCCAAATTCCACTCAATAAGAGGGGAATGCATGCCACCTATTTTCCCCTTAATGACATTCTTTGGAGAACACATTGACTGATATTTAATATTTATAGAGTCTGGGAAAAGTGCTGAATAATTAATTAATAAAATCTGGTTATCTAAAAATCAAGATTCACATTCTGGGAAAGAGAATAAACCCTAATGACAACAGCCTGCCTGTGCTGTAGTTTAGATACAGAGAGATCTTCCTTCCTTCTGTCTTGGAACCTCATCAAGTGAGCCGGTTGTCATTATCAAGTGAAGGGATTTGACTTGCTGTTACAGATGAAATGTCTAACTGCCATATCCTTTCTACTGTGTTACTGGTGGGAAACCATTCATCATCTGGTTGAGTTGTGATGTGTCTGATGCTTCCTTTCAGTTTACTCTTTGGCTGCTCTCTTGTTTTGCTGTCAAAAACTCCAGAATGATGATCACTAGAGCCCCTCATGCTCATGAGGAACTGTGTCACTCAGAGCCCTTGAATGTTTTCTTCTGCTTGGTTAACAAGGCCTCAAGCATGCTAGGTGGGTGTTCATCACAACACTACACCCCAGCCCAGTGTCTTACACTTCTGATAACCATTTTGGAGTATAGAACCCTAAATTTATTAAATGTAACATCTTAAGAAGTTTATGTATTCTTTCATTGACAAATATAGTAAATGTCTATTGTGTCCATGCTTATTAACATGTATACACTGTCAGGATCTGCAAGCCCAACAACCTGAGCTTGAAGCAGAACCCACTTTGGGGTGGAAGGAGAGAGTTGATTCCATAAAAGTCTGACCTTCCCCCGCCACCACAACAATAGGACAAGAGCATGTTAAAAAGGTTACATTGTGATTAAAAATATGTATGTATTACTAGTAGGATAGTTAGGTAGAGCTAAGATATATTACGATAAACATAATTCCCTTTTGTGTGAAGACATCTAAACCCTACACTCTTAGCAATTTGGAGAGAATATAATAAGTTGTTATGAACTACAGTCACCATGTTGTACAGCAGAGCTCTTGAATTCATTTTCATATTGGTCAACAGATGCCCTTGGAAGCCATACTTCTGGGCTGCTTCTACAAGTTGAACATTTTTAGATTTTTATAGTTGGGTAAGATCATGTGCCATTTGCTGTTTCCCACTAAGCACACCTTCAGGGTTCAAGCACATTGTTGTAATGGCAGCATTCCCTCCTTTTGAGGGCTAAGTAGCATCCTTTTGTGTACAAACGCCACTTCTTCATCCATTCACCCACTGATACATTTTTATGTCGCTTCTGTTTGCTGGCTGCAGCGGATAGTGCCACAGAGACTATAGAAGCGGAAATAGCTCTTTCACTATTCAGTACTGCAACCTTCCGAAT
Source organism: Grammomys surdaster (assembly GCF_004785775.1). Lineage (NCBI taxonomy): Eukaryota > Metazoa > Chordata > Mammalia > Rodentia > Muridae > Grammomys > Grammomys surdaster. The sequence goes on from NW_021604593.1 coordinate 3,090,874, forward strand.
GCGGTGACCCTTTAATACAGTTTCTCATGTTGTAAACCATAACCATAAAATCATTTTCATTACCATTTCATAACTGTAATTTTTCTGCTGTCATGAATTGTAATGTAAATATCTGATATGCAGAATATATGATGTGACCCCTGTGAAAGGGTCATTCAATCCCCAAGGCATCATGACCCAAAAGTTGAGAACCAATGTAGTAGTGGGTCATATGGCAGTTCTATGTTTAGCTTTTTTGAGGCACTTCCATACTGTTTTCCACAGTAACCTTACTAATTCACCTCCACCAATAGCATGTAAAGCTTCCTTTTCTTTCCATCTTCTCCAATACTGTCTCTTTTTTTTTATTGTTGTTGTTTGATTTTTTTAATAACAGCCATATCTCAGTGTAGTTTAAATCTGCACTTCTCAGATGACCCATGACACTGTTTTATTATACACATGTCATTTGTGTGTCTTACACTGAGAGATGTCTGTTCAAGGACTTAGCCCATTTACAAATTAATATTATTCGTTTTCTTCCTGTTGAATCGTTTGCATTCCTAATGTAATCAACCTATTCAAACAACCACAGTGACCCTTTACCAGATCATTTGCAGATATTGTCTCCTATTTTGTAGACTGTCTTTTCTCTCAATAGCCTTAACTGTGTTGAAATGTTTAAGTCTGATACCATCTATTTGTCTATTTTTGCTTTTTTTTCCTACGCTTTTGGTCATAGACAAAAACACCATATCCTGTACTGGTGTCTTAAAGCATCTGACTGTATATTTTTCTATTAGCTTTGTGTCTTATGTGTAAATCTTTAAAACATTTTGAGTTGATTTTTTTTGTGTACGTGGTGTTAGATATGGGTGCTGTTTCATTTTGCATGTGAGTATTCATTTCCTGGAGAGCTATGTTCTTTTTTGTTATGTGTGTTTTGAACCTTTGTCAAAAAACAATTTGTCATAATGGAAGAAATTATTTTAGTTCCTCTATTTTTATCCCATTTTTCTATGTGTCTGTTTTTATGCCAATACCCTGCTGGTTTGATTACTGTAGCCTTATATTTTAAGTGTATAAGGTGTATAAGGGACAAAGCACTCATATGGTGAAGGCAAACTCACAAATCAGCACCAAGACCTATAACCTCCAACCCGGATGCCAGCATAAGAACAAAATCAACACTAGCCAGAGCAATATGGCACCATCAGAGTCCAGCGATCCTACTACAGCAAGTCCAATATTCTAACACTGCTGAAGCACAAGGAAAGACCTGTAAAACCAACTCTATGAAGATGGTGAGGTCCTTAAAGAGGAAATGAATAAATCCCCTAAAGATATTCAGGATGGCTAAGCAGTTAAAAGTACTCTTCCAGAGGTCCTGAGTTCAAATCCCAGCAACCACATGGTGGCTCACAACCATCTGTAATGGGGTCCAATGTCCTCTTTTGGTGTGTCTGAAGAGTGTGACAGTGTACTCACATGCAATAAATAAATAAATAAATAAATAAATAAATAAATCTCAAAAAAAGAAACCCAGGAAAAAACAAACAGGTAAAGGAATATAGTAAAACTGTTCAAGACCTGAAAATGGAAATAGAATCAATAAATAAAACACAAACAGATGAAAAATCTAGGTAAGTGAACAGGAACTATAGACACAAGCATCAGCAACAGAATACAAGAGATGCCAGAAAGAATCACAGGCACTGACAATACAATAGAAAAAATAGATACATTAATCAAAGAAAATGTTAAATCTAAAAATTTATGACACATCCAAGAAATCTGGAACACTACAATAAGACTATACCCAAGAATAATAGAAATAGGTGTGATGGCTTGAATATGCTTGGCCCAGGGAGTGGCACTATCAGGAGCTATAGCCTTGTTGGAATAGGTCTGTCACTGTGGTCGTGGGCTTAAGACCCTCACCCTAGATGCCTGGAAGTCAGTCTTCCACTAGTAGCCTTCAGATGAAGATGTAGAACTCTCAGCTCCTCCTGCACCATGCCTGCCTACATGCCATCCTGCTCCCACTTTGATTATAATCAGCTGAACCTCTGAACCTCTAAGCCAGCCCAATTAAGTGTTGTCCTTTATAAGACTTGCCTTGGTCACAGCAGTAAAACCCTAACTAAGACAGAAGTAGAATCCAAGCTCAAAGGCCCAGAAAATATTTAACAAAATATAGAAAATGTTCTAGCCAAGCAAGTGAAAGACCTGTATGATAATAACTTCACGTCTTTGAATAAAGAAATTGAAGAAGATATCAGAAGATGGAAAGATCTCCCATGCTCATGGATTGGTAGGATTAACATAGTAAAAATTGCCATCCTACCAAAAGCAATCTATAAATTCAGTAAAATCCTCTTCAAAATCTAACATAATTCTTTACAGACCTTGAAAGAACAATACTCAACTTCATATGAAATAAAAAACAAAAAACATAGGATAGCTAAAACAATCCTGAACAATGAAAAGAACTTCTGGAGGTATCATCCTCCTTGCTCTCAAGCTGTTCTACAGAGCAATAGTAATAACAACTGCATGGTACTGGTATAGGAACAGACAGGTTGATCAATGGAGTCAAAGACCCAGAAAGTAAATCCACACACCTATAGACGCCTGATTTTTTGATAAAGAAATCAGAAATATACAAGGGAAAAAGAAAGAATCTTCAACAAATGGTGCTGGTCTAACTGGATATCTGCATGAAGAAGAAAGCAAATATATCTATCATCCAGCACAAAACTCAAGTTCAGGTGGATCAAAAGTCTCAACATAAAACTGGATACAAGAAGACAACTTTCTGAACACCAATTGCACAGGCACTAAGGTCAACAATTAATAAATGGGACCTTATCAAACTGAAAAGCTTCTATAAGGCAAAGGACACTGTCAACAGGACAACACAACAGCCTACAGAATGGGAAAAGATTCTCACCAACCCCACATCCAACACAAGACTGATATCCAAAATACATAAAGAACTCAAGAAACTAGACATCAACAAACCAAATAATCCCATTAAAATGTGGGGCATAAATCTAAATAGAGAATTCTCAACAGAGGAATCTCAAATGGGCCAGAAACACTTAAAGAAATGTTTAACATTCATAGACACCAGGGAAATGCAAATCCAAAGTTCAGGTGTACCTGTCAGAATGGCTAAACTCCAAACAGCTCATGGTGGTGAGGATGCAGAACAAGAGGAACACTTTTCCATTGCTGCTGGGAGTGCAAACTAGTACAGATGCAGCCAGTTTGGAAATCAATATAGTGATATCTCAGAAAATTATGAACTGATCTACCTCAAGACCCAACTATACCCCTCCCTGGGCATATGTCCAAAGGATTCTCCATTCTACCACAGGACATTTGTTCAACTGTGTTCATAGCACCTTTATTCATAATAGCCCAAAATGGGAAACAACCTAGATGCCCCTTAACCCAATAATGGATAAAGAAAATGCGGTACATTTACACATTTACTTAGTTGTTAAAAAATGGCATCATGAGGTTGGAGATTTAGCTTAGTGGTAGAGCTCTTGCTTAGGAAGTACAAGGCCCTGGATTTGATCCTTAATTCCAGAAGAAAAAAAAAATGACATCACGTAATTTGCAAGCAAATGGGTGGAACTAGAAAAAAATCATCCTGACTGAGGTTAGCAAGACCCAGCAAGACAAACATGGTATGTACTCACTTACAAGTGTATATAAAGTAAAGTATAACCATGCTACAATCCATAGACCGAGAAAGACTGAATAACAAAGAGGGCACAATGGGTGACACAAGGATTTCCCTGAGAAGGGGAAATAGGACAGATTTCCCAGGTGGACTCAGAGTGGGTAGGGATGAGAACAGGAGGGATCAGGTCAGGGGGTGGAGGGAGAGAGTACTAGGAGGGGTAACTGGACTTGGGGGCATTTTGGGATCAAGGTAGAAACCTAGTGCAATGGAAACTCCCCAGAATTCAAGAGGGTAACCCTAGTGAAGTCTCCTAGTAATGGAGGATACAGAGCCTGAACCAGCCAAGGCTTCCAGTGGAGGGATTAGGATCTTTACTCAGCCACAAAACTCTTGACCTACAATTTGTTCTGCCTGCAAGATGTGCTGGGCTAAAGGTTATGCAAAACTTCTGGGAATAGCCAACTAATGACTGGTCCAAACTGAGGCCTATGCCATGAGAGGTAACCTACTCCTGACACTGCCTGAAGGGCCCAGAAAACAGGCTAGGTAACTCAGAGACCTAGAATAGAAGTGAACATGACTGGCAAAACAATAACAACAAAAGTCTATGAAATAATTTCTATGATATTCTGCTCTACTCGAAAATCAGAGCCTAGCACAATCATCATCTGACAGGGTTCATCCAGCAACTGATAAGAGCAGATGCAGAAACCCATAGTCAAATAGTAGGCAGAGCTCAGGGAATCCCACAGAGGATGGAGAAGAAGGATTGTAGGAACCAGGGAGGTCAAGGACACCACTAGGAAACTCACACAATCAACTAACCAAGGCTCATGGGAGCTCACAGAAACTGAATGGACCACCAGGGAGCATGTATGGGTCTGAGCTAGTCTCTCTGCATATATGTTATGACATATGTATAGCTTAGTGTTCATGTGGGACTCCTAACAGTGGAAGTAGGGGTGTCTCTGACTCTTTTGCCTGTTTTGGGGACCTTTCCTCCTACTGGGTTGTCTTGTCCAGCCTCGATGTGAGGGTGTGTGCCTGGTCTTATTATAACTTGTTATGCCATGTTTGGTAGATATTTTTGGGAGGCCTGGTGTTTTCTGAAGAGAAATGGAGGAGAAGTGAATCTGGGGTAGAGGGGGTTTGTGGTGGTGGGGACTGGAATGAAAGGAGGGAGGGGAAACTGCTGATAGGATGTGATATATGAGAGAAGAATAAATAAAAAGAAAAATAAAAGAAATGAAAGGCAACCAGCTTGAAACGGAAAAATGTTCAATCATCCTTGATTGCAATCAGCATGATCTAGTGTAGAGAAAATCCCAACGAACCCAAACAAAGCTGATAGAAATGATTTATAAATCTAGTAAGGTTTTAGGGTGTAGTACCAACTCTTAAATCCCAGTAGCTATTTTATATACTGGTTATGAAATAGCAAGACACACAAACAAACAAAAAAAATCCAAAAACTAAGCACATAAATCTCACTTACAATAGCCAAAAACAAAACCAAAAGCAAACAAAATTTAGGAATGAGTTTAACCAAAAAAATAAAGGGCCTATAGATAGAAAACTAGAAAATACACTGAGGGCCGGGGACACAGCTCAGTGGTACTTTCCTAGAATGTGTGGGCTACAAAATAAAGCACTATAAAATAAAAATGGATGAAATAATAAGACAGACAAATGGAGAGACATTCTATACTGGTGAATTAAAAAATTAACATCGCTAATTTCTGCACTATACAAAGCAATGTACAAACTCATGGCACTCTCTGTAAAAATTCCGATGATATTCTTCACAGAAATAGATAAGATAACGCGCAAAAGTGCCTGAACGGACAACCATGTTGGAAAAGAATAATCTTAGTGTCTCTCCTTCTCTCTCTCTCTCTCTCTCTCTCTCTCTCTCTCTCTCTCTCTCACACACACACACACACACACACACACACACACACAAACCAAAGAGCTCAAACATGAACAAAGTGAAAGTAACTGATGCTAGGCACTTTCCTTTTGCAAAAAGGGTGCACCAGAACCCAAACTGGGCTAGTATATGGGTGTGGCCAAGATGCCACCAATCTTTGTCTTTGACTAGGTGGTGATTGTGTCAAATCCTGTTGCTGGGAGCTCAGCTTCACCAGTCTCGTGACTGACTAATGAACAAGAAGGAGGAGGAGGAAGAAGAAGAAGAGGAAGAAGAAGAGGAAGAAGAAGAGGAAGAAGAAGAGGAGGAGGAAGAGGAGAAAGAGGAGGAGGAGGAGGAGGAGGAGGACTTGACGATGTTCCTGTAGTTGCAGGCATGTGAATACTTGGTGCTCAGGCTGTGGTCATCCTCCGGGAGGTTTAAGAGGTGTGGCCTTGTAGAAGGAGGTCCATCACTGGAGGTGAGTTTTAATGATGTCATTGCTAGTTCATTTTCTCAGCTTCCTGCCTGTAGCTCAAGATATGAACCTTCTGCTTCTGCTCCAGCCACCAAGAGTGCTGCTTGCTGACACACTGATCTAAGATGAGTAAGAATCAAGTATAATAACATATATGTATAAAATGCCATAATAATGTCCATTACTTTATATGCTAACTTAAATTTGTTTTTTTTTTTAAAGAGTAAAATTAATTCAGAGAGTATTTGTCAAATACTACCTACTTGATGTCTCTATATTTTCTACCTGAGGTCAATGCCCCTCGTTCCTCAGCCCTGCTCACCCTGGGGCACACAACCCACCTATGCAGACAATTCAAGCTGTGCAGACAATCCAGATGTGAAGGGTGGTGGAATCTGATGATGGGACCAGAGTGTCTGCCGGTTTCCTTTGGGGGACATAAAGCTCCCCAAATCTAAAGATGGCTATTTTCTCACAGAGTCTCTGAGGGATTTGTCCTACTTTCCTTCCTGCCTTACTTAACATCCCCATAAAAGAAAAAAGAAGGGCTCCCTTTACACCCCCCCCCAAATCAGCTAAATAAGCCCTACAACCATTCTGTGTGTGGAACTTTGGCATGATTTAGAAACACAAAAAAATGCCAGTTATTTATTCTAGATCACGCCGACAGATTGTCACGCCTGAGGCCTTGTGTGTAAAAAGTTCTTTGGAAGTTAAATCTGTTTTATTGTAATAGCAAGTGTTTTTATCTTTTCCAACCCACAGGCAACTGAAGTGTTTTTCTGCAGTCAGGCTGGGACAGGAGAATTTGCAGATAAATTACCTCTTACTACACTCTGGAGACTGCTGCCAGGGACTTGGCGGAAGAGGCTATTTGGCGGATTCTTAAAGAAAAAGAAAATGGACAGAGTCCTTCCTGAACCCACAGTCATTTAGGTTGGTGTGAAGTGGAGTTTACATTCAGGCCTTAGATGTCCTTTTTTTGAGTTAGAAGTCTAATAGATTTGTAAGAACTATAGTGACAATTTTAAAAATCCAAACCAGTGGGAAAATGTCAATTTCTCACTTAACAGCATTTGGGAAGCAGGAGGCTTACAGCGTGGCTCTGCTCTGTACAGCTTGTGTAGAGACAAGGCAGCCCGCGGCCCAGCCGAGGTTTTTTGTTCCTGGCCTTTAGTCTTCTCTCTGCAGTCAGACTACTAGCTCATTAGTATTTAAATCAGCTCATAAATATTTCCTGGACATTCGCAGTTGCTTAAGCCTCATCCCTATTCATCTTGTTCTCCTTAGTCTTCCTTACGCCTTGCTTTCATAGGCTGATGAACTGTGGGAAGGTGGATCTCGGGGCATATTAATCTTACCGGCGTGTGGTGATGGAAAAGGAAGGGAGGAAGTTCTGTTGAGGATGGAGACAGAGCTAGGGAACGGATGTGGAAGGAAATTTTACTCCATTTCCTTTGTACAAATATAATTACCTAATGATGGACCATGAAAGTCTGCATAAAATAAAAGCAACTCGAAAGCCAGAGTCGAGGCAAATCGACCTGAATGAGTGTTTCTTTCACGGACGTTTTGAAAGCTCTGAAGAGGAGAAACAGTTCGCTGGGGGAAGGTCCTGGATGCTCTCCTTGGGGAGATGGCTCCGTGGCTACAGAACAGCTTCTGTTCGGCATGAGAGCTGCAATTCTAATCATCAAAGAAGGATGACAGAGAGGGACCAGTTCCACCGTGGTACTCGGTACGGTTCTTAGCATTCTGCCAGGGTTCAGCTGTGGAGCAGGCAGCTATGGTCTGGAAAGCGCCCGGCAATTAGGATGTCCACAAAAGATTTGTCTTTCGATTATGCTCGGTTTATTCACACAAACGTTCCTTATAATATCATGCCAATATGAAGTTAAACAGACATTTCACCAAGCGGGGAACAGTTGTTTGGGCAGAAATGCTGATGCAGGATTCCACTGGGTAATTTTCTTTGTTGGGGACGCTCTGGAAGCTTGCAGGCCCAACCCACATTCACCATGAAGTCCTTCAGCTGTGGCTGGCTTGGGGGGTTTACACCGATAGAGGTCCAGGAGGTCCTTGAGAGTGTTGGCCGATGGCTAGTGCTGACCCTGACCAGCAGACCTGTGTCGACCCAGTGACAGTGCTGAAAGTGCTGGAAGAAGAGTCTTACTGAGGCCAGAGCCACACAGAGAGTCTCAGATTCTCTTGCGCATAGGTATCATGCTTATCAACACAGAGGCTGGAGTCTCAGCAGGGCAATGCTAGAGACCACCCCCAAAGTTCTAATTTTCGTATTGTTTCTTTGGGAGGTAGCTTTACACTGGGAGGGCTCACAGCTTGGAGCTGATTCACTAGTTCTTCTCCTTGGGATTAGTTCATTAATGTATCAAGGCCTGTTCCAATGGTAAATTCCCCCGTCTGAGTTGCTAGGGCTTTACTTCTGAGGCCTGGCTCTAGATCGAGATCTCTCTCTCTCTCTCTCTCTCTCTCTCTCTCTCTCTCTCTCTCTCTCTCTCTCTCTCTCTCCTCCCTCTCTCCCTCTCTGCTTCTCTCTCCCTCTCTGTTTTTCTTTTTTCCCTCTTTCTTTTATTAAAATAGGTTTTTTCCCTCGCATAATCTATCCTGATCATGGTTTCCCCTCCTTTTCTTCCCAGTTCCTCCCCACCTCCCCTCCCATCTGAATACACCTCCTTTCTGTCTCTTATTAGGAAACAAAGAGGTTTCTAAGGAATAATTATAAAAATAAAATATATTAAGATAAAACAAAAGCTATCACATTGGGGTAGGACAAGACAAACAGAAAGAAAAGAGTCCCAGAGAAGGCACAAGAATCAGAAGCTTCCTTGTTCACTTCTCCATGTTCGGTAAGTTCTGTTGGTGTCAGTTTGTGGAGAACAACCTATAGTTTTGTCAACAGCCTGGGTTGTTTGGAGATTTTCTATGGGACCCTTTGACCAACGACTCCGTTAGATGTACCCCAATCCCATACTGACTGAGTTGAACCACTCAGCCAGAGTTCAGAAAGAACTAGAAATGATGAGCTTATTCAGCAGTAAGCCTCAAAGATGATAAATATATCTGGTGAATAAAAGTTACTTTTAATTTTTAATTGGGCTATTAGTTCTCTTGATATCTAGTTCCTTGGTTCTTTACATATTTTAGATATTAGCCTTCTATTCAATGTGTAGTAGAGTAAAAATCTTTTCCCATTCTGTAGGCTGCCACTTTGTCCAAATGACTGTGTCCTTTGCCACGCAGGAGCTTTTCAGTTTCGTGAGGTCCTATTTATTAATTTTTGATATTAGTGCCTGTATTACCAGTGTATTGTTCAGAAAGCCATCTCACGTGCCAGCGCACTTAACTCTCTTCCCTACCTTTTCTTCCTCTATCAGTTTTAGAGTATCCTGTGTTGAGGTATTTGATCCATTTGGAATTGTCTTGTGCAGAGCGATAAATACAGATATATTGACATTGTCCTACATGCAGGCATCCAGTTTGACCAGAACCATCTGCTGAAGGTGCTATCTTTTTTCCAGGATATGTTCCTGGCTTCTTTGTCAAAAATCAGGTGTTTGTTGGTGTGTGGACTTTCGTCTGGGTCTTCAATCTGATTCCATATCAATACATCTGGTTTGTGCCAGTTCCATGCTGTTTTTATTACTATAGCTTTGTAGTACAACTTAAAATGCAGCTCTCAAAACTTTCTTATTTTACTTTTACTTCCTTCTTTCCTCCCTTCCCTTCCTTTTCCCCTTCCTCCCTCTTTCTCTCATCTTCCTTTTCTATATGTAGTCCATCCTTCCAGTAAATTTAATTACTATGCTTTCATCATATTTTACAAAATGTTTTATATATTTTATATTTTTACATAATATTATACTAAATTTTGTGTATATATATATATATACACAATTTCACACACATTATATGTATATATACATATACATTGATCAAATTTACCCCCATTTCCTCCCCTCAACTTTCTCCCTTAGCACCGTCTACAGACACTTTTCCTTTCCAGTTTCATATTCTTTTCTTCCTTCCTTCCTTCCTTCGTTTCTTTCTATTCTTTATCTCTTTTTATTTTTTTATCCACCAAGTCTGCTTAGTGCTGCCTGTGGCGGGGGATAGGCGTGGGAGTAATAATAGGACCATCCACTGGGCTTAGCAACCTCCAGAGACACTGTCTACTAATCAGTGTTAGTGCCTCTTTCCAACCCTGACAACCAAAGTCCCTGTGGCCTCCAGCATCAAGACTTGACAGCACTTGTACATATGCCCGTCAGCCTAAAACTCAAGGTATTTTTAAGTGAAAACTTGGGGCAAGGAGCCACTGGTTTACACTGAGCCCTTACAGGCTGCAGACCAGAGAGTGGAATTAACTCAAGGTGGAGAAAGCTTTGGGCGAGGAGGGAGGCCCAGGAAGGAAGTCATTGCTGTTTCCAGACTGGCTGGAGTTTGCGGCAGGAGAGCTGATGGGATTTAAGTTAAAGTTTTATATAAAATGTATTTGAAAACATGAACTAGTCTTCTGTTCTTTATAGTTGGTCAACTGCTCCACCTACACATCTTTCTTTCTTTCTTTCTTTCTTTCTTTCTTTCTTTCTTTCTTTCTTTCTTTC
>NW_021604593.1:3101574-3103140 GCF_004785775.1 Grammomys surdaster
TTCTTTCTTTCTTTCTTTCTTTCTTTCTTTCTTTCTTTCTTTCTTTCCTCTGGCCCATTGTGGTTAAATATCTAAAAAAAAAAAAAATTTCTTTTTTTTTGCAGTGTGTAAATATGTTAGAGTTCTTTTCTGTTGCCTGATCTGCAAAGACACTGCTGTTGACAAGCTTTGCGTTTTGAGCTCATCCATTCACATCTCTACACACGTTTTTCTTCTGCAGATTGAAAATAAAGGCCACTTACATTTCACACTCGAAAGATATCCCCCATTGCCTCTAATGCTTATTCACCTGTAGGCTAGGTTCTGTGCTAAATCCTGGAGACAAGATACAACCTCCGACCTTGGGTAGCTTGTTCCTTTTCCTGATGAAATCCAGATCCAGACATCCAAACAAAGCCCCCCAAACCACTTTGGTAGTTTAGGTACGGGAAGGCCAAAACCAGCCCTGCATGGAAGGAGCTTTTAGCCCTCAGGACGCAGCCAAACCACACCCTTTAGTGCTTAATTCTTGCTAATGGCTACCCTTCTTCCTTCCCTCCTTTTCATCCCAGAAAGCCAGGAGGGAGGAGCTGATTCCTGTCAGGAGCTTTCCACACTCATCTTTCTGGACCCCCAGCCTGGTTAATGCTGCCGAAATGTCTGGATTCTTCCGAACTGTCAGCAGCAGAGGCAAATGTAAGAATTCACAGTCAGCACTTTCCCTTTCCCCTGTGACAGACAAGGCCGGAACACTGCAGTCCCAGGAGCTGGGAAACACAAAGAGACAAAGGGAAACACAAAGAGACAAAGGGAAGACAGGTTTTCCAGAAAGGCTGCTGGTTAGGCAGAAGGTGGGTTTAAGTTTACAGCCCTTGTTGCCAGACAGGGAAGTTCCCTGGTCCCAAGCTTCCCCTTTTCAGCATCTCAGTGAAAGACTCTTTTGTCCTTCTTTGCTCCCTGTGCTGAAGGGCCAGGTGCAGACTCTGTTCCCAAGAGAATCACAACTTTGCTGCCATTGAGGTTGCTAGCCCTGTTTTGGCAACAAACCCCAAATCTTGCCACACAGATCAAAGAGGGCTTGGTACAGGCAGTGAGGAGACTGAGCTGTGGGGGTCAGAGTCAAGCATGGGTTTTGAGAGAGCTGAGGCTCAGGCCACATAGGACCTCAGCTGTGAGGACAGCTTGGGCTCCCATGCTAGCAGCTCTTTCCTGGTGAGCCCTGTGCACCAAAGACACGGTTTCCAACCACTTTGTGCACATCTTCCATTTTCAATCCTTCAGGTGTAAACATTTCAGCCTCTATAACAACTTACACAGTGTCATTCTAGGTAATGAACTGAAAGGACAGGGTGGATTAGCTCCCCACATGGGTTCTAATCCTAGAGCCCAGGATGAAACCATGCCAGGTGGGCTGCCTCTCCTGAGGGGAGTTATAAACACGAACCGCCTTTTGTCTGTAGACTGCTTCTGTTATAGGGGGCAAGCAGAGAAATACAACCTCTGTTCAGGCCTAAGATTTGTCACTGGGTACCTTTACCTGAGAGAAGAGAAGAGAAGAGAAGAGAAGAGAAGAGAAGAGAAGAGAAG
>NW_021604593.1:3103150-3124740 GCF_004785775.1 Grammomys surdaster
AAGAGAAGAGAAGAGAAGAGAAGAGAAGAGAAGAGAAGAGAAGAGAAATAGAGGCAAGCCATGAGCACATGGGGAGAGAGGGGGGAAAGGGAAGAAGAAGAGCTAGATAGAAGCAAGAGATCAAGAGAGCAAGGGGGGGGAGGGGGCAAGCAGTCTCTTTTATAGTGGGTCAGGCCTACCTGGCTGTTGATAGGTAACTGTGGGGACAAGCATACCTGGCTGTTGCCAGGTAACTGTGGTGGTAGAGTTTAGACAGAATGCTAACACTCACTCTGTAGACCAGGATGGCCTTGAACTCATGCCTACTTCTGTCTCTGCCGGGATTAAAGGTGAATACCACCAACACTCTGCTAAAGCCTGGCATCTTAAAACAAAGGCCTTGTAGGCTTTTTTTCCTGCCAGCAGGATCCCTGTGGATGGACTGGCTCAACAAATTCAAGGCCAGATCAGGACAAAAGTTGTGGGCCACTCAGCCATCCTGTCGTTCTTCAAACTGACCAACCCTAAACTCAAAGACTTTATAAAAACTGAGCCCCTAAGGAGAGGTCAGGCTTTTGCCCACTGCTTTGCTGAGGGTCTTTCTCCCATGTGACTGCTGTATATGTTTCCTCACCCTTAATAAACACTTTCCTTCCCAGGCGGTGGTGGCGCATGCCTTTAATCCCAGCACTTGGGAGGCAGAGGCAGGCGGATTTCTGAGTTCGAGGCCAGCCTGGTCTACAGAGTGAGTTCCAGGACAGCCAGGGCTACACAGAGAAACCCTGTCTCGAAAAAAACGAAAAAATAAAAAATAAAAAATAAAAAATAAACACTTTTCTTTATGGTCGATTCTGTCTACTTCTGCCTTCTCTGCTTGAGGATTCCCTGGCTATTATCTGTTGTGCTCGAGATTTCCCCTGCCTTTTCATTCTTTATCTGGCAGAGAAAGTGAACCAACCAAGACCCCTAGATTGTAACATAATCACCTATCTGAACACATCTTAGCCTCTCCTCTCTGTCAGGTCCAAAGGAAACTCCCATTTCCCCGAATTCTGGTGGTTACACAAAAGCCAGCATTCCTTAGGAACTTGTATAACTGGTCCCCTATACCAAAAAGAGCCATTTCCCTTATCACAAACAGAAAGGACAAATAGTAGTCTATGGTGCCCATTAGCATACCGAAGTACATGCTGGCCTCCAGGCTCCCTCAGTATCACAAGTGCCTGATGGACATTTCAGAGTCCATGCTGGCATCCTAGCTCTTCTCACCTCTCCCCTACCTAAACTTCCCCAGCTCACAGACTTCCTCCCCTCCCCTACTCTCCTTACAACCGCTATTTCAGCTACGCTCCCTGTTTTGCCTACACTCTCTTTGTCTTCATCTCTTGCTCTCCCATCTCTCTTTCCCTTTTTCTTTCTCTCTGTTGTCTCCTGGTTCTTTCATGGCCAGGTCTAGTTTGTTTGCTGTGTTTAGTCTACTACTTTTCCTCTCTGCTCTCCCAGATGCCTCTGCCTGTTCTCTCATAGCTATAATAAAATCCTTCCCCTTTGTCATACCATGGAGCAGTCATGTTGTCTGTTTACACACTCTCCTTCTCTCTGTTCTCCTGAGATGTGACAGTTCAACCAGATCTGTATGCTCTATTCTCCCAAAGCCATCACCTGTCCCTTTGCCCACCTGCTAGGCCTTTACTTCAAGGCTCTCATTGTTTGGGGATTTCTAGTGAGGCGAGAAAGACAGCTTCAAATAGCATAAAGATAAACCACTTTCTGTAGCACTTCATCCCAAAATCTTGCCCTTTCTTCTTCAAGGTAAATATTGACTATTGTTGGGGGCTAGGTTTTTGTTAATGTTCCTATTACCCTTGGATATTAAATGCACAAATGAAATTCATAATTTCTTGATATTATCACCTTATATAAAGTAGCATATTTCTTAATTTTGCTAACATCTTGAAGTTACTGAGAGTTGGATATGTGCTCCAGGATGAGATAATAAAAGTCATGATTCAGACTTCTCCAGTCACTGGTGCCTTCACGGCTGGTGAGACAGAACTTGGCAGGACTCTCTTGCAGCTATCTCTGTCTGTAACAGGAACTAGGTTTCATTTACAATCTGATTTTTACATCTCCTACTTTTTTAAGGATGCTTTGTCATCTCTGGCTCACAGAATATATTACCTGTGCTTCCCTGGACTGCTTTAGATTTTCATAATAATTCTTCTATCACTTCCATTATATGATGTCATGAACATGGCCTTCTAATTATCTATTTACTTATATGTCTCTGGACTTGACTCTTTACAGACAATTACAAATTATCTGTCTGCCTAGCCTTTGGTAGTCACTCATAAATGCTTATTGCATAACTATCTGAATAAAAAAAATGGCCTTAAATTCACCTCCTCTAATGGCTCAAGAGACTCTAGCAAAGTTTTGGCACTATCTTGTGACAGATTATTAGTCAACAAACATTTACTGCCTCATCAACACTCCATGAAATTTGTATTGTATGTATATTATTCCTACATTGACTCTGTCCTGAACCAGAGTACTTTTTTGGTCCAATGGGATGGAGAAGTATGCAAATTGTGGGTGGAGACTTAGCTCCTGCTTGAGGGGCAGGCTTGCTATCTTGAATATTGTCCTTAAATAGGAGAACAGCACATAGAAAGATACAGGTTCAAAGACGATGAGAAACAGTATGGAACACAGTCATCCTCCTGAGGATAAATACAACCTATGTAAGCTGAGTTTTCATCTATCTGCAGAGATATGAGTGAGAGATGCTTATTATTGTCTGCCACTGAATTGGAAGTGAGTTTGTGTCACAGTATTATTGTGGCTAATGGCCAATGGAAGTATACCCACATTGGAACCGTGTGGGGTGACTTGTCAGGGTCCAGCCTCGACACAGGGTTGAAGTTCTCAACTGGAAGCAAGGATATCTGGAAGATGCATAATAAATATACACAGATTACTTTTTGGATACAAGCTGACAGGCAATTTTTCAAGGCTTAAAGTTTCTCTCTCTCTTCTCTCTCACTCTCTGTTTTCTCTCTCGCTTATTTTGTCGCAGCTTGAGGCAGCACACACTCTGCATTCTCCTTCGCACTCTGCTTTTCTCCTGTGCGCTTTTCTTTTCTGGAACTCCCACACTCCTACACACTTCTGTGCATTCCCCTCTCATTCTCACACATTCTTCACACATACACACACCACATGCACTCTCCTTTCACTCACACACACACTCTCCATACACACCTCACATTCTCTCTTCACTCACTCTTCACATGCTCTTCACATGCTCTTTTGCCTTTTCCTTGCCCCAGTCTTTTATTAATACTCCAAAATCAGGTAGAAAAAGACACTGTATATTCATTGCCAGATAAAATTCAGAAGAATAACCACATCCCACTAAGAATTAAGAATTACAATTGTTCCCCAAATTTTCAAGCTTCCCTATTCCCAAGCCTGTCGTCAAAATAATAATTTCAAACTTATCATTAGTTAAACTTTAACTTTTAACTTATTATACTTCAGAGGTCAGAGCTCTGAGGTCAGCTACTTGCATGTTTCTGTGAAGCTCTAATGATAAATGACATGGGCAAAGCTGCCAGGCAGTGGCCAGAAAGAATCAAATTAACCCTTAACTCAGTAGTTCCCTAGCTGTCTGCTTCTGTACATTGCACACAATGACTCTCCTAACAGTCCCAGCATTTTGACTTAGTTTTACTAGTATAAGATTTTATGTATTCTATACTTCCTTATCCAGAAACCACTCTTAAATGTTATGCAAAATTTATTTAATAACTTCAATAGATTTTTTCCTTTCTTGGGGTCCCAGTGTTGGCTCTATTTCATTTTCTAATAATTTCTTCAAACTTTCTTTCCAAGTCAAGCATTAATCTGGAATTACCATTGTGCAATTATTACATTGTTTCCAAGATGAGAACACACAGCATGCACCTGGGCCATTAGGACTTTGCTGTGCTGTGCCCTTATGCCTCAATTTTTGTTTAAGAATCATTACATCAAGGAACATCTAGTTTCACAGAATTCACCAGAGCAGACGGAGAAAGAAATAGGAAAGTCAGATATAATAGAATAATTATGCACACCAAGGCCAACTGAAAAGCAGTCACACACAAATGAAGTCTATACAGCTGTTGTCCAGGGCTAAGGTTAGGAGAAGTGGGAACAACTGATTTTTACAAAGAGCTGCTGCGGGCTACTGAGATGTCTCCATCCCGGCCTACTGCAGGCAGTCCCTTATTTTTAGATGGCGGGTCCTCTGGAGGGATGTGTCTCCTGCTTCTCAGGGTCCCAGACACCATCCTCTTTACAAAGAGCTGCAGTGGGCTTCTGAGATGTCTCAGCCTGCTGTAGGCAGTCCCTGTCATTGTATGCTGTCCCCAGCAGTGACTGTTATGAAGGAGGCATCTGAACTTGTCCTGGGCCTTTCAACTCTGGGATACAGATATTTATCACCACATTACTTACAAGGGCATAGAGAGAGAGAACAGTGGATGAACAACTAGGAAGTGGCTACATTTGTTTACTAAAATCTGATGCGAGAGATTTGGAGCTGTAATGAAGCCAGGGAACAAGATTTTCTCACAGAATCATTTCATTAAAGAAGTGGAAATTCAGGAATTTAAAGACTTCTTAAAGAGATTTATAAACACGGCATTGCTCAGAAAAGCCATCCTTTCATGCTCCTGGCTGCCTAATGGTTGCTTTTTAAAATTGGAATAAATTAAAATAAGCCAGCCCATATAACATCAATGGCAAAACACTGTTAACTTATTAAACAGGTATTTACTATCTAATTGCTAAATACTAGAAATTCCGGAAGGCATTGGAAAACAATCAAATATGCCTAAAATAGTCTTTTTTTACCCAAAGAACATCCAGTCTACTTAGCTATAGTCCTTCTGTGTGTGAATGGATGTTGGTCTTTGGGAGTCTGAAAGAAAAAGAGGTGGCAGGGAGTTTTGTTTTGTTCATTTGAGACAAGATCTTATTCTATAGCCAGACTGGCTTCAAACTACAGTGATCCTTCTACCTCAGCCTCCTGAGTGTGGGGATTTTGTGTGTAAGCCAAAGGGACCCACCTAATTTCCTGGTTCATGGAAAGGATTCTTTGAAATAAACAACAAGACTAGATCATTCTGTCGCTGACTTTTGAATCACTTCGGTGCCTTTGTCCCACCATCTTCTTGAGATGCTATGTCTTGCCAGGAAGTGTGACCACTCAGCTGCTGTGCAAGAGGCCAGGCTCCTGAACTTGGGTCCAGGCCTTGCTATAATGGAGCCCTGAGATAATCATCTGCGGCGCGCAGCCTCGCCGATAAGGAGAATGCCACACTCAGGATTCTTCTGACAGCAATTTATTGTACAGCTCTTTTAGATGGCAGTGAGGCGAGGGACGCCAAGCCCCAAAAACCTGTGGCTTATATAGAGCCTTAGGAGACGTGCCACACACTCATTGGCTCTTATGATATCGCCAAATTAGCATACTGGTTTTCTCGCCTTGCGCAGGCGCACATTCAAGCAAGGCTCGCAAGAAGAACCAGGAAGCAGGAAACCGGCGCCATGTTGCAATGGCGAACGCGGCTCCTAACAATCATCCCTTCAGATCATGAAATCGGTGCCTCAGAAAAGCACTTTTTAGTAGCAGACAAAAAAAATCAAAGGGTTGAAATCTTCAGGGAGCCTTGCTTGGTGATTAATACACAGCACCAGGAAGCAGTCAGTGATTTTTGTTATTTGCACCTCTGTAGCTCCTTGGCTAATTAAGGGAATGGATGGATTACTGAGGTAACCCTTGACCACTGACAACTCAGTGCGCATGGCATACTTGTTTTTTCTCCAGTGATGTAATATTGCATGAATTTATTAATTTAATAAGTTGCCTGTGACCTTTCCCCTATCCCCCCCCCCCCCACACTGTTTATCCATACTAGGACTTTGACCTATGGCTTAACTTCTAAAAAAGCCAAGTAGACTCACAGAGTGCTTATCATCTGTCCCCAATGGCATCAAAAGCTGCAAACACATGCATTTGTAGAACAAGGTTTGTGTTGCTTGATGTCATTTTCTACAGGGATATTTAACCACTCTCTGGTAGGGGCACAGGAGCAGTGAGGCTGTGGGCTGGCTTCTTTGTAATGTTGTCACTTGATCACACAACTCGACATCTCAGGGTGTTATTCTCACGACTGAGGCGCCTTCTAACTGAACACTCAAGAAGTACCAGCAGTGACCCACATAACATGGCTTAAGGAAGCTCACAGCCTTGTTCCTGAATGGTGCTGTAGAACTGTAATCATCATAGCCTTTGGTCCTCTGAGTCAGATACAATTACTGTTCTCTATGGTGCTTAATTTCATGTTTAAACAAGCTTGGACTAAAGGCAACATATTATTGCAAGAAGTGTCTATGGAGGTGTTTCAGAAACTGAGTGCAGTCAATGACCTCTCCTAGGTAACTGGGTATCTAGTCCATCAAGGGCCTGACTGGAACAAAATGATGGAGGAAGGGTGAATTCGTTCTCTTTGTCCAAGTGGAGACATCCTTCATCTCCTGGCATTGCACATGGGTACTTCTGATGCTCAGACATTCAGACTAAGGCTTTTTTTTTTTTAATTGGATGATTTATTTACATTTCCTATGTTGTCCCCTTACCCCATCCCCCACCACCCCCTCGGAACCCCCAATCCCCTCGCCCCTCCTCCATCTTCTCTGTGGATGTAACCTCTATCTACACCCCCCCCACTCCCACCTCCCCACCCTCAAAATTCCCACCCCCTGGGGCATCCAGCCTTCATGAGGTCAAGGTTCTCTTCTTCCACCTAAGCCCAGCAGGGCCCTCCACTTTTACATATTCAGCTGAAGCCCTGGATCCCCCCCTAAGTGCTCCCAGGCTGGTGGTTTAGACCCTGGGAGCTGTGGTTGGTTGGTATTGTTGCTCTCCTCATGGTGCCGTAAATCCTTTCAGCTCCTTCAGTCTTCACTCTAACTCCTCTATTGAGAACCCCATGATCAGTTCAATGGCTAGTTGTGAGCATCTGCCTCTGAGTATGTCTGACTCTTGAAGGCCTCTGAGGAGATATCCATATCAGGCTCTTATCAGCATGCACTTCCTGTCTTCCACATCAGCATCTACCTTTGGTGATTGCACATGGGATAGATACTCAGGTGGACAGACTAAGGCTTTCATGGTCAGCTCCCTGATTCTCAGCACTTCAGGCTCAGACTGAATTATACCTCCAGTTTCCCTGGGTCTCTAGTTTGCTTACAGCACATTGTGGGATGTCTGTTCCACATAATTGCATGAGTCAATTCCTGTAAGATGCTTCTTTGTGTGTCTCTCTCTCTTTAGCCTATGGGTTCTGAACAATACAACATAATACAGATCGAGAATGGTTCTAGAAGGGCTGCACTTGTAGATAGAAGCAGGTGGATCTGAGTTTGAGACCAGCCTGGTCTACAGAATAAGTTCTAGGAAAGCCAGGGCTACATAGAGAAACCTTGGGAGAGGGGCTATAAAGGGACAGAATTTAAAGGATATATTTTCTGAACCACTGCTGTGGTTTCTGGAACTGACTAGTATTAAACTGACTAGTATTAAAGATGATAGTGGCTGCCTTTCCAGTGGGAAAGGCATCCAAGAGAGTTCATGGCAGGAACATTATATAAAGGTATGTAAAATATTTCCATTGGATACTTACAGTCAATCACTTATAAGAAGTAGGAAATGGATGTTTGTGAATATGATCAAAGTACATTACACACATTCATGGAAGGTGTGATGGTTTGTATATGCTTGGACAAGGGAGTGACACTATTAGAAGGTGTGGCTCTGTTGGAGTAGGTGTCGCCTTGTTGGAGTAGGTGTGTCACTATGGGTGGGAGCTTTAAGACCCTCATCCTAGCTGTCTGGAAGTGAGTATTCTGCTAGCAGTCTTCAGATGAAGAGGTAGAACTCTCAGCTCCTTCTGTACCATGCCTGCCTGGATGCTGCCATGCTACTGCCTTCATGATAATAGACTGAACCTCTGAACCTGTAAGCCAGCCCCAATTAAATGTTGTCCTTGTAAGAGTTGCCTTGGTCATGGTGTCTGTTCACAGCAGTAAAATCCTAACTAAGACAGAAGTTTCATAAAATATATTATAGATTCATTTCATTTACTTGTGTGTGTGTATGTCTGTGTGAGTGTATGTACATCTGTGTCCATACCCTGGCTATGTATAAACACTAGAGGAGGGCATCAGATCCCATTAGAGGGCATTGTGGAATGTCTGGCTGGTTACTGGGGCTGGGATCTAAGTGCTGACCCACATGCATATGCAACAAGGACTTTTTTTTTTTCTGTTTTACTTTGGTTTTGGTTTTTTTGAGACAATGTCTCACTAAGTAACCCTGGCTGTCCTGGAGCTTTCTATGTAGACCAGGTTGGCCTCGAACTCAGAGATCCACGTGCCTCTGCCTTCCAAGTGCTGGGATTAAAGGTGTGTGCCACCACATCTGGCTTCAACAAGCACTCTTAACTGCTAAGCCACCTCTCTAGTATCTGGCATAATATATTTTTGAAAGAAGCAAGGAGCTATGTAGCTTTAAAATACTTATAAACAGTTTTGCAAAACTAAGGAACACAGTGACGTTGACTGGTTGCCCTATAATCACTGAACAAAAAAGAAAAAGAAAAGGAGAGAAAGAAAGAAAGAAAAAAGGAGAGAGAGAGAAAGAAAGGAAAGGAGGAAAGGAAAGAGAGAGAGGAAGGAAGGAAGGGAGGAAGGAAGGAAGGGAGGAAGGAAGGGAGGGAGGAAGGATGGATGAAGGGAAGGGCTAGCGGGATTCAAGTCCCTAACTCAAGCATTGTATGAATAGCACAGTAACAGCTAGTTATGTAGAGAGATCTCCCTGTCTCCCTGAAAAACATCATTATCTCTGTAGCCACAAGGCTGAAATTTGCTCCGGCCCGCGGGGATTCGACAAGACCTTAGGGAAGGGGGTGAAAGAATGAAGGGACAAGAGACACAAGGAATGAGAGCAAGTCTGGGGTTCTGATCAAGCTCTGAAACTTTAATTTCAGGTGCAGGTTATAAAGACACAGCAAACTGGAAAGTTTGGGCAAGGGTCATTCCTTAGGGCTATCCCACTATTGAATGCTTATTGCCCTAGACCATCCCACTGTCATATCCTTATTGCCCTAGACCATCCCATTGTCGTAACCAGCTCCTAGGAAATGCCAGACGTTCTTTAAGTTCCTGGGGCCTGAGACCTGTGAATGTCCTTTCTTAACCTTGTACTGACTAGGCTTTCTAGAACAGCAGGTAACTTCCTAGGTTCTCTTAGGACAGCAGGTAGTTTCCTGGGTTTGGTTCCTGGCAGAAATTGCTGAAAAGCAAATGCAGAACCTCATCCTGAATTACAACACAAACCGATTCCCAGCTCTGCAGAGTGTCTACCTTTAAAATGAAGGCATAGAGTAGGTAGATGGTACCTTAAGTTGACATGTGTGAAGACTGCTGAATCTAAGAAGAATAAGTTCTGTGGCAACAGCCCCCCACCTAAGATGGTGTTAGCCTTTCCATCACCTTCTAAGGGCATTAGCCTTTTATTTCTGAAGAAGTTCTAACAGTTTCTTCTGAGGCAGTTGTTGTGGTAAGCAGTATGGATTATCTTTGGGACCCAGCACATCTGTAAAGGTGAGGTACAAAATTTGGACTCATTAGAGAGAATGCTATACTCTAAAAGCACTTATTGAGTTTACTTAAGCAAGTATCTCAGGAAGCTGTATGGGACTGGATATTGAGGGTGTGGGAGTAATATAAAACTAGATCAGTATGCATTTTATTGATGTTGAGTGTAGCGATTCTGCACAAAATGCTGCAACTTTGGGAACCAGAAAAGGCTTCAGATGGCTAGATAGTCAAAGTATGAAATAAAGATGACTTACCACTAGTAAATTAACCGATTGCCATCCCTAGGCTTAATAAAAAAGAAGGGATTCCAAATCTTCAGGAAAAATGGACTATTAAAATAGATTTGCCATTTAAACCACCCTATCTTTTTTGTAGAAGCTGCACACCAGCCCCCTGTCACCACTTGCTGTCAACCATGGTCACTCGCACTGTGTTCTTCAACATGGAAGCCAATGGTGAACCCTTGGGTACCATTTCCTTAGAATTATTTGTAGACAAGATTCCAAAGTCAGCTTTCTGAGCTCTCATCTCTGGAAAGAAAAGAATTTGGGTCTAAGGGTTCCTTCTTTCATGGGATGAATTCCAAGATTCGTGTGCCAAGTGGTGACTTTGCACGCTGTAATGGCCCTGGTGGCAAGTGAAGACATACGAGGATGAGAGTTTCATCCAGAAGTGTGCAGGCCCTGCTTGCTCACCCATGGCAAATGCTGGAACAAACACAAATGGTTCCCAGTTTTTCAGCTACACCATGAAGACCATGTACTGGGATGGCAGCATGTGGTCTTTGGGAGGGTGAAAGAAGGCATGAACATTGTGGATGCCATGGAGCATTTTGGGTCCAGAAATGTCAAGACCAGAAAGAAGACTACCATGGCTGACTGTGGGCAGCTCTGCTACTTTTGATTGACATACGTACCTCTCAGCCTCCAGGCCATCCCTTCTGCAGCTTTGGAGAGTGCCCCCTACCCACCTGCTTGTAGCATCCTGGAATCAATATGCTCTTTGGGTTCATATTTTCCTCTTCAAATCCAGATGGACTGCAGAGTGAAGTTTATGACCATGAATAAAAATGAAATAAATAATAAAATAAAGAACTACTCCCCCACCCTGGAGGCATCTAGAAGTACACCCTTCACCTATGGTTTAGGAAAGAAGATTGTGTAGGTGCCCTGCACCCTTGAATGACTCCATTTCTCTAGATTCCAGGTCTTAGAAAGTGGTAGAAACTGAAGCCACTCAACGAGAAACCTAACATGATAGATGGCAGAGAAGAAGGAACTGTACTGACTGATCAAGGTAGGTTAAGTGTAATGATTGTAACACACAGCCAAGTCAAAGCAGCCGTCAGAATAATTCAACTTCCATGGAACAGGGCGGGGCTGGCTGCCTGTGGAACTCATTAGAAGCAAACCAGGTAGGAGGCCTCATACATTCTTATTTGATCTGAATATGCAGAGAAGTTCTAAGTCATCTGGAGATGACAGAGTACACCTATAATCCCAGCACTTCAGATGTGGACGCATGAGTTCAAGACCAGCCTGGCTTTATAGACAGATTAAAAAACAAAAACAAAAAAACTCACAGGGCTGGCGAGATGGCTCAGAGGTTAAGAGCACTGGCTGCCCTTCCAGAAATCCTGAGTTCAATTCCCAGCAACATGGTGGTTCATAACCATTTACAATGAGATATGGTGCTGTCTTCTGACCTGCAGGCATATATGCAGATAGAACATAATAAAGAAATCTAAAATAAACCCCCCCACACACACACATACAAGAAAAGAGAAAAATTCCAGGTCAAGTAAACAAAATTTTAACTAAAATCATAGAAACAGAGCCACAAACTCTTAATTCCCAAACATGAACCTCCTTACAGATCCAAAACATCCTGAATAAAGAGGAAGTCAGATCCCTTTGAGGGAGGAGCCCACCATACTGAAATACATACAGTGTTAATATTTTCCCAGGCATCCCTAAGGGACAGTCTTTCATGAGGGTAACTGCATATCTTCAAGGACTATTAGACAGTGGGAACCCAAAGTGGTTCCAGGGTATCCAGTATTTCACTGTCCTTCATTTAGAACAGAGGCTTATGCAAGTCAGGTGAAGAGTGGAATTTTGTCTTAAGTCTCTTTCGTATTAGGTCTAATGAGTCCCTGAATCCATTCCGCAGTCATTTCTCAGGTTCCAGAATGCTTAATGAGAATAGAAATAATTAAGCAGCTGGTAGACTCTCCACACCGGTTCCCTGAGCTGTAGAATGGGAGCTTTTATGGCGGAAAAAGCTAAATGAAAGCCATTAGGTGGCTTTCTGCTAGAGAAGTAGTAATCAGAAGTAGCGTTGCATCCCCAGAGACAGGGGGGAAACGCCACTTCCAAACCTAGGTCCTTGAGAGGCAGAGGTGATGACTCCCACCACATTCTCCTTCATGTCTCCTTGGCCTCTGGAGAAGGTGGGTGGGTTTGCAGAATGTCCATGGAGGTTTGTACATCTAACCCTGAGGTGATTCTATTACTGGAATAACAGCTGCTCTTCCAGGTGTGTTTCACTGCTTGAGCAAATTAACACATCTCCTGATACATGCTATGCAGTTACGGGTGTGAAAAAACCACTTTCCCCCTTTCCCCATCACAAGAGCCACCACAAGCCATTTGCTGTCTGCTGACACAGCCAGCAGGACATGTTCGCTGCCCTGCCTTAGGACTGCAATCATTCTCCAGCCCTATGGATGACTTAGTTCACAATCGTGGTGATAGGGTGTCTCTTAGTGAAGATCACACTGGCCCCTCCAATGAAGACATTGGGTTGGTTAGACCTTTTAAGCACGACATTATCAACTAGTTCAGAGCTATTGGTAAAACATTTGTGTGCCCAAGGCAGGGAAAGAAATTTGACTAAACTTTAGAGACCTTCTATCTCAGTTAAGTTTTTAGGGGTATAGTTGTATGTTGAGATAACCTAAGGTGAAGTCTAATTGTTGCACTGGCTTCTCTTATATCCAAGAAACACAACAATGCCCGCTGAGCCGCTTTGAATTGTAGAGGTAATTAAGCCTTCATTTGGATGTAGTACTGTCCATTACCAAGTGAGCCGAAAGCTGCTGGTTTTTTATGGCCCCAAACAATAGAGGCCTCTGCGTCTAGTCTACGTTGCTGAGAAGACCACTCTGACACTTGGTCTTTTATCAGATGCTGACCCACTGGTGCTAGAAGAGCCAACAGGGATGAGGGATGAATCATTGTGAGAATTTTTGGATTTAGAAATGAGATCATGTCCATCATATGCATTGTATGCAAAAGGACTACTGTCCTTTTGAGAACAGTCTTAACAGAAATGCGGTGCCCGTGAATAGACTGCATGCTGACAGTGGGTCACAGAACTCCCCTTGCCATACAGCAGGAGCCGCCCACTGCGAACTTATTTTATCTGACTCACCAAGACGTAAAATTGGGCTCTGTAGCTCAAAATTATAAAAAACAATTCCACACTATGTCCGGCTACACGCTGACAACGTGGTCTTCCCCACCCCCATGGGGAGCCACAAGCCGCTGTCGTCCCAGAATCTCACAGTTAGCTGCTGTTGAACCAGTCGCATCTTCCCAGGCCATTGCCCCACTGGCTCTAATCCCCTAGCTCCATAAAATGAAAACTCCAGAGGCTTGTAATTTATCAGCCAGATTTATAACAGTAAATCTTCAACCTCCAAAATGCCCACACAAAGAACTCAAAACTCAACTGATAGAGATACACGCTGTACACCTAGATCGGGCAACTGTGCCCTACATTATTTAATCATCTGTCTAAGAACTCCCCAATTACTTATGGCTCCTAAGGACCACGTGGTTCTGGCTCATCATCCTCTCCTATAGGCTCCATCTTGTCTCCTCACCTCTGTCTCTGTCTCTCTCGGTCTCCTTCTCCCCTTCCTTTCCTGTTTTGTCCGGAAGATCCCTCCTCCATATGTTCGCCCAGTGATTGGCTTCCTGTCGTCTTTATCAGCTAATCAAATAGCTAGGGGAAATTCCACTACAGGGCACACATCATCAAATGGAAACACATGGACACACACACGCACACACGCATGGACACCCTGTAATCTCCACCTAGGCCTCATGAAGGAATTTCTTAAATAATGAGCTGACAGAGGAAGAGAAGACTCGCATCTTGTTTATAGATACATGATTATGTATTGTCAGAAAGTAGGCGGCTGCAACACTATAGCTTCTTGCTAGGAGTGGCAAGTTCAAGATCATGGTGTCAACATTGACCTAGTTTCTAACTAATACTTTCTTTTTGTATTATAATGTGGGACTTCGTAAGGATATTCTGGGTCATGGCTGGGCAGTTGCCTAGAACCCTGAGACTCTGCGTGAGAACTGGCAGGAGTGCGGTGCGCCCCAAGAACCCAGGGTCCTGAAAAGCAGTCTAGTCTCCATAGAATTACATTGTTCAGTCAAGTAGGCCAGACTATAGGCCTCAGGGTCGAGGGATTTACATACTAATGAAGGCCAGAGGGCGGAGCAAATTAAGCATGCCTCCCCATAAGCTCCCCCAATCCTCCCCCTTTCCCCCTCCCTATATAATTCGGGACTGCCCTGAGTTTTAGGGGGGGGGAGGGGAAGGGGGGAGGGTACATCCAAATCCATCCACCATCCGCATGACAATAAACCTTTTGGAACCAAGGACTTCCTCGTGTTATTGGGGCCTGCCGCCATCAAAGCCTCCAGGCCACTGGAACCATAGACCTCCTCCCGCATGTGGGACCCACCATAGCGTGAAAACCCCCTGGGACTCCACAGATGCCGCCCCTATATTTTTCCCCACATTATAATATTAAAAGCATCACATGGTAAGATGTTTACCACTCTGGTGGTGTGGACCTGAGAGAGTGAGGCCTATAAGTAAGGCGGACTAAAGTCCCATGCAATAGTCAGCTTTATTCAGAGCATCAGACAATTTATAGGCTGAGAGGGTTTGCTGGCGGTGGGTCATCAAATAGCCATGCAACTTGAGCTGTAGTTTTTATCTTAAAGATTTATTTATTTATTTATTTTATGTATGAGTACACTATTGCTCTCTTCAGACACACCAGAAGAGGGCATCAGATCTCATTACAGATGGTTGTGAGCCACCATGTGGTTGCTGGGAGTTGAACTCAGGACCTCTGGAAGAGCAGTCTGAGCCATCTCTCCAGCCCTGTAAACCAGTTTTATCTGACTCACTAAGACATGAAATTGGACCTGAGTCACTTGAGTAAAGTATACAATCACAAGGTCAAGCCACACATGGCAAAAGCAGGTTTTCCCATAGAGGCACATGAACAACACAGCTGTGGTAAGAGGCACGTGAATGACAACAGCTGAAGTAAACTCACTCCTGTCTGTTACACCTGGGAGGGACATGAACGCACATTCCAAGAACAATCCACGTCATGGATTATGGAAGAACAGAGATCACAAGAGTCTTGTCTTGTTTACTTGGAATTTTCTCACAAGCGTTTATAATTCCCCTTGTGCGACTCCATTCTTGGGCTGTGTTCCAATAGTAAGACAGAGTAAATGACCCAAAAAGAGCCCACTGTAACAAAGTCACTGCCACAGTCACTTGCCAATCTGTTAGCCCCTGCACCTTCGTGACCCAGTCATATCTCAAAGGTTCTACTTCCCAGTGCTCCTGCCCATGAGCTTTAGAGGCACACATTCAGATCACAGCACCTCCTGTAACTCTTGTTTGCATGGCTGGGTTCTGTTGGTACTCATCGGGGTGCAGAAGTGATGGGGAGAGGTACGAACACAGTGTACAATCACGAGGTTGCCACAGGCCAATGAGGACTTACCTCACAGCAGTGGCAGACGCAGAGCAAGCTTCGAGTGTTAGGGAGAGAGACAAGCCCATGAGTGTTGCTGCCTGTTCGGGTCAGTCAGCAGGGTCTCCAGCGCAGGAGTGAGGATGCTCGCTTCCAATTCCCGCTGTCCTTCACTGTACCCCGCTTACTGGAGCCCAACGTTGAGGCGCCACTTTGTAGCCGCCCGAGCTGCCTCACGTTCGGGGGGCCACTTTGTAACCGCCCGTTCTGCTGCTCCGGTCCGCGGGTCAGGGCCTAGCAAGAGAGAGAGTGGGGACGGAGACGCGAAGAATGGAGACAAGACAGAGAGTCTGATCAAGTCTCTCAAGTCTCGTTTATTGGAAGGAAATCCTGGGTATTTATACCCTTTACCACGTGCCTTGCCCTCGTGGACAAGCACAGCTGAAGGCACTATGTCATGGTATATGGCCTGAGATGGCTGCAAAGATGATAGCCACTTTCGGCTAGGAGTCAGCTCCCAACACATGAGGATGTACGAGATGCACCAAGTGGAACCTTCTGAGAAAGGTGTGTGGGACCTTACCCTGAAATGAAGTTTAACTGTGAGGTAAAAAGAATAAAGAAAACAAATGTTGGGATATGTTTTATTCTATTATTATTATTTTTTTTGGGAGTATGTATTATTTTCAAACCTCAAAGCGCACACCCAGTGACACATCTCCTTCACTAAGTCCGAGCCTCCTAAATTCTCAATCCCTCATTTTTACACTATCCTGCCTCTCTCCATCTTTCCTGCTTCTTGGACTGCATGCTAAGGGCTGGGGCTGGGGGCATTCCCTGCTGTAGCTCTCTAAGGGACCACCCCGGAGCAGATCCTTTCTAGTCTGATGGGGATGGGTTACTGGGAAAAGAGAAAACTTAAAGGCAAAAAGGACTTTCTTTTCCTTCCCAGAGGGTTCCCTGCAAAGTGGTGAAAATCAGAGATGCCCTTGTTCTATGCTCTAGTTCAGGGATTTCAACCTGTGGGTTGATAACAGGTTATAAAGCAACCCTTCCATAGATATCTGCTATATCAGATCTTTACTTTACACAACGGTAGCAAAATTACAGTTAGAAAGTAACAAAGAAAGTAATTTTATGGCTGGGAGGGGTCACCACAACATGAGGAACTGTATTAAAGGGTCCCAGCATTAGGAAGGCTGTGAACCACTACTCTAGTTAAACTGGAGATGAAATATTAGCATGGCAGGGAAAGGATGAGTGGGCCAGAGACAGTTCTCTGAGCTTTTGGATAGCTCAGCAGTCGAGATTATATCCATTCTTCCCCAAGGTCGACACAGAAGAACCTAAAAGAGCCTGGCCTTTTAGGAGATGCACCCTGCTGTGGAGATGTAGCCCCAGAGCAGATGTCAGCTCTGTCTCCACATCGGAGGCCAGATGGGAGCTCAGTTCCTCTGTGGGTACCAACAGGGATAGACACTGACAACTGATGACCCCTGGGAACAAGGACATGGCAGAGGATGCCAACGTGGACAGATGACAAGCAAGGACCAGATGAAGCCCTTCTACATCCAAATGTCCCTCAGTTTCCTCTTACTTCCTCAGGGCAAAGAGGGAGGAAGAAAAACCCAGAATGGATTAAATTTACCAGAATCGATTTGTTTCCAGCTCTGCCATTGGGTAGAATGGGGCTTCCTATAGGAACAGAATCAGAGTGGTCCTCATGGCACAAGCCTGGGACCCCAGCACTTGAGAGGCAGAGATAGGATTACCATGAGTAGCCATTTGGGGGCTACATAATGAGTTCCAGGGCAGCTCTAGAGCAACTAGACACTGCTTCCACACCTGCCATGCCAAACAACAAAATATTAGAGTCAGCATGGGTAATACAGGCTTTTACATTTTTGTATAAATTATGTGGTTATGTGGTCAGAAATCTTATGACTGCTGCTGAAGTCATGCTGAACGCTAAATTGAGCAGAAATGCTTCCTTCTCTGGATGTAGGGAGCTCACAGACAACCTCAGTGTTATGATGTACACTTGCAAAGGTTGAGACAGGAGGCTAGATGATTTGAGACTAGCCTGGGCTACATAATGAGTTCAAAGTCAGCCTGAGCTGTACATAGCAAGACCTCATCTAGTAAATTTTCAGACCAAAAGATGGCATTGGGATCATTTCTCTCTGCTGGGTAGAAGGGAATTTTTGTTCCACTTACAGTAGTTGACAGAAAAATGTGACAGGGTGGCAATGTCACTCTTGTTGTAGAAGGTGCAGTTGGCAACTTGCTTTCCAGAGCTCAGCGTTATAGTCGCTCTCCAGAGGAAGCTGACTCTTCCCGCTCCCAGTACGCTAGTGTTCCTGCCTCTGCTCAGCCATCCAGATGCTGCAGCTCCACAGAACACAGGCTTAGGAGAGATTAGGACGGAAGAGGCGGCCACACCCTAGTCCCCAAACCCATCGTCATCAGACACAGCTTCCCAATCCTGATTTTTCATTGGGATTACCTGAGGTGCTTTTTAAAAGTCAAGCCCAGAACTCTTCTGTTCTAGTTTACCTGACTTGATTTCTAATTACAGGATTCTAGAGAAGACAGACCTGGATTGTGTCAGCTGGGATCTTCCCACTGAGCACACTGTTAGGTCGCCCTCACATCAGAGAGACTGCTGCTGTTCACTTACCCAGGACCACCTAAAATGAAAGCTGAACTTGGAAGTGCCCTTTGCAATAAGATTGGCCACTTGGTTGAGAATTTAGCATGTGTTTAGTATAATAAGTAGCAGAGGACAGAGCTTGTGGCAGTTTCATGAGGGGAATTTATTTTTCTCCCATGACAATAGGTCTTTAGGTTGCAGTCCAAGGCCAGAACAGCAGCTCAAAGATATCATCAAATCCCAGGCGCTTCCTACATTTCCACTGTGCCATTCTTAGCACACTGGCTCCTCCTGTCACACCACGTGACACAATAGCTGTCTCAGTTCCAAGCATCATTTTCCGTTTACTGCAGGAAGGATACCAGAGACACGGCTCCCATCTGTTGTCTTTCCCTTTGTTAAGGAAAACAAGAACTTTCACTGAATCTCCCTATGCGGCTTCCCCGTGTACCTCTCTAGAAGAACCATGACCTATGGCCACCCCAGCCAATGGCCACCCCAGCCACAGGAGGGGCCACAGATGAATACTCAAAATTTCCTAGCCTCTGTATGGGAATAGAGTAAGACAAATAGAGGTGGAAAAGGGTTTGGTCAGTTACCCAGCAGGGTCTATCTCATTTTCTGGCTACATCTAATCAGCTGTTGCTTCTGTACGTTACATTTTGTGGAGCAGCTTTTGAATCTCCAAAACCAGAGTAGTTTCTATTTATAAGACATGTTTGCTGAAGTATTTGAGAATATTCAATTCTGCTACAAAGGACAAAACAGGCAAACAGGATGCCAGCAACTTATTAGAGGTGTGAAGCATTCTTAGTAAGTAAATGAGATTCAGGCAAAGCTCATAAGATGTGTTGAGTGAAATAGTGGCTAAATTAGTAGCAGAGGGGACAGAATTCTTAAGATGTATTAACTGCAGATCGTTGTCTTGCCATGGGTATCTGGGAGCACAACACTCCAGCTTGGTGTTGTGCAGCAGCTGAGCTCTTTGAGAATCAGTCTCTGAGATGGAGATGACCACACAGATATCCTGGGGGAGTACCCTTGGAAGCCTTTATTATCCCTCCTATAAGTGCTCTCTAGGTGTGACATTGTTGTCCCTCACTGCATCTGAGGACAATTCCTAAAGAGTAGCCACTCTGACCTAGGTCCTCCTGCCCTGATCTGAGGATACCACCAAGTCAATGAGACTTCATCTCTTACCAGTTTTCCCCACATCATGTCTTGTCTTGTCTTTCTTTCTTTCTT
Source organism: Grammomys surdaster (assembly GCF_004785775.1). Taxonomy (NCBI): domain Eukaryota; kingdom Metazoa; phylum Chordata; class Mammalia; order Rodentia; family Muridae; genus Grammomys; species Grammomys surdaster. Next base: position 3,122,548 of record NW_021604593.1, read on the forward strand.
TCTTTCTTTCTTTCTTTCTTTCTTTCTTCCTTCCTTCCTTCCTTTCTTCCTTTCTTCCTTCCTTCCTTTTTTCTTTCTTCCTTTCTTTTTTTTGCCTTTGTTGTTGTTTCATTAAAGGCAAGTCGGCTGAGAATCTGTTGTTCTTGTTCATGTATCCCAGCCACCTCCTCCTCCCTGGCAGGTGAACACCAGTCCCCCTTCTATAATCTCGCTGCCATCGCTTCTACCCTTCAGACCTGGACCTGCAGCTTCTCAGATCAGTCCTGTTCCCATTCCCTCTGACTCTGAGCTGGTGGGCTAGCTCATGGGGAGAACAGGGCTGAAGCCCCACAGGAGGCTCAGATGGAAACAGTGCTGGCACAGGAGAGCATCAAATGATGTTGTCTCTCAGGGTCTGTCCCTTCCCTTCCAGCCTGTGCTGCCACCCCAAAGCCAACAACAAGGAACTGGAAATCATTCTCTACCGGTCTACGCTGCCGCTCTAATTTGAGTTTCCAGTTTCATCGCAGGCTAAACTGGAAAACACGGAGGGAGCGTTTTTTGAAGACGCCCTGCAGCTGGATTTGTTTTATGCTAGAGCAGTTTTGCTGCCTGGCTGCTTCCTGCTGAAAGCACAGATGTGCTGAAATGCCATCACTGTAAACAGAGCCACGCTGATCAGGCAGAAGCCTGCCCCTTGCACTGACAGATCTACCTTGTAAATTGCTGGCAGTGGTATGGTTTGACAGATCCAGTGCTGGGAAGCAAAGGGCTTCAAAAATAACATCTGAAAGGGGGAATTCCTTAACACGGGCTTGAAAACAACTCACTCTGCAAAGGACATTAGCCTTATCCAACACAGTGCCACTAGTTGATAACTGAAGAATCTGAGGCCAGATCAGGCTGGGTCACATGAGTCAGGCTGGGTTACACAGGTAATGAACACAGCTTGAACTTGGCACCGAGGCTAATTTTTGTTCCCCTCCATTGTGTTTTAATTCATCACTTCACCTTAATGTCTCTGTTTTGCCATTGTGTACTGCAGAGGACCCTGTGTTATTCCCCAAACAAAAATAAGTGCCCTGTCTTGCTGCAGCTGGAACAGCTATCTGTCCTGCCACAGGAAGGAACAGCTAACAAGTTTACTAATCGGCCTGTTGTATTCATGTCTCTTCTCAAGGCTAATTACTTGTTTAATTAAGGCATTTGTTTTGATCATAAATGTCATCACATAACATATCTATGAATCTAGGACCAGGGAGATGGCTCAGCAGTTAAGTTCTGATTGCTTTTACAAAAGCCTTGAGTTCAGTTTCCAGCATCCATGCAAGTGGCTAACAACTCCCCTGCAACTCCAGCTCCAAGGGAATCAGTATCTCTGGTCTTTGCAGGTGGGAATTTGCACGCACACAAGCATATCCACACAAAGACACACATGCCTACACATAAGTATTTAAAGCGTGATGCCTCTTGACTGCAGTATGAGGATTTAACACACAATATAAAGTCTTTCATTAGAACTTCTAGGTAGAGGAGATAGCTTAGTGGGTAAGTGCTTGCCACAAAAGTACGAGGACCTGGGTTCAAATCTCCAGAATTCACACTGGCTGCATCAAGAGCAGCCATAGCCCAGTGCTCCTATGGGGAGATGGCAGGTAAGAGAGGGGAATCCCCTGAACACAGCTAGCCTGGTGTAAGCAGAGGAAACACGACAAAGAGACCTGTCTCAAAGTAAGTAGAAGGCAAGGACAGACACCCACAGTTGTCCTCTGCTCTTCATATTACATCACTGCACCCCCACGCTACAGTTTCAGAAAACACAACCAAAACTATAACAACTAACTACCTTTGGGATCTTTAAGTCTTAAGCAGGTGCTGGAGAGAAGGCTCAGCTGCTTTCAGAGGACTTGGTTTCAATTTTCAGCACCCACATGATCACTCGTAACCATCTGTATCTCCAATCCCAGGGGATCCAAGGGTCTCTTCTGGCCTCTAAGGGCATTGAGTGCATGCAGTGCACGGATACACATGTGGGCAAAACACCCACCCACACATACACATACCCACCCACACCCACACACCCACACACCCACACATACCCACACATACCCACCCACACCCACACACCCACACATACCCACACATACCCACACACACCCACACACCCACACATACCCACACACCCACATACACCCACACACCCACACCACCACA
>NW_021604593.1:3125140-3141334 GCF_004785775.1 Grammomys surdaster
CCCACACACACACAGACACCCACAGATACCCCCCCACACCCCTACACTCAAATCTTAAATAGAAACATGTTCATGGATTTATATTTTTTTCTATTTTATATATTAGTTCATACATACATGAAAAACCCTTAAATGTGTTGAATTATTTGTGAAAATCCTAATCTTCTTGGTCAGGATTCCAACAGGCCTCATTAGGCTATTTGTTTGTTTAAGATTTCTTTGTGTTCCTATAGTCTCTTTTCCTTTTTGCAGTGCAGAGTGCTTAATGAATATTAACTCAAGAATCCTCACTACAGCATAGGAGAGAGGCTGGCAACTACTAATGTACTGCTCTCGGTGGGAAAGCCTGGAGTCCGCCCAGAAGACCTATTACAGCTGACTCCCATGCTGATGTATTATCCGAGTGCCCTGTGCACTGTACGGAAATCATTTGATCTATATTTGACTGGTCATTTGCTTCTGGGCCTCTTTTTACTTGAGAAAAGAAGAACCGGCAACAATACAGTATACTGTTGAGCTAAGAAATAAATCAAGTTGTAAACAATATAGGATGTTCTTTTCTGAGGCAAAACCAAAAATAAAACATGGGAGGAAAAAAAAAGCCACTGTTCTAATTTCATTCTGTTGCTATGACAAAGACCACAGTCAAAAGCTACCTAAGGGAGAAAAGGATTTATTTGGCTTACATTTCCATGTTACAGTCCATCACTGAGGGAAGTCAAGGCAGGAGCTTAAACAGAAACCATGGGGGAATGCAGCTCACAGGCTCCCTCCCAGGCCCTTGCTGAGCTAGGACATATCTCCCAGGACAACCTTCTAAATAATGGTGCAGTCCACCATGGGCTAGGCCTTTCTATAGCAATTAGCAATCAAGAAAATGTCATGCTCATAGGCCAGTCTGATCAGGAAAGTCCCTCAGTTGAGGCTTTTAATATAACATGACCCTGAATGTGCCAAACTGACAATTCAAGTTAACCAGAACACCCACCAAAACCTAAAACTAAGCAAACGCCTGTCTTACATCAGGCTCAGCGCTGAGTGTGTGCTGCCAGGTGTATGTCTCTAATCTTCACACCTGCCCTGCAGGAGGTGTTGGGAGCACAAGTGTCCTTTCACCCACTGGTCACCAGGGAAACCAGGAATGTTAAACATGCACGATTGTCTTTTCAAAGTAAAAGATATATAACCTGTTTTTCCACCCAGAAGGCTAGAAACTGGAGGTGACTAACAGCCTAGGTGACCCTTACATGATCTGTATAGCCAGGGGCTTCCCCAGGCTCCCACCAGCAGGACCAGAGGTGGATAACAGCCCAAATGATTTCTGTGTTATCTTTACGACAGGGACCAAGCCGGATCATTTCCTGGACTGGTAGGCTAAGACATGTAGCCTGTCTCTGGAACTCATCTTCTTTGAAGAAATGACATGTACTTGAGTTGAGTATGGTGTAATTATGCCTCCTTGTGCACTGAGAATTGTGTCACACCAGGAAACTTTATTTCCAAATTACAATGTATTTAAGTATGCTTACAATAAACTGCCTGGTGTCAAGGCAGGAAGTAGGACAGCTACCAGTTACATGAAGGAGCAGTAGCTGAGAGGTCTACAGTTTGATCCATAGGCAGCAGGCACAGAGAAAGACACTGGGCCTAGGGTGGGCTTTTGAAATCTCAGAGTATACCCCCAGAGACATACTTCCTCTACAAGATCACACCTACTTCCACAAAGCCACGCCTCCTAATCCTTCTAACCATTTTCAAACAGTTCCACTCCCTGGTGACTAAGCATTCAAATATATGAACCTATAGGGGCTGCTTTTATCCAAACTGATGTGTTTATAAAAAGATAAAGAGATAAAGAGTATGTTCTATGGGTGTGTGGAGAGGTATGGGGGAAGGGGATGTCTCAGCAGGCCCATGCTGAGGCATCCCTTACCCTTGAGGGACCAGACATAGGACTGTATAGCGTAGAATAGAGTTTATTCAGGGCATGGGGAAGGGAGCCAGGAGAGTAGTAGAGGCAGAGAGAGAAAGAGAGAGAGAGAGAGAGAGAGAGAGAGAGACAGACAGAGACAGAGACAGAGACAGAGACAGAGACAGAGAGACAGAGAGAGAGAAGAGAGAGAAGAGAAGTAGAGGCCGGCCATGACCGCGTAGAGAGATGGGGAAGGGGAGGGAGAGGGGGCAAGGGGACAGAGAGAAGCTAGAGGCAAGAAATCAAGAGATTAAGAGAGAAAGGAGAGGGCAAGCAGCCCCTTTTATAGTGGGCAGGCCTACCTGGTTATTGCCAGGTAACTGTGGGGAGGAGTATACCTGGCTGTTGCCAGGTAACTGTGGTAGTGGAGTTTAGACAGAATGCTAACACAAACTACCACAAGTTCTAAGACACTCCCCAAACAACATGTGCTATTGTGATTGTCCTCGGTTACCTGCGACTTGAAGGTAATTGCTGAAGAAATACTTTATGCACTTTGGACACAGGTCTCGGATGAATCAAGTGGAAATACATCTGGACAGTTATGCCTGAGAACTGTTTCTCATTGTATCAGAAGATGTTATACAAATTGCCAAGGGAGAAGAGCAAGCAATAGTCCCAGCCAGCTACAAAGTCTACTGACCATGACTGGCTCAGCAAGATAGCCCCATGGTGTAATGGCAGCACTTATATCTTGTGGTAACCAGCAACAGTTTGAATGGACTTAAAGCCTGCTCGATAAGAGGGAATTTTATGCCCACTACCACAAACCTGGCCAACTACCAGTGGGTGGAAAGGTCCACTGAAAGGATATAAAAATTCATAGAGAAGCTTGAGATCCCTACCCCCCATTCTGATTTAAGGTTGGTAGGTTCACAGGCCTAGGTTCCAGGAACTAGCTGGCCACCGGAAGAAAGAATTAGCCTGAGGGCAAGTCAGCCAGGTCATTCTGACAAAGGATAGCAGAACTAAAGATACAGGTTGGCTGAGTTTCTCCAGGAAATAGCTGCTTACAATGGTCAGGTTAAGGTCACATTCCTGAATAAAATGTGTACAGGATGTTTCCCACTCCCCACCTTGGTCTGTGACTAGCTGAATAATAGGTTGAAACTTTCTGTATACAGGATGTTACTCCCTCCCCACCCTGGTTTGTGACTAGCCGAATAATAGGTTGAAACTTTCCAACTATTTTTATGACATAGGTTGGGATTTCTCCACTGTCCCCTCCTGGTTTCCCCCTTCACTCTCCTGGTTTGCGGTTCTCTCCTTTAAATACCCCTTGCTCCCGAGCCTCGGGGTCGATGCTCCCCTTGTGAACCTCGGCCTCAGCCGACTGATATCCCAAAATCCAGAAATAAAGCCTTTTGCGGTTTGCAGCAAGTTTGGTCTCTTGTGTGATTCTGGGGAGTGGTAATCTCCTGTGGCTTGAGTGGGGTTCCCCCCACTCTGGGGGCCTTACACCACCAGTGGAGGAAGAGCACAGGTCCTAGAGGAGAGACCACTACTGCCACTTTCCTAAACCAGTATAATTTCTCACCTTACTCTAAACTATCCTTAAACTCACAGGACTGAACTCTTTCAAATTCACATCTATTGGGACTTCTGACTGACCTCATTTGGAAATAAGGTCTTACAGGGTAAGGATTTACTTTTAGGCTTAGCATTTAGCCTCAGGCTGGTAATTGAGTTGCTCTTTATGAAACAGTTGAGGACACACAGAGACAACTGAGGAAGGAGGCCCAGGGAAGACAGAGATGGCAGTGAAGTAGCTTGAAGTCACCCAAACTAAGAGCCTCCAGAAGACGGAAGAAGTCATGAAAAAATGATCCCATGAGGCTCTGGCAGGGTTGTGTCCTCCAAGACCTTGTTTTATGATGCTAAGGGGTCATTTTCTAGGAAGACGCCATGCATCTTCTGGTACAGGTCCCTCCCATGTTGGCATCAAAGCATGACCTCATGGAAGGGAACCATTCTTTCCTGGGAATTCTCAGTGATAAGGCTTCTCTTAAAACTGCTTTTACTGGGGTTGTCATGGCAGCCCACATCCCTTTGTCATTTGTTTGTGGTGGAGACATTCCCTTCCATGGTTACATTTGAAATTCCCTGGCCTCTGCTGTATGGTCCTTGTTGCAGTCTTAAGCTGCTTGGAAATAACAGGAAATCTCAACAACATGGCTGCCTAAACAAGACCTGAACAAAGATGGCACCAGCAACCATGCTAACACAGAAAGGGGACATCTCTTGGGACCTCACAGACAAAGAGTTATGGGGAACTGAGGAATTCTCAGAGTGGGAGAACACATCATCCCTAACAAGAGTTCCCCAACTGGTTTATCTAACACCAAATGCTCAGCCCTGAAATCATACAAATAATAGTATATGGACTGAGAAGACTGTATTTATATACTTAGAAACACACACACACACACACACACACACACACACACACACACACACACACACACACGTATTACTCATATTCACCACAATTAAAGAAAAAGAGGCCAGAGGCTATGAATTTGGGGTACATGGGAGGGGTTGGAGAAAGAGGGGGTACATGGGAGGGGTTGAGGAAAGAAGGGAGAAAAAGGGAAAATGATGTAATTTTATTTCAGTTTCAGAAGTAAAGTAAGTATAGCATTGGAGAGTTGGCAGCCTGGAAAGTGGATCACACCCATTTTCTATTCCCATCCATCCCTCGACATCTATTTGGGCTCCTTAGACAACGGCCTCCGAGACTGGCTCCCAAGCACTTCCCAGGGCCCTTCCCACAGTTTTCTTAAGTAGTCTAATGCGTGAGAAGTCTTTATGGGTGGGAGTCTGGGGAGTTACCCTGATCTTTTTCTAACATCACAACTTTGTCCTGAGGGCTCCTCAGCAGGGCTCATGGGAGGGGACCATGGGAGGGAACCGCATTGGGGGTGCGGCGACAAGATCACAGTTAGATACAGAACCTCACACCATACCCTGTCTCAGTATTACTGCAGCAGTCAATGCCACGTGAAACAGAATCTATCTGGCGAAGGGAACCCGTCACTCACTCATGTTTTAATTAACTCTGGCACCAATTCCTAACTTTCTCTAGGGGAAAACTTCCCTCTCTAACAAAGTCTGTTAATATGCTAGTAAGAAATGTACCATCCCTCCCTGCACCTGTAACTTCATTTTGCATTAAAAGCTTGCAAAGTCCTTCAAAGTTAGCTTCTTCGTGGGAAAGGAAACTGTCTTCGTTCTCTGTTTTATCGTTTCTGGCCTAGTATCTGGGCCCGAGGATTGTAAATAAGATTATAGTCTAGATCAGAGGAAGGGAATAGAAAATGATGCAGATGAGGATGTCTCTAGATGCCTAGAGCCAAATTGCTATAGTGATGAATAGATTGTAGCATGAGCAGTAATTGATCAAGGGAAGTGATGTGTTTATAAAAAGATAAAGAGATATAGAATATGTTCTATGGGGGTGTGGTGAGGTATGGGGGAAGGAGATGTCTCAGAGGGCCCATGTTGAGGCATCCCCTCCCCCTGAGGGATCAGCCACAGATGGTATAGTATAGAATAGAGTTTATTCAGGGCATGGGGAGGGAAGTTAAGAGGGTAGTAGAGGCAGAGAAATGGAGAGACAGAGAGAGAGAGAGAGAGAGAGAGAGAGAGAGAAGAAGCAGAGGCCCTCCATGACCACGTGGAGTGGGGGGAGGGGAAGAGTCCAAGAGAGCAAGAAAGAAGCAAGAGGCAAGAGAGCAGGAGATTGAGAGAGAGAGAGAGAGAGAGAGAGAGAGAGAGAGAGAGAGAGAGAGAGAGAAGGGGACAAGCAGCCCCTTTTATAGCGGGCCAGGTCTACCTGGCTGTTGCCAGGTAACTGTGGGGTGGAGTTTAGACAGGATGCTAACAGTGAATGCATGCCTAAGAAGAGAGACAGAAAGTAGCTCTGAGGTGTGGAAGGGCAGAGAAGAGCCTGGCTACTGGAAGACACATAAACACAAACACAAACCCCTGGGCTGCTCAAGACCATAATGCTTGCAGAGCATTGGTCCACAGCGAGCACTGGTTCCACTTGAGACCTTGTTGGCAAACTTGGGGTGGTACCCAGAAATCCATAGCTAGCCAACCTTCGAGGTAATACTGACTCATTTGTAAAGCCGAAGAACCATAGGGTTAACGTTTTCTCTTCAGTAGGAAGACTGGAATTCAAGATGCCTGGAATGGGGTTGTGCTGAGGCAGTGTACTCCAGGGTGAATATGTGCTTCACATGGGCCATTGATTCCAAACATGTCTCCTGGCCAGGACTTGAGAATGTCTGGGAACTGAACCCCAGACCCCCACCCTCACCCCAAGGGCTCCTTCAGATTCAAAGGAAGCCTTAAGAGCTGAGCCACCAAACACTGAAGCCAGATTAATTAGTCCCTGGCAATTTCTCGTAAGCCCTGGAAGGGCCGGGATAGAAACTAGCAACCAATTATCTCAGTGAAGCGGGGAGAGAGGGGACCAACATCATTGCTAAGTTCTAAGAAAACCGTTCTCCTCTCAGAGTGCTTAGAGGCAGGCTCGTCTCTCCGTGTTAGTCTGAAAAACATTCCTTAACTGCTGGGAACTGGGCTCAAGAGGAAAAAAAAATGCGGATCTTGTGTAAAGTCCAGAAAACCGTGTTCCCTCGGCTGCAGGCTTGCCTGGTTTCCTTCCTATATGTGCTTCCTTCCTGTGTCTCTTCCTTCCTCCACAATGGCCTGGGGTCTTAGGTCTTAGGCCAATTCAGAGTCAACCGACCACAGCCAGTTGTAGATTCTGGAATCTTGTGGAGACTCGAGTCCATCATTTTAAGCTTCCAAGATAAAGTTAGATATTTGGTAATGCTCCTTCTAAGTTTTGATAGTTTTCTGAAGAAAAATTTCAGTTGAGAGCTTCATTCCAGTGAGAGATGTATGTGGAAGTCTAGTCCTGTCATCAGCCTTTCAAGAACACGCTAGTCCAGCAACTGTCCAGTCAGGCTACAACAGGAGGAGGAGCTTCTCCAACACCCAAAGACTAAGAGGGAGAAAAACAGGAAATAGCTATGAGGGCTGGGCAGTGTTCATAGTCCATGAAGGGTGGTCAGTACCGTCTCCCTCTTGTGGTGCGGATGTGCAAACTGACCACACCTCACTGCCAGGCCCATTTCTTCACCTCCCTTCTCACCCTAGCCATGGAGTTTGAAGCAGCCAATCAGAATGTATGTAGCCATATATGGGAAATGGGGTGGGGGTTGGGGGGAAGACCAAACATACAGAAGCCTCAACACTACATCTGGGGCTATGGCGTCTGAAGAGTATCTACCAGAAACCTGCCAGCATAATAAACTGCTTCCTGGGGGCTTGGAGGTTCCATTTCTTAGACTTGAAATGGTGCCTCGAGGTGTTATAATTAGGTCGGGCTCCTAACTTAACTGCTTAATGTGTAGCACAGACAGCATCCGTGATATTGAGTACACTAATTTCAATATTTCTATGTATACATTTTTAACATAATGACACTTGTATCTATTTTTCTATGGTCATAGATATTTATTAAATTATATTTTATGTTATTTGTTTTATTTTATGTGTACGAGTGTTTTGTCTGCATGTATGTCTATGTAACACATGTCTGCAGTACCCACAGAAGCCATAAGAGGGGGTCAGAGTTCCTGGAACTGGAGATACAGACAGTTGTAAGCCACTGTGTGAGTGCTGGGAACTGAATCTGAGTTCTTGGCAAGCATAGCCAATGCTCTTAACCATTGAACCAACTCTCTAGCCCTACAAAAATGTATTTTTAATTAAATTTGTGGACTATAGGCATGAGGGGAGTTCAGCCAGAAAAAGTAGAACATAATAAACTATGAAAAACAATCCAAGAACCTTTGGAGTACGGTCTCCAAAAAACTATATGCCTTGAGCCAATAAAAACGTGCACGTCATTTACGGGATAGATTGTTTTTTTACATTTTTGGACATTACTGACTGTAAATTATGGGGGGATATACATAGATAAAAATGACTTTGGGCTCATGAGGCTTTTGCTAGTGACCAAGTTGACAGAAGTATATTTATGGAAATCTGATAAAAGATTGCATTTCTGAGATTTATGAATAGGGGATATGGAAAAACATGCAGAAAAGCAAAGATAAATTAACATTATTCTCTATAACTAGAGCCTATAATAACTGTTCATCTCTAGGCTGCTAAGTAGTCCATAATTTGACTTCCCACATAGTCATAGCACCTTTCAAAACTGTCAGCTCTAAGGATTTACCAGGGTGGTTCCTGCATGAGAGTATTTGTGCTGCATAGTTATTTTCTAGCTTCTGCAGGGATACTAGACCAGAGGAAGGATATCATCAGCCTCACAGTGAATTGTTGCCTGTCACAGCCTTTGAAAGTGCCAGAGGAGGGCCCAGCAGGGCTTCTGCTAACCTTGTCTTATTGTTCTACCAAATAACCATGGCAATGTCACCACATTCCCTACGTGGAGTTTAACATATCATTTGCATTTACAGTGTAAAGTTGTTATTAAAGGCAGGATATTTTTACGAGCACAAACATCTCTCTCTTCCCTCTTCGGTAGAGGCAGAGTACTTAAGAACCTGCTGCTCGACCACCTGGTCATGTTTATTCATGTCAGGATCACGTTCCCATCAGCAGGAGTTTTTCTCTGATTGCAATGCATCCAGGCTGACCAACCTGAGAAAGGACACAGCTTTGCTTTGGGTGAAATGCTGAGGATGTGAGCATGGTGACTGAGGATTTAGTTAGGGTGAGTCTCTGAGGCCAGGCACAAACCTTCTTCTTGATCGTAAGATCTTTAGGTAAAGGTACCTGCTGGTTCTCATGTTTTGACCATGCTACCATGCATGCACACAACTGCCAGCAATTTCTTTTTTTGGCACACACCATCACAAATATGATTGAGTGAGCAAAGCTCTTAGACTTGCAAGCTAGTTTATGAGCATCCTGATGAGGGTCTGAGGAGCACAAGGTCTCCGTCAGCCAACAGTAACCCATTCCAAAAGTGGGCAGAGGAAAGAAATGCAGTTATATAGGGCTCTTTGCCAATATAGTTCATTTGAGGATAGTAACATTTGAGGACTTTGGAATGTTTTGTTTTTAACACAAAAGTAGAACTTTTGACTTTTAAAGTAAGAACCCATGGTAGGAGATAAAGATAGACAAGAACGTTTCTTGCTATTGCAGTCTAATTTATGCCTTTCTCTATTTAGCAGGAAGAAAGGACTGGAAAACAGATGGGGGAGGAGGAGAAAGGGAAGGAAAAACGCAGACAAAGATTGAATACAGTAAAAAAGGAGGAGGCTCCTGCAGAACTGTGTGTAACATGAGTAGCCCTATAAATGCTCAAGAACGGTGGTGAGCCATGACCGGAAGAACCTTGGGTCTGACTCTGCTCCTAAAGCAGGAAAATAGAACCAGGCTCAAAGAATCCAGTCTGCCTCAACACCCAGCCACCCTGAGCCTTTCCTTGCTAGGGCTCTGTCCTTTGATGACTGCTGGGCCACTTGGGAGATACTCTGAAGGGAGGGGTGTGGACTTGGTTATCAGAATTAAAGAGGGGAGGTTGTTTCTGAAATGGAGGCAGACAGCATCCCCTCGAGTGAAGGACAGGGAGGACAACAGAGAGGACAGGAAGCACAACAGAGACTCTTGTTCAAGAGAGAGAAATGGTCCCTGGGAAGAATGGATGCTACAGTTGACCAGGGAAATTTACTTCCCACACGGCCAGAGCAAGAGTATAAGCTCCTTTTAAAACAAAAACAATCAAAGAAAAACTAAACTAAATTCAAAAGCGATAACTGTTGGAGTGATGTTTTGTGCACTGTGTGACGATGTGTCTCTGCCCTTCCTTGCCTGCCTAAGGCATCTTCTGATTAATTAAAATAAAAACCCTACAGCCTCTAGCAAAAGGCAGAATAGTAAGGTGAGGCTTCAGGACCGAGAGAGGAACTCTGGGACAGATCCAGCCCACCACTATGGAGATTCACTTTCAAGACACAGAAGTCAGACATGTGAAACAGAGGAAAGGAAAGCAACCATGTAGCAGAATTTAGATTAGCATGCACTGGATAATTGAGTTATGGGCTAGTTGGCGACAAGCCTAGCTATAAGGCTAAAAGCTTATAAATAAATATGGTCTCCGAGTCATTATTCAGGAACAAGGACGAGCATGGAGAGGCCCAGCTACTGATGGAAGTTCATTATTGATCAGTGGAAAATAAAGCTTCTCTAGAAGGAAGAAAATCGTTAAAGCTAGTTAGTAAAAATTAAATGACTAGGAAAACCAAATGACACCAGCAAGTTATGAGATGAACTAGATCATCAAGATCACACTGACTCTAGGGAAGCAGTTGTTTCCCATGGTTGGGGATTCAGATCGACAGGGAACAGGCGTGCACTCTCACCTCCCTTTGCTACCTCTGGGCATTGTATTGCTGTCTGGAAGAGAGCATGGAAGAAATTGCCTCTTCTGGAAGCCAGTGTGAGTTAGCCTACAACTAGAACAATTCAAGTTAGATTGTTTACATCTACCACCCTGTGTGTGTGTGTGTGCGCGTGTGCGTGTGTGTATGCGCCTGTGTTGGTATCAGGCTCTGAACCCAGTGACATCACATCTAGGCGACCCCCACATCGTTGCCAAGGCAACCACTATACATTCCCAGAATCCACCTGGCTACCTCCCACCTTCAATTGAGAGAGGCTACATCACTGCTTATATAAAACAGGCAGAACCCCCTGACCTCTCTCTCTTCTTTCTCTTCTTCCTCTCTTCTTCCATCTTCTCCTTCTTTTGCTCCTCCAACCCCATCTTTGCCCTATCTACGAATAGCTTGTACAGCCAGAAGTTGCTTATCTGTGGTCCAACGAGAGTTGAACTTAGTATTGGCCTCCGGGGAGCGTAGAGGGTCAATGCCGCCCTTCAGTGCTTGGCGGAGGCTACTATTGGTCTGCTTCATGCTCTGAACCTGGCGCTTAAGGGAGATGAGCTGTGAGTCGAGACCTCGGAGTGCGAGGTTAGCAAGGTCTGGGCTTCCTGATACTGCAGTGAGGCTCTCAGGACTCAGGTACATCCCCTTGGGCGGACCTCTCCCAGTTCGAAGTGGGTGGTGGCTATACTGAGATACCTGGACCTCCTTCTTCCCAGGACTAGGCCATGCATTCAGAGGTCTGGATGGCAGAGGCTCTCGCTTGCGGTCTCCAGTATCCGGTTCTCCCTCACTCACAGCTCCTCGTCCCTCTTCTAGCTCATCAATGTCTTCTTTGTCCTTGTGGACACCCAGCCGCCCGGCCTGACTGTCCACCACACTAGTTCGACTTCGGGTCTTCTTCCAAGAGTAGTAATATTTCACCAGGCTGGGAATCAGCTTGTCAGGTAGCATCTCTTGAATCCGCTGGAAGCACTTGCCATGGAATCCAAAGGCCTGTTCAAACAGCACCTTGTCCTCGACAGTCCACTCATCAGGGAAGGGAGTGAAGGTGTCTAGATCAGCCAGGGATTTCTCTACATCGTGTTTATGGCACAGAAGCATGACGAATGCCTGCTTGATGTTGTAGCCATGCTTCTCCTTGGCCATTGCAATGTACTTGTCAAGTTTGGCATCAGATACACAGTGGTTGGGTGACCACACCCTTCAGCTCCTTGTTGCTATAGCACACAGGGCTCTCAGGCTTGTACTCGGGAATTACTGCTTGGTAATTGGTTCCAACTCGGATCATGCTGTCATGAGAGTGCTTCTCCTCGCTGGTGTCATCCTCCGAGTGTGGCTGTCTGCCGTTGGGTGCCCTCTTGGCCTGACTAAGGGACAAGATCCTGGAGCCTGGATTGGGCTTCTCCATTACTGAGTCCATATTGGTCTTGTCAGATACAGATGCTAGGATCACGGACCAACCATTTCTTCTACCAACACCGCAAGACACTCTTTTAGACATACAAGACCTGTGGGATTCCAGCTGTGGTGCTTCAGAACCGATGGGGGCCAGGTGTCCTGACAGCTAAAGACAGCTAGATGGTCTTCGCCGGTTCCTCCAAGAAGAATGCTGTTTTTAGGGAACTTCCTGTTACAAGATTACCAGTCGCTATCCACAGAGGAACCTGATGCACACATCTACCAAGTGGACCCCGATGATGAAAGTCAGCTACACCCCAAAACGGACTATGCCCCTACACAACAGGAAGTAGTTTAAGAGACATGGCGCCCTGACTCCCCTTTCACCATTGGTTTCACCCCCCCACAACCCCCCACACCCCCGCTTTTTTTTTTCTCTTTATAATAAGAAAAATGGAGGTATGTTGGTATCAGGCTCCAAAACCAGTGACATCACATCTAGGCAACCCCCACATTGTTGCCAAGGCAACCGCCATACATTCCCAGAATCCACCTGGCTACCTCCCACCTTCAATTGAGAGAGGCTACATCACCGCCCGTATAAAACAGGCAGAACCCCCTGACCTCGCTCTCTTCTTTCTCTTCTTCCTCTCTTCTTCCGTCTTCTTCCTCTTCTACTCCTCTCCCCCATCTTTGTCCTATCTCCTGAATAAACCCCACTTGGAACTGTTTGGTCTGGTGTGGTCTCTTCTGAACCGCATTTCAGTGCGTACATTACGATTACTACTGCATTTAATTAGGGTTACCTTCATGCCTGCATGAGCATAGTGTGCATGTGATTGTTTACTTGATTAAGGGCAACTTTCTAGTAACTACACCACCAAGGAATTTGATTATCTGTTCCCTAGCAACCATTAACTACAAATGTTCTCCAGTGGGAATGGAACCTTCTAAGTCCCTCCCCACAGGGAACCAGAGTCTTTGAGTCCAGTGTTGGATGACTTCTATTGACCAACTGTGTCCTTTCTGACCATCCCTAAGCTAGGGAGTTAACGTACATGGATTGTGTTCTTGATCTTCTCACTCTCAGATTTCTAATTGCATTGACCAATAAAACACACAGTGAGAAGCTCGAGATCAGGGAACTAACACTCCTACAACTGCATCAAGGGTACATGTTGCTTCCCAGTTCCCACCAGACTTCTGTGGCTGCAGAGAGATAGCTGTGGCATCTCCAGGTGTCACGGGCTTATGCAGCTCCTTTCCATGAGGAAAGACAGGCTTTCTCTGTCAGGGAGAACCCTCCGACAGATGTCTTCCCATAGCGTGGGAGACTGCTATAGAATGATTGGCTTAGATGAGGAGCAGGCAAATACTGCCTTGGGGTCAAATCTGGCCTGTTGCCTGTTTTTGTTAATAAAGTTTTATTGTAACACAGTTACATTCAACCTTGAGTAGTTCCCTGAGGAACACAGAAGTTTAAATAAATGAATGGGGATTGGCAGGGCATTTATATACTACTTACAGCTAATTTTACAATATAGCAGCAGAACTGAGCAATTGTGACAGAGCCTGAGGCTGAAAACATTATAGAACATTTAACTAATATAATACATTTTACAAGACATCCTCAGGCTTAGACCCATTGCCTCCTATGAACACGAGGGAGAATGAACTCTATCCAACTAAATAGGGGATTATGCCAATAAAGACCAGGGGAGCAGAAACTAGCTTGTTATAGGTAGAACAAGCCCGTGCTAAGGGGTTGGTGGTAGACAGGCGTTTTCCATGGAGTGTTGCTGCTACACTGGAGAAGACCACCACGCGAGGTTATGGGAGCATGCAGCCTCATGTTAGCTATGTCAGCTGCAGCTTTAAGGTAGTGGTGATCCCTGCTCAGATCATCCTGTTTGCTCAGGAGGCTACTAGGAGAAACAGCTCGAGAATGTCCCTGGGCTATCACAGGAGAAGGAAGCTGTGGCCTTCTGCCTCGAGATTATGTACAGAGTAGAGGCTCTCTCACAGACTGCCACCAGAAGCTCCACAGAGTTGGAATTACAATGATCCAACCTGAGAAGGCCGAGCACAGGCTACCACCCTTCTCTGTCAATGAAGTCTTGTCATGTAGTCCAGGCTAGCCTTAAACTAAAAAACCTGCTGCTGCAGCCTTTCCAGGACTGGGATTATAGGCATTTGTCACTATGCCTGGCTGGGTGAGGCAGAGATATCTCTTTTTAGTTCATACCCTCTGTCTTCTTCTCACCCATTGGCTGGTGAGTTTATTTTTAATTGAACTGAATTTAGTTTATTAAAGTTCAGATAATTCTCACTTAAATTTTTTTCCACACTATCACACCATTGAGTCAATTAAGCTCTGGACACACCTGGACATAAATTTGTCAAATAACTGTATGGTATCACCATGCATGAATTATTTCATTTCTGAAGGCTCTTAAATTACTTTTTATATATAATATATATAATATATATTATGTAAAAGTATATGTACATGACAATCTTTATTATATATAAATATGTGTGTGTACAATGTGTGTGTAAGTATGTACAGGCTTGCACTCATGTCCATGTGTGAGGGTGTGTATACCATGGTATACAGGTGAGTCTGCAGAACAGCCTCAGATGTTGTGCCTGGTCTTCTAGCTTGTTTGAGACAAGCTTTCTTGTTGTTTGCCATTTTGTACTCTAGACCATAGTCTTCAACATAATTATAATTTACATTTACCTGATTAAACATCCGGTCAGTGGTGGCGAATGTCTTTAATACCAGCACTTGGGAGGCAGAGGCAGGCAGATTCTAGTCCAGACTTTGATTCACTGGCCTGCAGGGGATCCCTGTCAACCTTCCCCATCTTCCCGTAGGAGTGTTGGGCTCACAGATTTCTAAGATGGTCAGGCTTTCTTGGCAAGCACTTTACCCACAGAGCTATCTCCCTGGCCCTTGTTTGGTGTTTTGGTGCTGGGGATGGAAGCCAGGGCCTGTACAGTCTAACCATGTTTGTTCTATCACCGAATCACATAAACTTTGGTAAACAGATTTGATCTGCTCTTCTCTTGCTAATCTACCTTTTGTTTATGGGTTGTATCAGCATCCACCCTTGCTGGTTGAAGAAGAGGGATAACCTTTTCTCCCCGGCAGAGGTCGCTGAGAAACGGAGGAGAGAAAGCAGGATGTTCGTGGATCCCGTTAGAGAAGCCGAGGAACAATTCCTGTCCCGTGGGAGGACCTTAGAGTCCTGGTTCTCTCAGGCCCTGGGCGATCATCCTTCAGCCAAGTGAGGGTTGAATTATTTGTGCAGCGAATCCACGGGAGAGAAGTAGACAACAAAATCTGTCTTCACAGTCTTTTTCGCCCCTGATTTAATGTGAAAGCAGCAGAGAGCAGGTGGCTAAGAACAAAGGGAGCGGCCGAGCGCTCTGCAGCGCCCTTGACTATGTGCGGTTCTCAGGAGGCTCACGTTTCTGCGGCGGAGTTTTCTTTTCTCTCTTTACACGTTGGGAAGAAGGTTTTTGTTGTTGTCACTTTAATCCACGGACAGGAAAGTGATTATTGTTCAAGATTCTTCGAGTATCTTAAAAGGATTTTAAAAGTCAGGCTCAGCAGATTTTTCCCCAGTCAATGAATTGTATTTATTTGACCACTGTTTTGTGTTTATTTAAGTGATTCTGTTTTCTTATGCTAATGAGCACAACTTCCCTGTCTTGAGACTTGGAAGTTAAATACAATAAAGACCTAGCCAGCGTAAAATGGTTCCCTATTTCACACTGTGCAAATTATTAGCAGAAATCATAAAGCATCTATGTAAATAAAAATCTGTTTTTTATATTAGGTTATTTTTAAATCTCTCTCTCTCTCTCTCTCTCTCTCTCTCTCTCTCTCTCTCTCTCTCTCCCTGTGTGTGTGTGTGTGTGTGTGTGTGTGTGTGTATGCCTATGGAGGTCAGAGATAGGTATCAGGTGTATTTATAGCTAAATAAGATCCCATTGTTTCTACGATGTTGGCATTTCGTCTAGGCTCCGCCCCACAGTTACCTGGCAACCACCAGGTGTGCCTGACTCATTGTAAAAGGGGCTGCTTGCCCCCTCCTCACTCTCTTGCTTTTGCTCTTCCTCTCTTCCCCTCTTCCCTCTCCGTCCTTTCTTTGCCCATTCCCCTCCCCCTTCTCTCTGCAGGTGCTCATGGCCGGCCTACTCCCCCGCCCCCTCTCTCTGCCTTTCTCTATCTCAACTACCCCCTCCCCATGCCCTAAATAAACTCTATTCTGCACTATACCATCGTGTGGCTCGAACCTCAGGGGGAAGGGATGTCTCAGCATGGGCCCGCAGAGGCACCCCCTCCCCCACACCATGCCTCACCCCCCC
>NW_021604593.1:3141434-3150439 GCF_004785775.1 Grammomys surdaster
CACACCCCCCACACCAAACATATCCCTGGCTTCTTTTTTATAAAACACAACATAACCTCATTTTCTTTATTCATCTGCTGATGGGCATCTAGACTACACCCATATCTTGATACTGTGAATAATTCAGTAGCAAACATGGAAGTGCGCATATCAATATGGTGTGTTGACTTAAAATCCTTTGAGTATACGCTGAGGAGGGATGTAGCCGGATCAGATGGTAGGTTCATTTTCAGTCTGTTGAGACGGCTCCAGAGCAGCAGAACCAGTTGTCACGCACAGGGTTTCTCTTCCTCCGTTCTCACCAGTATTTGCTGTTATTCCCCGCCCATTTAAAAAAAAAATAGTGTACAAAATAAGCTTCATTATGACTCTATTGGCAGGGGTTTTTTTTTCTTCTTGAGAGTGTAATTTAATTTTATTTCTCTTTTCCCTTTTCTCCAACCCCCCTCCCCCCATATATTCTTTCTCACTTTCCTTCAAAATCATGGCCACCATGAATAACCAGTTATTGCATGCACATAAGCTAAGCATTTGTATATACATATATATTCCTAAATGTAACCTGTTGCATCCACACACTGTTACTTGTATGTATGTGTTCAGGACCGACATTTTGAGACTGGACAACTAATTGGTGTGCTCCTCCTTGGGGAGGATCGCCTCTCCTGCTCCTAGCTTTCCTCCTTGCCTGTAGTTTTTGTATAGGTTGAGGCTTCTTGGGCAGTTTGGTGTTGTTTTTCTTGATAATAAGCAGCCATTCTGGTGAGGTGGGATGGAATTTCAGCATAGTTGGTTTTTTTGGTTTTTTTTTAATAAAAAAATTAAAATCTGTGTGTAAGTGTGTGTGGGTGTGTGTGTGTCCATTATCTGGAATCAGTTCTCTTCTGCCACCTTGTGGGATCCTGGGATCAAACTCAGGTTGCCAGGCCTGTATTCAAGTACCTTTTCTGGCTGAGCAATCTCACTGGTCTTCAACATAATTTTCATTTATATTTCCCTAATTAAAAATAATAGCCTGGGCTGGAGAGATGGCTCAGCGGTTAAGAGCACTGACTGCTCTTCCAGAGGTCCTGAGTTCAAATCCCAGCAACCACATGGTGGCTCACAACCATCTGCAATGAGATTGGATGCCCTCTTCTGGTGTGTGTCTGAGACAGCTACAGTGTACCCATCAATAAAATAAATAAATAAATATTAAAAAAAAATAATAGCCTGGTGGTGGCAACAAACGCCATTAATCCCAGCAGGGGCAGAGAGGCAGAGAGGCAGAGAGGCCTGAGGGCAGAGGGCAGAGGGCAGAGGGAAGGGACAGAGGGCAGGGGCAGAGGTGGAGACAGAGGCAGGCAGATCTCTGAGTTCAAGCCTGATCTACAAAGTGAGTACCAGAACAGCCAGGACTATACAGAGAAACCCTGTCTCAAAAAACAAAACAAAGAATATAACGACAGTTTTTCAAATCTCTATTGGCCATTTATGCTTCTTTTGGGAACTCCTGTTCAGTTCATTAGTCTAGCCATTGTTTTATGGCTGATATAAACTCTCAAGCATCAAATAAGAACAAAATGTTGGTAAAAGGAATAAAACTAGTGAAGGGATGACATAAACCCCCTTTGTCTCCATTTGAGGACCAGGCCTAACTTCAAAAAGAAGACCATGGGCACCAGCTCCAGGGACAGACTATAAAATCCAGAAACAAGATCATAAAGCCCCCTCCCAAAGAACAGCCTGGGGACAACCACAAACATGGGGAAATATCTTATCTCAGAATGAGTCAGCTGTGCTGGGCAGCCCTATCTCATCCTAGGGTTGAAAGGAATGCAGACCACTGACCACCTGTGACCCCCTAGCACCGACCAATGAAATTTTAGATTACCTAATCCTTCTAGAGAGTTCCCCCCTGTTCCCTATAAGAAGGCCTGTGCTGCTTTTGTCTGAGATCGCCATTTGGAAGGATGACTGACCCCAGCATGCTGGCTGTTTCTGCAGAATAAACACTCTGCCTTTGCGTACTATCTGAGTCTAGGTCTTCCTTCGGTGATTTTCGGACTCTAACACTAGAATAAATGGAATTTTAAGACTAGGTCTCTAACGTGGGCCAGGGTAGGGTTTGTGACCTCCTGAAAAATGTCCTCCTTCCAGGGAAGACAGCTGTGAGGCAGAAACAGGAGCAAGTTTGTACCCTGAAATAGAAACAGTGTCAAACAAAGACCAGGAGAGAATTCAAGACGCTGGAGAGGACATTGAAGGTGATACCAATGAGGTTTGAGGTGAGTGGGAAGAGGAGCTGGGACCAGTGACAAGAGTCTCCTTAGTGAATGACGCCCTCACACCCCCACAGTGCGCATGCGCAAGATTTTAACCCTTAAAGGTTAAATAAATGGGATGTGCTTTTGTTTGGTTAACCTGAATTTTGTCACTGTTGTCTCGGCCCTGAATACAGCAGTGTGTGAAGAAAAGAAATAAGTTTTCCTTCCTGCCACAACCTAGCTGGGTAGATGTTTATGAACATGCTTTCCAGGAAATCACAAACCCAACCCTGGGCCAGGATGTTAGAGACCTAGTCTTGACTGACTCTGATCACTGTCCTGGTTCAGTACCGGCGACTTCAGTAGGGAGGTGACCAGGAGTTCGACTGAAAAGAGCTAAGACTAGAGGAATGGCACTTAAGAGAGCAGTGTGGGTCATCAATAAATGGATCAGCGGAGTATTCCGTGCCTAGGTTTTATACCTAGTCCCTCCCTCTCCAGGGATATGAATGGAACAGAGTAGAAAAACCACAAATACCATAATGCAGTGCTTTACACAAGTAAGGCTAAGATTTTCCTTAACTTCTGTTTTGATCATAAATAAAACTTTATGTGTAAGTATAGTCAGTGTCCGGGTTTGAACGTGAAATGCCCCACTTGGTCGTCAGTGATGCAAATATGGAGGTGGAGCCTAGTTGGAAGAAGTGAGATACTAGAGGCGGGGTGGGGTGGGCCTTAGGTTTTTATGGTATAGCCCCACTTCCTGTCCCCCCTTCTCCCTCTTCTCCTCTCTCTACCCGCCCCCTTCCCCTCCCCTCCCCTTCCCTTTCCTGGTCTGTGGAGGTGGGAGGAGTCCCAGCAGCAGCCCTCACCAAGGAGCTGCCTATCTTCAGCCACCATGGGCATCTTACCCTCAAACAGTAAGCCAAAATAAACATTTCTGCCTTGAAATTACTTCAAGTAATTGGTCAGAGTGATGAGAAATGAAATTACCATTCTAGGTCACACAAAAATAAATTGCTGCTTGGATCGTTGCCAAAACAATTGATCTTTGAGCACGTGGTATGGGCTAGAGGTGAGGGTTGGGGCGCAGCCAGTGTGAAATGCGGAGAACAGAGCCAGCCACAGTGTTCCTACTCATAAACAGGCAGATTCACGTCATTATCCTCACCCTGCTTGAACACCACATCACTGCTCTCTCAGGCACCAGTGATTCTAATTAAGTTGAGCCGGGGGCTGGCCTTGATGTCAGGATTTGTCAATACCCCAGGTGATTACTGGCTGGTTTTGTGTGTCAACTTGACACAAGCTGGAGTTATCACAGAGAAAGGACCCTCCCTTGAGGAAATGCCTCCATGAGACCTAACTGTAAGGCATTTTCTCAATTAGTGATCAAGGGTGGGAGGGCCCATTTTGGGTGGTGCCCTCCCTGAGCTGGTAGTCCTGGGTTCTATAAGAAAGCAAGCTTAGCAAGCCAGGGGAAGCAAGCCAGGAAGTAACATCCCTCAGTGGCCTCTGAATCAGCTCTGCCCCGGCCCGCGGGGATTCGACGAGACCTTAGGGAAGGGGACGAGAGAATGAAGGGACAAGAGACACAAGGAATGAGAGCAAGTCTGGGGTTCTGATCAAGTTCTGAAACTTTCATTTTGGGTGCAGGTTATAAAGACACAGCAAATCAGGAAGTTTGGGCGAGGGTCCTTGCTTAGGGCTGTCCCACCATTGAATGCTTATTACCCTAGACCATCCCACTGTCATATCCTTATTGCCCTAGACCATCCCATTGTCGTAACCAGCTCCTAGGAAATGCCAGTCGTTCTTTAAGTTCCTGGGGCCTGAGACCTGTGAATGTCCTTTCTTAACCTTGTACTGACTAGGCTTTCAAGAACAGCAGGTAACTTCCTGGGTTCTCTTAGGACAGCAGGTAGTTTCCTGGGTTTGGCTCCCAGCACAGCTCCTTCCTCCAGATTCCTGCCCTGTGTGAGTTCCTGTCCTGACTTCCTTTGGTGATGAACAGCAATGTGGAAGTGTAAGCTGGATAAACCCTTTCCTCCCCAACTTGCTTCTTGGTCGTGATGTTTTGTGCATGAATACAAACCCTGACTAAGACAGTAGCCACAGCTGAGCATTGTGGGTTATGCACAGGGCCCTTGCTTCTAAAGCATTCCTATGTCAAGCCATCAGTCTTGCCTCCCTCATCCCCGCCCCAACTCCATGCCGCTTAGTAGGACCAACAACATCTTACTCTTCAGGCTTTATAGGCTTCTTATAGGCAGCTGTTAGCAAGTCCCTCCCTTAGTCCATTTGATTCTTTGGCTGGATAGATAGAGGTTGAGCTTTGTAAGTACATATTTGTGCTAAAATGCTCCTTGGCTTCTGAAGATAGACTTTCAGACACTGGCGTGTAAACGAGAGGGTTTGGTGCTGTCGTTTTGATTTTTGTTTCCCCCTCTTCTCTGTTTTTGGTGGAATTTTTGAACTACTTGTTACTAGAGTTTCTCTCCAGACTCAGAACATCCAGGTTCTTGGTGTCTTGCTCAAAGAACTGAAGAAACATACAGAAATAGCCAAGTAGCAAGGGAATTTTGTTAAAGAGCAAAATGAAGCTACTGGCCAGATGAGCCACAAGAGAGCCGTGGACTACTTGAGCTAGCGTGTTGAAGAGTGGCCGGTTGCTGTTTGGAGTCTCCATTTATGGGGTCCAGCAGAAGGAGGATTGGTTGCTACAGGTGAAGTGTGGATGGGTTTCCATTTTGATTGACAGGCTTGGGTGAGGCAAGCTTTAATTCACTGCTCTCATCCTTTCCCATAATGCATCTGACCATTTTCACACCTAATTGTGTAGAGGCATCAAATGCTGTAGTAGGAGGTTTTCCCTAAAAGTTCATTCTGAGGACACAGGTAGCTTCAATAAGTGTGAACCTGTGATCGATAGTGTCATCAGCTTGACACAAGTTGGAATCACTTAGAAGATGGGCTCTGGGCATGCTTGGGAGGTTGCTATAGTGTCTATGGTTTAATTGAGATGGGAAGACAGTTCCCTGGGTAGGGGGTCCTGAATTGTATAGGATGGAGAATGGGACCCGAACTAGCAGCTAGCACGCAGTCCTCGTTACCATCTGCTTCTTATTGCAGACACGGTGTGACTAGCCACTCCTCTGGGGTCATCCTCCTTCAGTCATGGCTGCTGCAACCGTGAACTGTGAGCTGAAAAAACAAACTTCCTCAGGCATGGCTGCACCCAGGAACTGTGAGCTGAAATGAGCCCTTTCCCCTTCTGTTGGCATTGTCAGAATATTTTATCACAGCAACCGGAAAGAAACCAAAGCATACCTCAAACCAGATCAGACCGGATCATCCTGTTTTCCTTCATTTTGGATACATTTGGACCCTGAGGGGGAGGTACTGAGAGGTTGCTGTGGGGAGGAGATCTGAGGCTTCCTTTGGAGCCAGGTGTGCGTGTGCAGGGCTCTGGCAGCTCTGTCCGTCCAGGTGCTGAGAGTCCCAAGTTGCTAAGAGCTTTATTAGTAAGGGTGTGTGTACAGCCCAAGCTGAGTGCAGACTGGGTTGCTAGGCTCCCCTTATGCCTGCCTCAGACTTTACTTTTGCAGATGACAGCTAATTCATACTAGTGAGATAAATATATGGTCCAGCTTGAGCTACGGAGGGAAAAATGAGTACAAAGTCATTACAGATTGTTTTTAATGACAAATGTCGTAGAGACCTAATTCCATTATTCTTAATCAAATATTAATGAGACAATTTTACTTTAAACATTAAGCAGTGACGAGCTGGGGATGTAGCTCTGTTGGTAGGGTGCTTGCATTCAAAAAGGAGCCCTGACTTTGATCTCTAGTACAGCTCGGTGTGGTGGCTCAGGCCTGCAACCCCAGTGCTTGGGGGGTAGGTAGAGGCAGGAGTATCAGAAGCCCGTCCTTAGGTACAAAGCAAATAGGAGGTCATCCCGGAGTACATAAGACCCCGTATCAAACAAAACAAAAAGCCACCTACCACCTACCAACCAACAAAACAAATAAACATCCCCCACTCCTAAATAGACTAACAATCAAATAAACACTTAGAAACAGAAAAATGCTAGACAAATAGACATTTGAGAACACTGCCATTAAAAAAAAAAAAGATT
Source organism: Grammomys surdaster (assembly GCF_004785775.1). Taxonomy (NCBI): domain Eukaryota; kingdom Metazoa; phylum Chordata; class Mammalia; order Rodentia; family Muridae; genus Grammomys; species Grammomys surdaster. The sequence goes on from NW_021604593.1 coordinate 3,147,822, forward strand.
ACCCCTAGCTATTTAGAGAACTCTAAGGAAATCAAAACACAAATTTGCAAAATCAGAGCCAATAGAAAACTAACCAGCTATCCAAAGGAAATGAAATATTTCCCTTTTTGAAAAATCTAAGCGCTGTGCATAAAAGACAGATCAACTGGACTGATTTTCTATTACTACAGTGAGATATCAGAGGTTACATAACAAAGAAAAGAGGTTTATTTTTAGCTCATGTTTCTGACTCTAGGTCAGGGACCCGCATCAGATGGGGAGAGTCTTCCTGCTGGCACCGGTATCACATGGGGAGACAGGGAAATCTAAGGGAATGCGTCCCTTGTCTCTTCCGGATTCTCTTTTTCTTATAAAACAACTAATATTCAACCATGACGGCTCACCTTGGTGTCCTCATCTGACAATGACCAAATTAGCCCCCGAAGGCTCCATTACTAAATACCCTGTGTCTTTTTACCACCAAATACCTCACACTGGGGATTGTATCTCCACTTGGGAACGCTAGGGACATACTGATGTAGCAAAAAGGATGCCTTCTAGGCAAGTATGAGTCATCCAAAATGACCCCAGGGGAGAGATGTTTCAACAGATCAATTAGTATGGCGTAACTTAAGTATTCCTTTTTCTTCTCTTAAAAAAAAAAAAAACAAATGTTTTATTGATTCTTTGTGAATTTCATGATCCCTAATCCTACTCATCCCCCCCTCCCTTTGTATCTGCCCTCCACACTTGCAAACCTCCCCACCCTCCACCAACAGAGGAAAAAAAAGTCTCACTGTGGAAGCTGTAGTGTGTTCCACAGTATTTCCATTTGTCCACACTTCTTTGCTTGCAAGTGTTCATGCGATGATTCTGTCTGCTATGAGGTCTCTGGATTCTGCTACTCTATCAATATTGGAACCTCACAGGAACTCCTCTCGGAGATCCTGTTGTTGCCCTGTGTCATGGAGATCCTGTAGTTTTGGATTTGTAGGACAGGCCCCCTCACTCACTCCAGCAGTTCATCAAAAGGTAGATGTTAGGATGGACCAATTCAAAGCCCCTGATCTGGGCCTGAGAGGTATCTGAGCTTGTCAGCCCACTGGCTCTCCTATTCTCATGCCCTTGGGGCCAGTTTACACACAACCACTGAAATCTGAGCCAGCTCTACCCTGCTGTCCAGGTGAGGTGCAGGGCCCATTCTCCTGACTGTTGCAGCCAGTGAGGGACATGGCCAGTTCTCCAACTCATGACCCTGGGGCCAGCTCTCCAGTCTGCCATAGATGATGGGTGATAAGGGTGGGGGACGTCATCTCTTTGTACTGCCATACAGAAAACAAGAGACAAGGCTGCCTCTCCCACTAGCTCTCTGTGGGCCAGCACACCTACAACCTTCACATTGAGGGTCAGTCCTACTGTGCTACCCAAGTGAGGTGCAGGGCCCACTCTCCCAAGTGCTGCAGCTGGTGAGGGGCAGGGCCAGCTCTCCTGATCTTACGGCCCCAGGGCCAGGTCTTCCATCTGCCACAGGTGGTGAGGGACAAGAGGGGAGGAAGGTATCTTTCACTCATCCACAGGGCCACCCTCTCTTAGGGGCAGAAGGGTGGGGTCAACTCTCCTGTTCTCATGCCTCTAGAGCCAGCTATCCCACAATGCCCAGGTGAGCCATGGGGCCAGTTCTGCACAGCCCTTAGACATCAACATGTCCCTGGGCAGTAGCCTAGACCAGAGACAATGTTAGTAATCTGTTAAACTCTACTTCCACAGTTACTTGGAAACAGCCGGTACGCTCCTCCCCACAGTTACCTGGCAACAGGCAGGTAACCCGGCCCACTATAAAAGGGGCTGCTTGGCCCCTCCTCTCTCTCTTGGTCCCACGACCCCACGCCTGCAGGTTGCCGTCTCCCCTCCCCCCTTCCCTTCTCCCTCTCTCCACATGGTCATGGCCGGCCTCTACCTGCTCTACTCTTCTCTCTCTCCTCTCGTTCTCCCACTCTCTTAATAAACCTCCCCTCGTGGAACTGTCTAGTCTGCTGTGATCTGTTACAAGCTGTGCCATGAAAATCCTTTCATTTGGTGCTGAAACCCTGGCTTAGGTGGTAACAGACCCCTGCTGCTGTAGGGCCAAGACCTAGATGTGGCCTCAGTGGCAGCACAGGTCAGGGCCCCACCGTGGTCCCGGGTGGCATCACTGGCTACTCACATTGGGCTGTTCTTCACTAGAGTCTCCAGTCCTGCCTCTTTTCATTGTGCCCATGTCCTTCTGTTCCTCTCGCTCTTCCATTTCTTCAGCACTTGCTCCTCTTAGTGGCGCCCGCCTGGGGTCCCTCAGTGTCTGGGGTTGTTTTAGGAGTGGTCTCAGGAGTCCTGTGCCATATACATTATGGGTCAATCTCAAGCATGCCCACCCTTCCTCAAGGCCTGCACAGTGCCAGACTGGTGTTCATTTCAGGCTAGCTCCCTGACTGGGCCTTATGGCGCTGGTCTGGTGGTCATCTTGGGCTTGCTTCTTGCCTGATTCACTAGAGTCTGTCTTGGGCTCACTCAGACCCGGAGGTCCCGGGCAAGGCAAGGTTCTTTTTTTTTGTTGTTGTTCTCTGGCTTGCTTCCTGTCCTGGGAGCCATCCAGCTTGCCTGGT
>NW_021604593.1:3150449-3151377 GCF_004785775.1 Grammomys surdaster
TGGTGGCGGTCTCAGACTTACTTTTTTCAAGGAATGTTAGGCTACTAATCATTCAGACATTTATAGGTCAGAGCACTGAGCACAGACATAGCCTCTTTTCTCTGCCACCTACTGCCACACGTGGGACACAGCAGCCACATCTGCAATGCCTCTAGGGGCCAGAAGAGGGCGTCGGATCCTCTGATACTAGAGTTTCAGATGGTTTGTGAGCCCCCATGTGGGTGCTGGGTCATCTTTCCAGCCCCAAGGTACCCTAAGAAAACTTCCAGGCCTTACATTTTTATTTTTTAATTTTTATTTATTTATTTATTTTTTGATTTTTCGAGACAGGGTTTCTCTGTGTAGCCCTGGCTGTCCTGGAACTCACTCTGTAGACCAGGCTGGCCTCGAACTCAGAAATCCGCCTGCCTCTGCCTCCCAAGTGCTGGGATTAAAGGGATGCACCACCGGCTCAGGCCTTACATTTTTAATAGCTGAAGGCAACACAGTCTTTAATGAGCAGTTAACCTCTGGGCTGCGGAAGAATATTGGGAAGAGCCCAAAGCCTCTTACTTTTCTAAAAATGTGGAACAGTGATAAAGTCTGTGGTAGACCTTAAAGGGAAAAGCACAGACTACACATTTAGGTCTCAATTGTTAGGACTATTGGCTAACGGAGGTGCCTATTAACAAATCAAAGCCGACACTGGCCAACAGGCTCTCAGCTTTGTAAATTCCTGTTACAGAGCTCTGGTTTCTCATAGCCCTTCCCTCCCCTGCCCCTACCCTAAGTCTCTCCTGCCCCTGAGCTCGCCCCCCCCGGCTTCTGATTCCTATACTACTCGGTCTTTTTTCTCTTGCTCCTCTTGGTTTCCGTGCACTCTCTTGGCCTCTCCTATCTCTTCTCTCTCTCTCTCTCTCTCTCTCTCTCTCTCTCTCTCTCTCTCTCT
>NW_021604593.1:3151387-3209175 GCF_004785775.1 Grammomys surdaster
CTCTCTCTCTCTCTCTCTCTCTCTCTCTCTCTCTCTCTCTCTCTCTCCCCCTCCCCCATGCGCCTGGTTCAGTCTCTATCTCTCATCTACAATAATACCTGATAGGTTATTTCTCTGCTGTCAGTGAAATTAGCCAATTCAAACCAGATTAGATTATATTAAAGGCAGGTTTGTTGGGAAGCTGCTCTCAAGTGGGTGAGTTCATTGGTCCCAAAGGACCAAGGCCAGGGAAGACGCCATGGAGAAAGGGGCTAGGAGAGGGAGAGAAAACGAGAGAAAGGGGTGCTCGTGTGCAGAGAGAGAAGGGGGGTAGAGAGAGAGAGGGAGAGAGAGGGAGGGAGAGAGAGAGAGAGAGAGAGAGAGAGAGAGAGATCACAAAATGTCTGGATTCTATAGGGAGGAGCCTCTGGGGGAAGGGAAGTTCAGGGTTGAGAGCAGGGTGTGCCTGGTAGGGACTGAGGGATGCTGGGAGAACCTGGAGACCACGTCTGCTTTGGTATATAAAATATGTATCTCTGTCGGTCTGCATTTCTACCTCACTGCTGAGCACTGCCGGAATGTTGCTCAGGGGAGGCAGAATGCAGTCTAGGATAGGGGTCCCAGTCTGTGTTCTAGGTGAGAAAAAGCGAGATCTGGGACGGATGCTGTGACTCCCATCCTCCTGTATGTCCAGAAGATGCTGGGGACCTCGAGGAATTGGAAACAAGGGTCCAAGGGCCCATCTTGAGCCCGGACAAGGTAGAATCTGGCTTGGCTCTGAGTGAGTGCCAGAAATATGGAGGGGCTGGAAGAGAGGCCTTGTCTGGGGAAATCTGGGTGAGGCTTTTTACTACACCTTCAAGCAGAGATCACTGATGAAGGAGATCGGTGCTTGTCCAAACGATTTTATTCATGGCAGATGAGGATACATATGTCTTATTCAGGGTGAATCAGGGATCAAATATCTTTAATAGGAAGGGATGCCCTGGAAGGGAAGCTCATTGGCTGAATACTAGGGGCCAATAAATCAGGTTAGCTAGATACCTCATTAGCATGGAGAACTCTAGGTTTTCATGCTATGTGACCAGTTGTCATGGTCCTCTTAGTGGGGTGTTGTGGTCACATGTTCCAGGACAGGTAGTCTGGCCAGGAGCTGATTCTAACACCTACTGTTCTCAATTATGAGGTTAACCGGGGTTTTTTAAATCTGTTTCGACCTTACCAGTTCTCTCTGGTGGCACAGTTCCACTTGCCCACACACCTTAGTCCCCTGTCCTGGGGTCTGAAACCAACATGAAGGATGTTGGACCCTTAACAAAATGTTTATTAGCTATTTTATTTCCTCTTTCCTTTTCCAGAAGGTTTTGAAAACCTTCTGTTCAATTTCATCACACATATTTTTGGTTGGGTTGTTTGTTTTCTTGATATTTAGTTACTTGAGTTCTTTGTGTATTCTAATTCTCTCTTCAGTATATAGACTGAAAGGATTTTCTCCTGTCTAGTAAGTAGGGCTAACTCTTTACTCAGTTGACAGCAGCCTTTGCTATATATAAGCTTTTCAGTTTTATGAGGTCCTATTTGTCAATTGTTGGTCCACAGGCAGGCAAGCATCTTGGATTTACTTTGTATAGTGTTCTACACTGAACTACAGCCCAGATAGAGTGTGTAGAGTTTTTAATAAGTTTATTCCCAGATAAAGTGAAAGAAAAATGAATTTTAAAAATGCACAAGGTAGCACAGTCTATTTCTTGTTACCGTATTGCGGTTCCTTTGAACTTGGAAGCATAAGAGAGGACTGCAGGAAAGAGAAAGAAAGAGCCCATCTCAGAGAGGAGCAGGCTGAGACCAGATATGGCTTTAGGAGGTGGGCAGATCTCTGAGTTCAAGGCCAGCCAAGGCTACATTTGATGACCTTGTCTCAGAAAACAAACAAAGGTGGGGGGGTTGGAAGGTGGGATGCCTGGGGGGAGGGGATAGTGGATGACAGAAATACAGAGTATTCCAAGTACATTAGGTGCCAGTATAGGTAAATTCAAAGTCTATTTCTTTTTGCACCAATTGAACAAGGCACTCTCAAAATTTCCAGACTTGGTTGGTCTTGGAACTGTGTGGCAGGACAGAACACTTTAGTTGAGAGTGCTGGCAGCTTCCATGGCCTGGTCTGGCTCCCTCTGTCCTCCCGATGGAAAACCCTTCCCAACAACCAGTCCTTCTACATCTACAATGGTCAGAGTTCCCTCTAGCACGGAATGCTGACCTATCACCCAGTCTCAAAACATTTATTCTGTTGGACATAGGAGCAGGTGTCTGTCAGCAATGGCTAACGACACACTGAGTGTGCATCTCCATACAGAGCACTCACTGTGCTCGGCAGAAGACAGCACATCACCACTCAGAGGACAATGAGCCAGCTGTGTGAGGACTCGCTGAGTGTCCGGATGTATGACTGTAAGGACAGCCTCTGGCACCACACGTGTCTCTGCTCACGCGCTCTTTAACAGGTAACATCTTCCTCTGTGGGAACTGTCTGTATGGTTTCTATAGTTTGAGTTGATAGGAGGGCTAATGTGTACCAATCAAAGTGCAAATGGGTTACATGGAGCCACCCTGGCCTCTCTCTACACCCATCTGGAATAGCGGGGGCACACATCATCAGGGGTCAGGGCTTGAGGCCTGGCCCTCAGTGTCCTCAGGATTCACAAAGGGTGGCCCTGGGTGTTGAACCGAATGTAAACCTGAGCTAACAGATGTGCTTTATTGATCCGCTCTCAATTGGCTGTGAGGAGCAGAGGAAGTGGAGGTGCTTCATGTCCCAATCTACATTCTCAGCTTCCTTTCACAAATCACACAGGCGCCTCCGAGGACCGGCCTCGCCCACAGGGCAGCCGGCTGCAGCTGCAATCTTTACTCAGCCTAGCTTGCCTTCCACAGATGACCCCGCCCTCCACACTGTCAGAGATCCATCAGCATGATCTGCTGACCCAGCAAACACTCAGTCGCATCCTTTGATCATGCTCCAAGGTTTCTTTCACTTTTATAATTTCATGACTCTGAAATTTGGTCTGTCAGTCCAGAGGATATATTCCTTTTCTGTATTGCTTAAAAGCCTGGACATTTTAAACTAATGTGGGTATAGTAAGCTCTGGCAGGCTGCTTTTCTTTCTTTCCTCCATTAGCTTGTAGCAGGCAATCCTTGGTTGCCATGGAGATTCACTTCCCTTAATGATACGCTGTGCAGGGGAGAGAGGTGGCAATGGTGGCCTGCGAGCCTTCTCTTTCCTTCTGTTCCCCAGATGCTCCTCAGTGCCGCAAAGGACTAGATCAGGCTGCCAATCAATCTCTCCAGATACACCAACTTGAGAGCGGCTGTCAAGATTTAAATTCCTGCTGAGAGTCTCAGTGCACTTGTGGGAACCCAAAGAAAGGCTATTTTCAACCTGCAAAACCGTTCTGCAGCAGGGCTCACGGGACGTAATTAAATGGATGCGATCTCACTGGAAAGGGCTTTCATTTCTCCCACGTCAAGTGAGCATCTTTTGTGCAAAGCCTCTCTGCTTTACAGCTGCCCTGCACTCACAAACCTGATGCAAGCAATCTCTGCCTGCTCTCTTCCTGCTGATATGGACCCATACTCTGTGCCTGGACCCTGATGGCACAGAAAGTCATGCAAGGTAATCCAAGGCTTGTCCTTCTGGGCGAGCTTGAAGCTCTGAGATGGAGAGCCCATGCTGTCCTGGGTCCAGGCCTTTTGCATCCAGGGTTTGCTCCCTGGAATTTGTCCTGGAGTGTTAAGGTGGACCTGTACCCTGTACCATGCTCATAAAATTCTGAAGACCTTGATCCTCAGGATACTTACTATTTTTGACAGGGTTTATAGTCTAGATTGGTCTTTAATTCATCTTTTTGTCCTTGAGTACTAGGATTATAGGTTTCTGACAATCCATATCTAGCAGTTTTATTATTTATTTGTGTATTATGTGGTATGTATTTGTGTGTGTATGTGTGCATGCACACACATGAACATAGGCCAGTGGTTCTCAACCTGTGAGTTGTGACCCCTTGAGGGTCACATGGTCCTTTCATAACAGTTGCCTGAGACCATCAGCATATTTACATCATGATTCATAACAGAAGCAAAATCACAGTTAAGAGGTAGCGATGAAAGTAACCTTATGGTTGGGGGTCACCATGACACAAGGAGCCATCTTAAGGGGTGACAGTGATAGGAAGGCTGAGAACCAGTGGCCTAGGCCAGAGATCGCCATCAGGTGTGCATCTCGGTCACTTTCTACCTTATTTATTTTTTAAAGATTTATTTATTTTTATTTTATGTGTTTGGCAAATTTGCATGTGTGTATATGTGCACCATGTGCCTATCCAATTCCCAGTCCTTTGTAAGAACAGCAAGTGGTCTTAACTACTGAGCTGTCTCTCCAGCCCCCTCTCTTAAGCTGGAGTTTAGGGATTTGGCTAGATTAGCTGGGCAGTAGGTTCCTGGAGTCTGGCTGGCTCTGTAGCTCCCTCACTCAACTCTCAACCCCGGGCTTGTAGGCATGAGCTACTGACCTGGCTTCTCTATGTGTGCTGGCTGTTTAAGCGCAGGTCTTAGTGCTTTCTTGGCAAGCATGTTACCCATGGAGTCACTGGCCCAGCCCTGGGGTGCAGCTTGAAATCGTGACCAAACATCAACTAGAGCACTGAAGAGAACTGAACGTGCAGAACGGAGTTAATGTACTAAAGTCCATCATATAACCGTCTTTTCTCCTCCCTGCCTTGCCTTTTCAAATTCCCACATTGTTAAAATTCAATTGAAAGAAGTAACTGAATGGGTGTGTATGGAAGTTAATAGAATGTAGGTGGACAGAGGTGTGTAGTATAAAACCATAACATCTCTATATTTAGAATTTTAATTATAAATATTGGAGAGTGATTAAGTAACTAAAGTCAAGTACACATGTGGACCTTGCACAGTCCACAGTCATGACTTACTTGACCATTCAGTGAATATCGAATCATCTGAAAGCATATAAACACCTGGAGATTTTTTTTCACATAAAAAAAATCAGGATTTTTGCCAGGTATGGTGATGCATGCCTATGATCTTAGCACTCAAGAAGGGAGAGGCAGGAGGATTGCAAATCTGAGATTAGCTTGGCGTATGTAGTGACACTCTATCAAAAAAAACCAAAAAAACAAAAAACAAAAACAAACGTATCAGGACAGGAGAGATGGTTCAGTGGTTAAGAGCACTGGTTTCTCTTATAGAGGACCCAGACTCAATTCCTAGCATCACATGGTGGTTCATAATGTCTGTAACTCCAGTGTCAGGGGATCCAACACCTTCTTCTGACCTTCTTGGGTACCAAGCACACATGTAATGCACAGCATGAAGGTCAAACACACACACACACCCCAAACTATATACATCTAATTAAAAGGATGGGGGGCTGGAGAGATGGCTCAGTGGTTAAGAGCACTGGCTGCTCTTCCAGAGGTCCTGAGTTCAATTCCCAGCAACCACATGGAGGTTTACAACTATCTATAATGAGATCTGGTGCCCTTTTCACTGTACATATAATAAAGAAATAAATCTTTTTAAAAAGTTTAAAAAAATGTTGCATATACATGTATGTGAGAATCTGGATTTTCAATTTTTCCAGCTAAGTCAGGAGACCAGCTGGCCCTGAACTCTTGCATGGCAGCCATCAGCTGCTGATGAGTGGCGGTCATTTCTTTTCACTGAATCCTATTCTTTCCATAGATATTAATTCCTCATTTATGTTACTTGAATGAACTAGCTTCTTGGTTGGTAAGTCTGAGCTGGCGCAAACTGAAAAAGAGGGAAAGTCATGAAAACAGCAGCTGAAGTCTGTCAGGGTGACATGTGCACACACATCCTGTCACATACAAATAGTCTGATACATTAGCCTTTGCTTTGTATGGTTAAGGGCCAAAGTCAAAGCTACTGCCTCCTCCTCCTGGTCTCAGCCTAAGATGCTGCTTGGTGCCACACCACCACGTTAGTGAGCTGAGCGGTTCACAGACATCTCTGGGCATGCCTGGATCAAAGGGGGGAAAAAAAGTCGGGGCTGGCGTAGCTTGGTTACACTTAATTAGAACATCTGCCTCCATCGGTGTCCTAAAGATCAGGGATCCTGTGGAATCATCAACATTCATAAAGCTTCGCTGTTACATGCCAGGCAGAAAGCCCCACTGAACTCAGACCTCCTGGAGCCTAAACTCGGTGTACGTATCATGATGGGAAAACAATCTCTTTTGTTTTCCTTCTTGGCATAAAGGGGATTTGTAGGCTCAAATCCCTTCTCAGAGAGAACTAGTGCTTGCTTCAGGGTTTAATGTTTCCAAAAATTGAGTTTTCCCCCCTTTCTACTTATGCCTTTACCTAGCAAAGATCTGCATTGAAAATGATGCTTTCTCTGGCATACGTATATGCCTCTGGGTTAGGAGGTCCTAGAGTAGAAGCTACAATTCAGTTCTAGCAGTGCATGATGGGTACTGCAAGCCTGTGGTGAGGGCGGACTTAAGTTCCTTCATCTTTCTTACATTCCTTTTAGTGTTTGTTTTCTCAGCTTGGAACACAATCTGTATGTCCTTCCATGGCCAGCTGGTCGTTACAAGACCTGATCCTCCTGTATCTTCCAACCCCATTTCTCTTCCCTCCCATGCTCCAGCCACACTGATGAAGCCTGTCCGCACCAGGTGCAACCACACTGGGCTCGCCTGGTTCCTCTGCCTGGGCTGTTCTTGCTTGGGTCTCAGCTTTTGCATTCAGGTTTCAGAACACATGGCAGCTCCTCAGAGGCCCTTTCTGACTACCACACTCTCTTCTGTACATCCTGGTACAGTACAGAGTTATTTTAAAATCACTGTTATTTACAAATATGCTCATGTACTTGTTTACTGTCTCTTCTACTTCAGTGCAAACGCCACAGAAGCAGAAACTGTGTCCTCTGTTCACCACAGAGGTCCCCAGACCTAGAGCAAATATATAACCCACGAAAGCAAGCGAAACCCAACAAGTAGGCCACTCGCATTCTGAGCGCTGTGTGTGTGTGTGTGTGTGGAGGTTGTCCCATTTATGTTTAATAGTCCTCTAGTTTGTTTGAGTCTACCTTCAAGAATAGCATTTGTCGATTCCATAAATGTAGATGTCAATATTAAAGCTGGAGGAAAGGAAAGTGTGGATTTGACAACTCAACGATTTCCTTAACCAGTAAGAGCTTTAATGACAAAAAGGCAAGGTTGCCCCCTAGTGTTCAGACATATGGTTATAGGTGTGACGCCCACAATAATACCTTTACAAAAAATGGTGTGTCTACAGAAAGGCAAACGTCTACAGTCTGCTATAGTACAGACTGAATTTGCCACAGAACACCCCCCTACACACACACACACACACACACACACACACACACACACACAGTATCACTTCACATGAATTCTTTCAGTTCTAGTCTCTCTGCCAAGAGTTGAGATACTGTCATTGTTAGCTATTAAAGAAATCCAAGCCAACTGGGAGACTTCTAGCTCAGACAGCTCATCTTAAGTTGCACTGGTCCCCTCCCCCATCAAGGCACTGTGCTTATAAAGTCAGTGAAATTGGGTCTAAAGAAGGTGCCAACCTACCATAGCTGGATGGGGATTTTCCTTTGGGGGGGGGTTAGATGATATTGGTATGTCTGGGATGGTTGGGCCACAGACTTCCCTCAAAAATTAAGAACACCCCAAAGCATTCAGACTTGAAGGAGTTAAACCAAGCACAACACAAGACGATGATGCCTTGGTGGGTAGGCCTGATATTTCCATTCCTGTGCCACACTGAAGACTGGCAAAACAAAGGAAAGCCTGAGAATGATCTGGAGGAGGGTGACTCCAGAGGAAACGGCTTCAGAAAGAGCCCAGGTTGTTTATTGGCTCCTAAGATTACTTCAGGAAACAGGGTTCTTTGAAATGATAGAAAATGCATGGCAAGGTGAGCTGGGGGTTGGGAATAACCATGGCAACCAAATTATCCTTCTCTTATAGCTTCTCTTTCCTTGAGTTCAAAGATTGGTGGGTTGTAGGTCAGTACAGACTAGCCAGCATGGTCTACATCTCCGACTGTCTCTGCTTCCTGCTTCCTGAGCATGTGAAGCAATGCCCTACCTTGGAAGACATACTAAATGCCTCTTATGCCGACTGTCTGTCTTCTATATACTAACTCACCGTTCTACTTTTACTCTAAGATGTATTTTCATTTGGTGGGATAGTCTGACTCTGTAGCTCAAGTTGGGCTGGAACTCACTATGTAGCCTCGGCCAGCTTCAGACTCAGGGCCGGGAGAAAATGCAAAATTAACTTAAGAAAGACAGTGTTTACTTACTCTGACTCTTAGTTCAGTGGCAGGTCATGGTGGAAGCGATACCTAGTATCTTGACTGATACTCAAGGGGGAAATCTCTGTAGAGGAATCACCTGCATCGTATTGGCCTGTAGGTGTGTCTGTGGGGCATTTTGTTGATTGTTAACTGCAGATGATGCTCTCACTGGACTGCCAGGCCTGAGCTGTCTAAGACTAGCAGCTGGGCAAGCTAGTAAGTCACCTTCCCTTAAGTGTTCTACTTCAGTTCCAGCCTTCCGGTTCCTCCCTCAGCTTCTCTCTGAAATGGAATGTAACCCGTGAGTCAGATAAGCCCTTTTCTCCCCCAGGTTGGTTTTGGTTGGAGTTTATCACAGCAGTAGAACAGTTGAACAGTGAGTGGCAGGAGACAAGCTGGCAGGAGCTTGAAGCAGCTGTCAGAGCACTCCACAGCCAGGAAGCCAGGCGCAGTGGGTGCACTCTGCCCTCAGCCCCCGTTCTGTTTACACAGTTCAGGATCCCACAAGAGAATGGTGCCACTCATAGTGAGTGGAGCGTCCCACCCCAAGTAACACACTCAATGCCTCTCCACAGGCATGCCCAGAGGCCAGCTTGCAGGTGACTCTAGATTCCATCAAGCTGACAACTAGCACTAACCATGACAGCATTGAACCTAAGTTGTGAACATTTTTAGTATTATTAGCCCTTCCAACCCATGAAAATTGCATGTTTTCATATTTTTGTGGCCTCTTTGATTTTGTTCATTAGCATTTTATAATTCTAATTGAAGAGATGGTTCCCCTCTTCATTTAATTTGTTCATAGGTAATTTGGTCTTCTAATAGCCAGTTAACTACGTGTGTCTGTGGTGACATGGTCTCAGGAGGATCTTAGTAGCCAGCTTGTTCTGCCCTAAAGATCTGTATTTAAAATTTTAAAATTACATTATCATTGTTATTATTGTTACTGTTATTGCTATTGTTATTATAGTTTTTGTATGTGTGTACTTTTGTGCCATGGTATATGTGTTGTGTGGAAGTTAGAAGACAACTTTTGAGAGTTGGTTCCCTCTTTCCATAGTGATGTGGGTACCAGGGATCTAACTCAGGTTGTCAGGCTTGGTAGCACGCTCCTTTGCCTGCTGAGCCATCTCCATGTCCCTTGAAAGCATAGATTTTTAAAAATATTTATCTTTAACTCTATGCGTGCATGTGTGTCTCTATGTGTGGGTATGCTCACATGCTTGACAGCACCTCCAGAGGTGAGAAGGAGTGAGATCCCTGCAGCTGGAATTATAGGCAGCTATGAGCTTCCTGACATGAGCGCTGGGAACTGAACCTAGGACCTCTACAAGAGCAGGAAGCCATTGTTCCAGTCCAAGATTCATAGTTAAGGAAGAGAGTGTCTGCCTGTCCTGGCTTGGGTCCCATGCCCAGCCCTTGGCTGGGTGTGGCATGAATGTTGTCTCTTCAGAAAGTGCCTAAGGGACCCAACTGGGAATCAAGCAGTTTTGCTAAAAGTACACTCAGGAACATCTTAGATTTTCCCTAATGGAAAGTGGAAAAAAATGACTTTAATTCGCTGCAGCATCTAGCAGCTCCCATATTTCCTGGGTATTACTTCACTGCCTCAGAACACACCCTCAGGCTCTTGTATCCTGTGAAGTAAAAGTTACGTTGACCCAGTGTCATATTCTCTTCAAGCTTCCAGGTATGCAGCCAACCAGGGATCACAGCATTAAAGAAAACTGACTCCACCTCCCATAGCAGCCACTGAATAGATATTGACAAATTGCTCCTCAGCTAGGGGTGGGGGTGGTGACCCCTCCCCTCCATGCTGGACTGTTGACTGGCTTGACTTGTGCAGGTCTTGTGCAAGCAAGCACAGATGCTGTGATTCACAAGTGTCCAGAAGACCCTGTTTCACCCAGTCCTCACTGCCTCTTAAACAGTCCTTCCTGTCCCCTCCTCTGTCCTCTTAACAGTCCTCCCCATCTCCTCCTCTATGATGTTCCCTGAGCCTTTTAGAGAGGGGTGTGTGTTCCATTGCTCTGAAGAAACAACATGACCAAAGCAACTCTAATAAGGACAACATTTAACTGAGGCTGGCTTACAGATTCAGAGGTTCAGACCATTATCATCAAGGTGGGAGCATGGAGGCATCCAGGCAGACATGGTGTTGAAGAAGCTGCAAGTTGTACATCTTCATCTGAAGGCTGCTAGAAGACTGGCTCCCATGTGGCTAGGAGGAGGGTCTCAAAGCCCAGGGCCACAGTGACACACCTACTCTAACAAGGACACACCTCCAAACAATGCCACTCCCTAGGCCAAGCATACTCAAACCATCACAGCGTGGTACAGATATGTCCCATGTATGGCCGAGCACCCTGCAGACCCTTATTCTCTGCATTTTGACCAGTTGTGAGTTTTTCATTAACTGTTGTCCACTGCACAAAGAAACTTCTTTGATGAGGTGTAAGAATTGCACTCATCTATGGATATAGAGATATGAATTTAGAGGGCAGTTTGATACTATGTCTATGTAACAAGAAATTAACTTCACCCTTGGAGCCTATGAGTTCTGCGATGGTTTGAAACTGCTTGGCCCATGGGCGTAGCACTATTAGGAGGTGTGGTTTTATTGGAGGAGGTGTGGCCTAATTAGAGGAAGTGTGTTATTGTGAGGTTGGGCTTTGAGGTCTCCTCCTATGTGCGGGCTCCATGCAGTGTGGAAGAGACCCTCCTCCTGGTTGCCTGCAGAAGCTAGTCTTCTCTTCCTTTGGATCAAGATGTAGAACTCTTGGCTTCTCCAGCACTAAGTCTGCCTGTGCAATGCCATGCTTCCCACTATGATGATAATGGGCTGAACCTTTGAAACTGTAAACCAGCTCCTGTAACTTTTAATTTTCTCAAACCCTATTTTTAATGATGGTTCTTAAACACTTCAACCTCTCTTCTAGCCCAACAACCACCAGAGGTAGTGGAAAAGAAAGGATACAGGGTTAGTAGACCTGTTTAGAAAAGGTTCTTTGGAGCAAATGCCATCTATCTTGTGAGAAATCAGCAGTTCAGTTCACAGGTCAGCAGCAGCAGCTTAATCCACTCACAAACACTTCACAGATACACCAGCAGTCCAGTTCAGAAGTGTTGGGACAGTAGCAATGATGGCACGACCTAGGAGGAACAGCCAGGCCTCAGCCAAATCTGCATGAGTCAGCAGGGGGGATGAGAGAAAACAGAGACACCAGGAGAAATTCTTGGCTGTGCCTCTCTTATCAACTCGAAGATCATGGAAGATCAATGAAGACATGAGACCAATGAGCATTTAGCTATGCAAGCAAGCCAAGCCAAGCCTCAAGCTCCTCTCACAGTCCAGTGAGTCCTATTTATACTCCCTCCAAACATCACATGTCCTTCATGGGTCTTGCCTCATCATGTGTCTTGCCTCAGAACGTGAGTCTGACTTAGCAAAACTTCACACGAGTCTCCCTCAGCTGATATCACTCTGCCAATTGGCCCTAGTCCTTAGGAGCAGGAAGAAGCTACAGCACATCACCAGAAGTTGTTTGGTGCCTTTTTCTCTAAAGGAGTTCAACTATGCAATGTAAGGTGGACCAATGCATGGATGTTGTTATTGAAGAATCCTTCATCACATGTTTGGCTCAGCAAAACACCATCCAACACAACTGACTTTCCAAAGAACCTGTAAATTTCCACTTCAAGCTCCAATTAAATGTTTGCCTATGTAAGAGTTGCCTTGGTCATGGTATCTCTTCACAGCAATAAAACCCTAACTAAAACAAGTTCCAACCATGCTCTATTGGCCAGATTCACAGTATGAAGCATATGTCTCCTCCTGTAGATAGAGCCTTAAATCCAATCAGAAAGTGGTTGTTTCAACCTCCTCATAAATTTTGTGCCACTATTGCCCTCGTAGGCATGTCATGCCAGGCTGGTCCTTATTGCGGCTCTTAGTGTTCACAGCTGAGTATGAACGTTAGTGACTTTTCTTCCCCCACCAGAATACATAGCACTTGAAAACTATGAAACTATGGAAGCTAGCCAGCAGGGAGAAAGCTACATCAGTATACTAACTTGATTTCTCCAGGTCCTGTAACCAAAGTGGCATCCTTGGCAGTTAGCTCTTATCAAGTTCTGGTGAGCAACTGAGAACGGTGTCAATAGCCTGTACTGTTTTGGGGGTCACTGGAGCCCATCTGACCAGCATCCCAAGGGGAGGTGTCCTGCATCTGACACTGAGCATTTTATGTAGTAACTGACAGCTTCTGGGGGAGCATCGTCTTTTGTGTAACTACATTTAAGCTCTTCTATATGAATATATATATGTATGACATTTATAAAACAGCAACTCTTCATATGGCTTTTAAAAAGCATCCTCAGTGTTAGTTATCCCTCCTCCTTTATCCCCTCCCCTGCCCTGCCTGCCACCTTTCTCCCACTTAAAACTTCCTCCCCAGTATCCCCATTTCCCCTTCATATCACCTGTGTTCTACTACCACCTTATGATCTCCTCCACCCCATACGCAGATGGCAAGATTATTAGCTACTTTAAAATTTTAGGTTAACATACAAAGTAATGAATTTAATTATAGAGTGTGTATTAGTTCGGGTTTTCTTGCTGTGAAGAGACACCATGACCAAGGCAACTCTTATAAAGGAAAACGTTTAATTGGGGCTGGCTTACAGATTCAGAGGTTTAGTGGTCCTTTATAATCATAGTAGGAAGCATGGCAGCTTTCAGGCAAACATGGTGCTGGAGGAGCCAAGAGTTCTACATCTTGATCCAAAGGCAGGAGACTGGATTCCACAGTGGTTGGAGCTTGAGCAGAAGAGACTTTCAAAGCCCCACCTACACAGTGATTTCCTCCACCAAGGCCACACCTCCTCCTACAAGGACACACTTCCTGATAGTACTACTGCGTGTGGCCAAGCATTGAAACACGTGACTCTTTCGGGGCCAAACCTGTGTAAACCACCACAAATTTGTCATTATACTTTGTTTTAATTTGTTTCTTTCACCCACTGCCTTCTGCTGTGCTCTCTGTTCTCTCTGGTTGATAAGAGACCAGACTAACTCCATCTTAGAAAACTTGACCTGAAGTTAAACTCGAGTTACTCCCCAGCAAACCTGCACACCTGGCACTAGTTTCCAGGTTACTCCCTAACAAGTCTGCACCTACCTCTAAGTCACTCCCTGACAACCACCAATGAGGAGGAAAGCAGAAGTTAAGTTTATGGTTTGGCTCCCAGCCCTAGCCAATTATTTTAAAGGGCAACAAAATTTCATAATAGCCCCCCAATCAGATGTGTGCCAGGCTAGAAACCCCCTTGCTTGTTTGCCTCTATAAGTGTTTGCCTGTCCTGCTGTGTCAGGGTTGGCTGTGAGCCCAAGGTAGAGCTTGAATAAAAAGACCCTAGTGTGATTGCATTGGAGTTCGCTCCTTGGTGATCTTTTGGGGTTTTCGAATGGACACAACAGTTGGTTCCCTGTTTTCCTCCAGTCTCCCCCTTCTGCTTTCATACCCCATGTATTTCATTACCCTTGCCCCCCTTAAAGTGTGTGTCTTTTCTTCCTCATTTCCCCTTTCTAGTTTAATGACATATCTATGTACACACACACACACAGGTTCTATACATAAAAGAAAACACACAGTATTTTTCTGAGCCTGGTTTCTTTTGCTTAACATAAAGATTTCCAGTTCCATCCATTTTTCTGCAACTATCATGATTTATTTTTTCTGTATAGTTGCAAAAAAACCTTCATCGGTAATGAGTAACACGCGTTGCTGGATGGGTATCTAGGCTAGTCCCATTTCTTAGCTATTGTGAGTTGTGTAGCGATACATATGGACGAGCAGGTGTTTCTATAGCATGTTGGCTTACAGACCTTCGGGTGTACATCCAGGAGTGGTACATCTGGGTCATATGTTAATTACACCTTTAGCTTTTTGAAGACCCTTTACACTATGGTTTCCATAGGCTCACACACTTGCACTCCCACCAACAGTGAAAGAGGGCTCATCTTTCCCCCACAGCCTCACCAGCTCATATGTGTTTTTAGGGATTCTAACTGGGGAGAGCCAGAATTTCAAAGCAGTTCTAATCTGTGTTTTCCTGACGGCTAAGGACTACTTTTGTGGAGACACTTTTCAAGTGTACATTTGGTCATTTATATTCTTCTAAATGTCTGTACTATTTGCTGCCCCATTTACTCATTGACTATTTGGTGTATGATATGTAATTATTTAGTTCTCTATTTTAGCTGTTCATCTCTTGCTGCCAATGGCTTTTCCATTCTATACAGCGAGTCTCCATGGTGTGCAGCAGCTTGAGTTTATGGACTCCTACTTGTCTATTTGTGGAATTATTTCCTACACTGCCGGAGTCCTTTCCAGAAAATCTTTGCATATGTCTTTATCCTGGGTTTCACTACGTAGTCCTAGCTTATCTGGGGCTTTCCCTATAGATCAAGCTGACCTTAAACTCTGACTATTTTGCCTCCCGAGTGGTGGGATTAGAGGTGTGGGCCACCATCCTGACTTCATTTCAAATTGGTTTTTGTGAATGAAGAGAGATAGAGATTTACTTTCATTCTTCCACAGGTAAAAAGATAGCCTTTCCAGAACTATTTGTTCAAATCTCTGTCCTTTCCAGCATACGTTTTTGGCACTTTTATAAAAAAAAACATAGGTAGGGAGCTGGAGAGATGGCTTAGCAGTTAAGAGCATAGCAGTTAGGAACGTTTGTTGCTTTGACGGAGGACCTAGGTTCAATTCCTAGCATTGCACGGTGGGTAACCAAATCCATGAGTTCTGGCTTAGGAAAAGATTTTGTAGCATAGTAAAACATCTGCAGAGGCTTCCTCTGGCCTCCACCTTCACAAACAATAGCAACACCCCATTTCTCATTTCTCTTTTCAGCTCCAGTCTGTTTCCTTTTCTATCCTCTGAGCTGGGTCTGTTGGTGTCTTTCCAGTGAGTAACTTTTTATCTTTATTTTTGTTTTAGTTTTTTGAGACAAGGTCTCCTTTTGTAGCTTTGGCTGACCTGGACCTCCCTGTGTAGACCAGAATGGCCTCAAACACAGAGATCTGCCAACCTCTACCTCCTCAGTGCTCGGATTAAAGGCATGGGCCTCCAGTTAGATATTTTGTGTCTCTTTGTGGATGAGTTGAGGTCTTTTACATTTAAGGTTATCATTGAGAAATGTTCACTTATTCTTGTAATTTTCTAGGTTGTTCTGAGTCTTGTTTGCTCATTTCTTTTTTTACGGTGGTTTGAATGAGAGTGGCCCCCAGAAGCTCCTAGGTTTGAACATTTGGTCTCCAGTTGGTGGGACAGTTTGGAAAGGATTGGGAGATGTGGTCTTGTCGGAGGAGGGGCCAGTGGGGGCGGGCTTGGAGGTTTCAAAAGCCCACACCATTCATTCCCAGTTAGCTCGCTCTGCCTCGTGCATGTGGCTCACACAGAAGCTCTCAGCTACCGCGTAGGCCTGCCTGCTGGCCTACAACCATTCTCCCGGCCATGATGTCCAAAGACTCAAAAACAGTGGGCTAGAAGGGAGGTTGAAGTGCTTGAGAGCCCTTATTAGAGGTACGTTTTGAAAAATCTCAACCAGCCGGGCGGTGGTGGCGCACGCCTTTAATCCCAGCACTTGGGAGGCAGAGGCAGGCGGATTTCTGAGTTCGAGGCCAGCCTGGTCAACAGAGTGAGTTCCAGGACAGCCAGGGCTATACAGAGAAACCCTGTCTCAAAAAACAAAACAAACAAACAAACAAAAAACAAAAAAAAAAAGAGAAAAATCTCAACCTATAGACCCTTTGCTCAGAACAATTTCCATACCGGAAGCTTAATGTCCTGACATCACTATTTTGAATTTTGAAAATCATTTGGTTTTGAATTTGTGTAACACAATAATGGTGGAGAGTTGACTGGGATCTATGGAGTCCTTTATCCCGGAGTCTAATCCCTGGATCTCACATGGTAGAAGACTCCCACAGTCTGTCCTCTGACCTCTGTCTGCACAATATGGCACTCTAAGAGACAAACAAACAAATACATGTAAAACAAAAGTTAAAAAATAATGACTACAACCAAAATTAGACCATTGGCTTAGTTAAGAGAACATCGTTCTAATACAAGCAGTGACAAGGGGATGAGCCAGGGGATGAGCCTCCTGCTTCTCCTTGCCTCTGACCTCCTCCTATGAGCAAGTCGGCTGCAAACAACTTCAGTGAGCAGTGGCACCCGCGTGCTCCCCTGGCTGGGGCCATGGTTGGGGGAGTAGGAACAGCATGATCATGTCACACAGGTGATCCTGAGTCTCAGTTTCCCTAAGTTCTCTTCCTGGACCAGAAGGAGTAAACAAGAGTGTCAGATAAAAACCACCCTAAGGAGCAGAGAAAAGATGCAGAAAGAAGGAAGAAAGTGCTTTCTTCTGAAACAAGAAGCCCCACATATTAACATGCAGTGGGCTCCACATTACACACTTGATGTGTGGTGGATAGTCACAGCCTAGAGAGGTTAACCCCAGACTCAGAGTCAGATATGCCAGGGAAACTTGAAACCTGGAACTGGGGCAATGGGACCCTTATTCTGACGCAGGGGAGATAGTGAAAAAGTGTAGGTGGGACATTGTTTCTAACTTAGGGTGGTGGGGCGGTGTTCTAGTGTTCCTGTCTGTGTGGGCCAAAGTTCATCTGACCCACACTGCAGAAAGTGAGGCCAGCAATCGCTGTTTAACAAAGCCCTCATTAATCTTTGAGAGAAGAAACAAAGACAAAGTATTTTCCTGATCCTGAAGGATTTCACAACAGACTGCTTTTCTGTCGACCCTCCCATATGATAGGTGGCTTCCAATAAGGAAAAGCAGGTTAGTGCACATATACTATGCATGTGATTTTGATACCTCCTATTTAATATCTTTTTGCAATCTTAGAGGAACACACATACACGCATATAATCTCTTGGCTTTGGGCATCCTTTCGTCGTCTATATGGGGGACATCGATACTGCCCATTCCTCCTGATCACAAAACCTGAAGACAGACAGTAAACTCACTCAGATTTGAGTGTGAGGGTCTCACATCTGCAGTTTTCCTATTGCTCTGAGGTTGTGCTAAGTCAGGAAGGAGGTGCAAACACTGCCTGGCACCTCTGCTTATTTTTAACAGAATGGAATTTAATTAAATCTAATTCATGCTCTTGATTTATTCTTTTGAGGCTTTTGTAGTTACAGGTTCATGGGAGGAAATTTCTTCACTGTATTTTGAAGATTTGATTTATCAGAATGTCAGGGAGTGGGAGGAAGTTTGGAAGGAAGCAACATCTGGTTCAGCTGCTGCTTTAAATGTGTGTTTATTTAACAAATACTCAGAGTGCCTGCTATCATGCTGGGCATTGTTTCAAGTGCTTCACAAATACCAATTAATTTAGCATTTATAACAATCTGGGCCAACTTATTTAGGAGGCACAATGCCTAGAGTCCACAAAAAGTTTTAATTCTCTTTCAAAAATCACAAGAAAAATAATTGAATATAATTATCATAATAAATGAGTAATCATGATTCCAGCCAGAATATGTCTTTGTACTAATGCAGTTATAAAGCATGATTTAAAATATTTTATGGAGAGAGAAACTGGCAAAGGCCAGTGTATCTAGGGCCCATGCCTATTACAATGCAGAAAGTCTGCCGTGATATTTACTTCATGGATGAGAAAACTGAAGCACAGTTAAGCAACTTGGTGAATTTCACACAACTAGAGATTGCCAGAGCTGGAACTCAAGTCTAGGCAGTCTGTTCTTAGTGTTCTCAGAGTACCATGCTGCTCTACAAGAGTATGCTCATCAGTAGTGTGTGTGTGTGTGTGTGTGAGAGAGAGAATGTGTGTGAGTGTATGTATGTGAGTGTGTGTGTGTGAAAGGTGAATGTGTGTGTATGTGTTTATGTGAGAGAGAATGTGTGTGTGTGTGTGCGTGTATGTGTGTGTGAATGGTGAATGTGAGTGTTGGTGTGTAAGACAATGTGTGTGAGTGTGTGTGTGTTTTCCAGGTAGCTACTCTAATGTCAGAGTAAGACTGTCTTCTTTCCTGCTTTTTGTTTTTGTTGCTGCTGATGTCGCCCTTACACAGGCTCGAGTTTCTGGGAAGAAGGAAGCACAAATGAGATTGTTGCCTGTGGGCAAGTCTGTGGGGTGTCTTCTTGATTAATGGTTGATGTGGTTGGGCCCAGTGCATAGTGGGTAGTGCCACTCCTGGGTGCACGGTCCTCGATACTGTAAGAAGGCAGGCTGAGTGAGCCATGAAGAAGAGCAAGCCAGTAGGCAGCGTTCGTTCCTCCATGGCTTCACCCCATCCACATTTTCAACTTCCTCAGGGAATGGGACCTGAGAGCTGTAGGGCAAATTAACCCCTTCCTCCCCAAGTTGCTTTTGGTCAGTGTTTTATCACAGACATAGACACCCTAAGACACCACCTGTGCGTTATATTCAGGTCCTTGCCTTATTATTTAGAGTACCATAAATTAATCTGTTTCATGACAATGCCTTTGACTATAACTAACCTTTATGGAGTACTTTTGTTTGGTTTTAATACCCTAGTACCCTTCTAAAATTTCTACACCTACAAACTCACTGAATTTGCACAATACAGACTTTCTATATAAGGAAGCCAAAATTAAATAAAGTTATTTAACTTCTTGCCCAAGTCCATCTAGCCATGGTAGCATAAAGCCTAGACACCTGAGCCTCAAAGGCTGACTCTTTCAAGCAGGCATATGGCGGTGGCTTCATGTTGTGCCTTCAAGATGGTCTGAGGAAGTCGATTTCTACTACCAGTCTCTTCAGACTGACATGCTACCTCAAGTCTTGCCTAAGTATTTCACAACATCTGCCTTTTTTTCCTCCTGTTACACAGCTGACAACTTAGCTGTGGTTTGTTTCCAATATTCGACTTTACTCTTCTGATAAATAATTTGCTATTTCCAAACCACCTCAACTGCAAAAAAAAATCCCCACCCTCTCAGAACTGTGTGTCAAATATCATGAACGCGCTCTGGGTAGTAAGGATTCCTATTGTTAGTTTCTTGATTGTTGTCACTCGGCCTTGGGAAGGTAATTTTGTATGCTTTCAGGATTGGCAGATAATTATTTCAAAGGTACAAAGAATGACTTGATAGCACAACTGATCAAGAGGCTTTATGGAATTAGTTTGCCTGGGTACTCAGAACCTTCACAGTGTTTGTTGAATGGCATATTATTCAGGGTTCGCTCTAGGGACAGAACCAATAGAATGAGCACACAGAGTCAAAGGACACGTATTAGATTGGCTTACATAATATTATTCTGGGTAATTCAACAATGAATGTACCCAGGAGAGGTTGAGAACCCAGTGCCTGGGGTGTATGAGGCTAGATGCCCCAGCAGATCCAAACCATTGCAGAAAGCCAGGAGGGTTTCCAGAGAGCCACTGGTCTTCCGTCTCCACTGGAAGTACAAAGAATCTAGGTTCTGACATCAGTAAGGAATGGCCCAATAGCCACAGGGCAAATGACCTCACCAGCAGGTCAGCAATGACATGAGTACAATAAGACAGTGATGGGGGCCAGGAGTCAGTGATAGGGGCCAGGAGCCTGCCTGAGCACCAGTTCTTTCTCTGTAGGGCAGTGACTTGGGGAGTGTTGGTGGTGTGTGTGTGTCTGTGTGTGTGTATGTGTGTCTATGTATGTGTGTTCGTGCGCGTGACTGGGGGAAGGGGTGGTGGTGGTGGTGTATGTGTGTGTGTCTCTGTGTGTGTGTGTGTGTGTGTGTGCGTTCACAAAACTTGGTTTCACAAAAGTAAAAGTTGTTTACTGTTAATAATATTTACCTTTCTTGATACTTTATTATTCTGGGGCCAGAAGCCAATGACTTCAGGTGATTAACACCTGTTGCTTAATAACATGTGGGGGTACCTAGATAAAAGATTTATTGCTAGTCTCCCTTCCCTGGCAAGCTAGCCAGGAGCCCCTCAATAGGCAGGCTTGTTAACTCTTTGTGAACCAGAGAGGAAAGAAAGAAACGAGGACGGACACACACACACACACACACACACACACACACACACACACACAGAGTGAAGAGAAGAATGGCTATGTTCACACATTTGGATGGATGGAGAAGATGCCCTAAGCCATGCACTTTATTTTTTTTCCTCTGGCCTCTTTATACTTTCTTAGACAAAAGTTCTTTGGAAAATTACCTCATAGGTAAAATTTACACAAAAGAGGAGTTTCAGAAAAGTATCACTAACAAGTTCAAAGCAACAGTTTTCATGTGGCCTTGTCTTATAGTGCACACCTGTATCTTTATCCTTGGACTTGAATGTTTTTCCTTGACACAAATCTGTCCCAAGCCTATTTCTCCTTTTAGTGTAATTATGAACGCTCATTGTATTTTTTATTATGCAGCCTTTACTTACTATTATGAGAAGTGGGTACATTCTAGTCTCGATTCTAACTTTATTACATCTTTTTAGCAAGACAACTAAAACCTTCTGTCTTAGTTAGGGTTTTACTGCTGTGTGTGAACAGACACCATGACTACTGCAAGTCTTATAAAGGACAACATTTAATTGGGGCTGGCTTATAGGTTCAGAGGTTCGGTTCATTATCATCAAGGCAGGAGCATGGCAGCATCCAGGCAGGCATGGTACAGGAGGAGCTGAGAGTTCTACATCTTCATCTGAAGGCTACTAAGAGAAGACTGGTTTACAGACAGCTAGAACAAGGGTCTTAAAGCCCACGCCCACAATGACACACCTCCTCCAACAAGGCCTCACCTCCTACTAGTGCCAGTCCCCAGGCAGAGCATATACAAACCACCACACACCATCTCTTAAAACTTTCTTCCTAAGATTATTTGAACCAAATCAGGAATTCTATAAAATCATTAATTCATCTAAGCAGCATTACAGTAATTCATGAAGATTCATCTTTATGGTTTTTTCTTTTTGCAGGAAAGCTGACCAATATGTAGGGTAATGCTCAAGAATCATTGGATGATGTAATAGTGACAGGAGAGGCATATCAATTGCAGGGTAGAGTCCTGAGACGAAGTCTCTTGAGACCTTGCCTCTCAGAACTCACCCATGGCTCCTGACGGATAGATATATCAATGGTAGCAATAACAGGGCTGTTAATACTTCATAGAAGAGTGGAGGGAGGGTCATTAAATCTTTATGTGAGATTCCAACCCTCCCCTCCCTCCTGCCCCAACTGCCTATGATCTCGAGGGTTGCTAGAGTCTATAGGAGGTGGAAGGTTAGCTGAAGGTAGAACTTCATTATGCAGCTTTGGGGAAGTCTGCGGATGAGATTGGATCACTAAGCAGGGCTTGGATGGAACAATGCTGTGGTCTACTGCTGCTGTCCTATCTAGGGACACTGATGTTTGCTCTCCTCTCCTCAGGAAATTAATTCAGTAACTTTGGAAACATTATGCTAAAGGAATAAAACCAGACACAAAAGGCCACATATTGTATAATTGTATTCCAATGAAATATCTAGTGTGGGCAACTCTGTAGAGAGCAGTGGTCACCAGTATCTGGGAAAGGAAGAACTGGGGCTTGCTTTGGGTGATGGGAGTTTTTCAGGGGATTGTACAAGTATTCTGGAATTAGTGCTGTGTAACCGTACTACCAACCTTCAAGTTATACACTTTAAAAGAGTGAATTCTATCACTTGTGGGTAAACAAGACACTAGACTGCACTAGAAGTGCCTCAGTGCAAGAAGGTCTGGTCTGTAGAAGTGATCTTGTGCAAAGAAGAATTAAAGACAGAAAAAAAAGTGACAATAAATGAGCATCTTCTAGACATCATGCTGGGGACGTGGAATGATTTATAGTCTGTGCCCTGCAGGATCTAGAAAGCCTAATAAGGATGAGTCGTGATATAAATCAAGAAGTGCTATCCAAAAAGCCATTGGCAAAAAATAAAAAAAGAAAAAAAGAAAAAAGAAAAAAGGAAAAGTCAGGGCTCAATGTGGATGAAATGTTGTAAATCACACAGATGATAAAGAACTTATATGAAGAACATATAAAGAACCCTTAAAACCCAAAAAGAAGAAAATACAAACTCCAATTTAAAAACAGACAAAAGATTTGAACACACACTTTACAGAAGAGGACGTAGCTGGTAAACAAGCACAAGAGAAGTTACAGCTTTGCCCCTACTGAAGGAAGGCAGAGCAGAACTGTACCTGTGCCACCACAGAGCAGTCAGCATGGCTAAAAAAAATGATCAGCCGTGGTAGGCTGAAAAATACCCCAGCACCCAAAGAGTCATGTTTTCATCCATGTATTTAGCATGCACTGTTATCATATATGTTAAAAAGCAGAAGGCACAAGCAGAGGTTGGAGTTCTTTGGACACATGATTGAAGTTAACATTGAGGTTGGAAAATGAGCTCCATGGAGCCTGAAGCCATCAAACGTGTTTATATAAGAGAAATCCAGGCTGAATACACACTCCTGTGCGCCTTCATTTTCCTGGGAAAACGAAGGCAGAGGCTCGGGAGCTCAACATTATCCTTGGCTACACAGTGAGCTTGAAACCAACCTGGGATATGTGAGAACCTGTCTCCAAAATCCAGAGAGCCAGTGAGATGGCTCAGAGGATAAAGGCACTTGCTGCTCAGCCTGATGAATTATGTTCTACACACACACACACACACACACACACACACACACACACATACCATATACACACTCACATACACACAATGTAAAAATTACAAAGGGTAAGAGAGAGATAAAGATAGAGGTAAAGAGGGAGGCTGTGTTCCTAGGCAGGCTTAGGTTCTGACAAATTGACAACCAATATAAACCGTCCCTGTATTCATGGAGATTTGCTGCGGCATTCTTGATACAACCAAGGGAAAAAAAGTGATAATTTCTTAACAAGTCAAACATGCAACTGTTCTATGATCCGGCCATGCGATCCCTAGCTGTTACCCCAAAGGAATGAAAGTCTTTGTTTATCAAAAGATTAAAATATGAATATCGATGACATCTTCTTATACTGGGAACAATTCAAATGTTTCTAACAGGTGAATACAGAAGCAATGGACTATTCCTCAGAAATGGGCTACTGGTGTATACGAAAATGTGGATTGGTCTCAAAAGGCTTCCACTGAGGAAAAGCCACCAGACAAAACACACTCTGTAGAGGGTCATGTATGTAGACACATTGTATAACCTGAATGGGGGAGGGTGCTCATTGAACACCCCACAGAAGGATGTGGGTCGAAGGACATGAAATAACTTCTTTTGCTAAGTCTTTCCTCTGCCGTCCACACCTCAGTCAAACACCTACAGGTCATCAGGCTACTTTTGGGCAATCCCCCAATTGCTCCAAGTCCACAAATCATGCTGATGTGTACCCCGAAACATCTACTTAAAAGAGCCAAGAAAGACGTGCGATAATTTAGTGGGATAATGCCGGGGGCGTGTTCGTGAGACATGCATTCCTCTCTGTAGGTACTTGGGTTTTGCTGTTGTGAAGAACTGTGGATTCTCGCTGACACGATTTGCCTGAAGCTCAGATGAAACCCCTCAGACTGCAAACTCTGAGTGCCGTGCAGCATCTGCTGCAGCCCGTGAGGGAAGCACTTGTTAACTTCACAAATGGCATCACTTTGATTTGTAAAGCTTGTTAGCCCTTTTGGCTCTAGGCATTGGTGCAATTAAATTCTTTCCCTTTCCCCTAAAATAAATTAAGTACTTTCTGTAAAAATATATGACATATGCTGTAATTGACTGAGTCAGGTTGAATCAAGCAAGAGCCTGGAAAATAAACTACAGTAAATAGACATTAATCATTGACTTCAATGACAAATATCAGTAGTTTTCTTATAAGTGTATATTGAAAATTAAGCCTTGTAGCTAGTGACCCTAAATCTTTTGGTTACGTTGAATTGTGTCATTATTGCATGACATATTTCTGAAGGTAACCATAAATTATCTCCTCTTATATTAAATATTCTGGCCACAGTGGAGGCAGCAGGTGCTCTCGGGTCAGTTAAATGTATTCAAGTATTATCAAGTCCTGGGAACTGATTGGTGAGCTGCATGCATCTTGTTCTGATTTTTAATCTGCCAAGTGCTTTCTTTTCCTTTTTTTACTTAATATTAAAGTAGTACTACTAGCTTCAACAAACTACTTCTTCTTTTTTTTTTTAAGTATTTTGCTGGGGAGTGGTGGTGCACACTCCCTTAATCCCAGCACTCAGGAGGCAGAGACAGGTGGATCTCTGTGAGTTTGAGGCCAGCCTGGTACAAAATGAGTTCCAGGACAGCTAGAGCTACTCAGAGTAACCCTATCTTGAAAAGTTAAAAAAAATTAAATTTTATTTTATGTATTTTGCCTGCACATAGCCAGGTGTGTGAGCCAGGTATATGAGCCAGGTGTGTGGGCCAGGTGTGTGAGCCAGGTATGTGGCATAACTCCTGGAGCTGGAGGAAGGGTGGCGACCGTGGTACTACACCTGAGTCGCCAATTAGAAAAGAGTACCTCAGCAGCACACTTAGATTCCCTCCAAAGAATGAGCTCATTTTCATATCCTTACTGGGACTTTGACAGGAAACAGCCATGGCAGGTCCCTAAGGAGACAACTGGATAGAAGCATCTGTGATCACAGCACCAAGTAATGGCCTCCCCCCCTCCCCAGTCTTCATGACTCCAACAATGTGGGGCTCTAAGCAGGGAAGGTGCTAGGGCTGGGGAAGAGGAATGAGATGGAATCTCATTCAGTAAACAAATGGATTGGAACAAAAAAATCCTACAAGGTAAAGAATAGTCTAGAGACCCCTTGGGATGTGATTGTGCCCTCATGCCAAAAATGTAGGTACTATTCTAATCTGTCTCTGTTGTTATCCAATGTGAATGGTGCAAGTGAGAAGATAGTGGAGGTGATCACCAAGATCCCACGTTCAAAGCCAAGCCCTCCACCACAGCTGCTCTTAAATTAGGGATTTCTGCATGTCTCAAGATGAAAACCAGTCCGAATCTCACTTCTGACCTAGCAGAAGTAACTGTTTGCTAGGTAAGGCATAGTCGTGACTATTATAGGAGACCTTGGATAGGGGTTCAAGGTCATCCTTGGAAATCTTGTCAGTTCAGAGCCAGCCTGCTTTATCTGGGAGCCTGTTTCAAAAGATAAAAGGATTGTGGCTGGAGAGATGGCTCAGTGGTTAAGAGCACTGACTGCTCTTCCAGAGGTCCTGAGTTCAATTCCCAGCAACCACATGGTGGCTCACAACCATCTGTAATGGAATCTGATGCCTTCTTCTGGTGTGTCTAAAGACAGCTACAGTGTACTCATATTAATCAAATAAATAAACCTTTGAAAGAAAGAGAGAGAGAGAGAGAGAGAAAGAGAGAAAGAAGGAGAAGAAGAAGAAGAAGAAGCAGAAGCAGCAGCAGCAGCTGGATGTGGCAGCACACAACTTCAATCCCAGCACTTGGGAGGCAGAGGCAAGGGAATCTCTGTGAGTTTGAGGCCAACCTAGTCTACAGAGTAAATTTCAGGACAGCTAAGACTGTGTAGAGAGATCCTATCTTAGACTAAATAAATAAATAAATAAATACATAAATAAATAAATAAGAAAGAAAACAAAGTAGCTGAGACATAAGTTTAAAGGAAAAAGAAACATGCTTACTTTTTAAAAAGTACTTTGTTGATGGGGACTGGAAAGATGGTTCACCAGTTCAGAGCACTAACTATTCTTCCAGAGGATCTGGATTCAGTACCCAGCAAGCACGTGGCAGCTCACAACTCCAAGTCTGTAACTCCAGTTTCAGGGTGTCTGACATCTTCACACAGAAGCTGGCTCACAGTACAGATTCTCTCTAGAATTTTATACGGAGAGAATACTTTTTCATAAGGTAAAAGGCTGACCTGTATTGCCAGAACCTATACACAACATTGGGAGGGGTCTACTAAGTGTGACTGTATTATCTAGATATGATTTTATGCTGACATTAAAAGAAAGACTATGGGGGACTGGAAGGATGGTTCAGCAGGCTACATGAGTCTTCAAGGAAGTAAATAAATAATAAGTAAATAAATAAACACATCTGCTTTTACAGCAGGATAGAGACTACAGTAAATGCAAAGGTACAAGGGAGAGCATCAGGCAGAGATAGAGAGAAGAGGAAGAATAATTCACAACTAATTTTGTGGGGCCGGAGCAATAGATCAGTTAAAACTACTTCCTGTTTTGCAGAGGTCCTGAGTTTGGTTCCCAGCACCCACGAGGCAGCTCATGATCACTTATAACTATTTCCAGGGAATCTGATGCTCTCTTCTGGATTCTAAGGATACCAAGGTGATTGTGAGCTACCCAACATAGGTACTGGTAGCCAAGCTTGACTTCTCTGGAAGAATAAAGGCTCTTTACCTCAGACTTGCCTTTCCAGCCTCTGCCTTCATTTCTACTTGTGCTTGGATTGCTACAACAGTGAGTGTTGTCTGGTCACTACACTGTAGACCCCACAAAGGCAGGGAGCCAGTGACTTACAACAGTGTGCAGGTAAGAGAGTCAGTTCTTTATATCAACTTGACTAGAGTTCCCAGTTATTCAGCCAAATACTAGTCTAATGTTGCTATACAAATGTTTTGTAGGTTGATTTCAACAATCTGAGTGGGCATGACTGAATGAGTTGAAATCCAGATTTGAAGCTTTCTATAGAAAAAATTATTCCTCTGTCCTTTAACTTCTAATATTCATAGTATATGTTTATCTATATATGTACATACTTACTAGTTCTATTTCTCAATGAAACTCTGGCTAATGTACCATGTGAACATTTGATGGATGAATGAATTTAATGTAAAATGGAACAAGCAAACCATAGCTAGGTACTGATGACATTTCTCCAGTTTCAGTGAAGTCCTCCTGCCATTAAAAGGTGTTTTAGGTAGGGTTTTACCACTGTGAAAAGACACCATGACAATGACAACTCTTATAAAAGAAAACATTTAATTGGGGCGGGCTTTCAGATCAGAAGTTTAGTCTATTATCATCATGGCAGGAAGCATGGTGGCATGGAGGCAGACATGGTGCTGGAGAGGTAGCTTAGAGTTCTACATTTGGATTGGTAGGCAGGAGGAATAGCAAGCGAGCCACTAGGCCTGGCTTGAGCTTCTGAGACCTCAAAGCCTGCCCCTCAGTGACATACTTCTTCCAACTAGGCCACACCTATTCCAACAAGGCCACACCTCCCGTGAAACCATTCTCTATGAGTATATGGGGGCCATTTTCTCAGACCACTACAAAAGGTCAATCTTCTTTTAATATGGATTTAGCAACTTTATTCCTCTTAAGACATTGGCTTTAGCCTCATCAGTTGTGTAGCTAGCTAGGAAATAAAAATCTGAGCTCTTTGTCTTTTCTGAAATAAGATCTGGTGATGAAAAACTACACACACACACACACACACACACACACACACACACAAAATCAGGCTCTACTACTTACTAAGTATATAATAGTATGTCATTTTTCTGAGCCCCAACATCCTTCTCTGTAAAATACTTATGGGCAGCACTTGCCTCAGTGAAATAAATAAATCAATATATCTGAAGTTATTACCAAATACTCAGGTCCTCAAAGACAAAATATTCTCACTGTTGTCCCCATAGTAGTCTGGCATGAATGCTCTCCTCACAGGTCCAGATATTCAATCCTAACCCCTATCCTCTTAGAAATGCCTTCTCTCTTTCTGTCCTTTCTCTTCTTCCTCCTTGTTCACTTTTACCAATTCACCCTATGATTTGAAAAGTTGTTTATTAGCATGTATTAAATATATGTAACTACACACTAATAGCTTTCATTATGACATTTTCATACATGTATATTGTAGTGACATATTCATACAGTTATGCTTATATATATGTATAGTATAGGTTCATGGGTATGTCTATAGATCCACCGGGAGGGGGAGGGCTTCATGAACCCCTCCCTCCAATTCAACCCATTTTAAAAAGGCTAGTGTATTATTCAGAGTTTTGTAAAGAAACAGAAATAACAGAATGAATGTGTAATGTCTAGTGTGTGTGTGTTTATGTGTACATGTGTGTGTTAGAGTGGCTTATAGGCTGTTGTCCAGGTAGTCCAACAATGGCTGCCTCTTAGTGGAAAGGCCAAGAATCCAGTAGCTTTTTAGCCCACAAGACTAGATATCTAAGCAGTCCCATTCAGTGCTGGAGTCCCAGAGGATTCCTAGAAAGCTGGTTTTCAGTCTGTGTTAGAATCCTGAAGAAATAGGTTGTCAGTGAGAGTTAAGGGCAGGCAGGCCAAAAAGCAAAAGTTTCCTTCTCTGTGTCTGTTTCTGTGGACTGCCACCAGAAGGCACAGCTCAGATTTAGAGTGGGTATTCCAAGCTCTGATGATCCAATCTAGAAAATCTCTTGCAGGCTTTCCCAGCTGCTTGGATCTTAGTTGATGACAGATGTAGACAAGTTAACAACCAAGACTGGTCATCACAGCTGGAGTCAAAACTGTGTCTGTCATGTCAACCTTCACTGATTTGCACTGCTTTCTTATGCAACCTATATACGATTCTGGTGGTTTGAACAGGTTTGACCCCGTAGATTCATGTGTTTGAATGCTTGGCCAAAGAGAGTGGAACTATTAGGAGGTGTGGCCTTATTGGAGGAGGTGTGACCTTGTTGAAGGAAGTGTGTGACTGTGCAGATGGGCTTTGAGATCTCCTATGCTCAGGCTCTCCCAGTATGGAACAGAGCCACCTCCTGGTTGCCTGCAGAATTCCAGTCTCCTCTTGGCTGCCTTTAGATCAGGCTCCTCCAGAAAGAATCATGCCTGCCCGAAAGCTGCCGTGCTTCCCGCCATGTTGAAAATGGACTAAACCTTTGGAACTGTAAGCCTGCCCCAATTAAAGGTTTTGAGTTGTCTTGGTCATGATATCTCTTCACATCATTAAAACCCAAACTAAGACAATGATAGATTTTTTTTTTAAAAAAAGCTAATTTCTACATTCTTTTCCATTAAGTAGAACCACCCTGTATATTATATATAAAACAAAGGTAAGAAGAGTTTGGACATAAGGGAGGAATAGAGCTTTAGAGAGCTTTGAAACACAGCTAACTGACATTGCAGTGGTAGGTCCTCAGATTTTCCATATCCCAGGTTTGGAACTGAAGAAACGGTCAGACTCAAAACTTCTAACCAGACACAGACAAAGTAACCCCAGCAAGTTCATATCCAAAGGAATCTTTATCTGTACAGGATCAAAATGAAGCAAAAACTTGTCAAGAGAGAACACTTACACAGTAACAAACATCATGGGAATGCAGTAGCTTCACGCTACCTGTGCCAGCAAAAGACAAGTGAGAAGTCTAGGCTTCTGCATTTGTGGGGCTCTAATGAGACATTTCACACTTCACCGTGGGCTGTCACCTCTCCCCCTGTTCTTGAAATAAGGTTTCAGAAGAGGCTGAAAGAGCCATGGATTTCTCCTGTACCCTAGGTACTCTAGCTACAGTCAACACATGAAGATGCAGATGTAAAACATAGCATCATTTACAACTGCCAACAGACAGCGTACTGTACAGAGTCTATGCATAGAGCATGCTTATGCATTGAAAGTGAAAGGTGTCAGTTCTCCCTATGAACATACAGGATGACAGGATTCCTGACAAAATGTCAGCTTTTTTTTTCTTTTGCAGATGTAGACAAAATTATCTCATTTGTTTTGAGAGGCATAGGAAGTAAAACAGCTTTTAAAAAAGTTACTATGATAGGATCAATAAATCACTCAATTCAATCAATTTCAACTTTTGTATCATGATAGTAACGGTCTGTGTAGTATTAGAGGAGGGACCCTCACAGACCAGTGGAGCAGAGTGAAGAGCCTGGAGGCAGGCGTGCAAAGAACTGACAATTCTTTGCATCTTTGACAAGTAAGAGTTTAGTTTAATGGAGGATACATGTTCAGCACATGGGGCTGGAGCAAGCAGACAGAGGGAGGAGAGAGAGAATTAACACAAATCTTGTACCTCTGTTGAAAAGAAGCTCAAAGCGAATCAAGACATAGTATGGAACTATGAAAGGGGAAAACCAGGAGGAGCCCTTCAGTAACTAAGACTTAGCAAAAAGCCGTAGGCTCAACATCAGAAAGCATGGTCAATAAAACAAGTGAATAGATAAGACTTCATCAAAATTAAAATTTTATTGCATGAAAACCTCTGCTGAGAAGAAGCCATGCTGCAATCTGAGAGGAAGCATTTGGAAGCCATGCATCTGAACAAGAAGCAGTATCTGGAGTGCAGGGAGACTCTTAGATCACGAGAGTAGAGGAGCCAACCATCCACTAGAACATTAGCCAAGAACACGGAGGGGATTGTCCCAGAGAAAGTCTGCAAGTGCCAAGAAATCACAGGAACCAGTGCCCAACACCATGAACATGGGAATGCAAATTACAACTACAGTGAATGGTTGCTAGGTGGCGAGGGAGAGAGGGATGAATAAAGAGAACACAGAGGGTTTTTATTTTAAAGATTTTTTCTTTTCTTTTTTTCTTCCTTTCTTTTTTCTTTTCTTTTTTTTTTGGTTTTGGTTTTGGTTTTTCAAGACAGGGTTTCTCTGTATAGCTCTGGCTGTCCTGGAACTCACTCTGTAGACCAGGCTGGCGTAGAACTCAGAAATCCACCTGCCTCTGCCTCCCATGTGCTGGGATTAAAGGCATGCACCACCACTGCCCGGCTCAAAGACTTTTTTTTTTAAGAGCAATTTTAGGTCTATAGAAAAATTGAGAGGAATGTTGGGATACCCCACATACATGCTGCTTTCCAAATGCATAGCCTCTCCTACACCAGCATTTCCCTACAAAGGTCTTTCAGACAGTAAACCACCCTGGATGCTGCTGCAATGGTACATGCCTTTGTCCATCCTATGGGCTATAAGGTGCTGAAAATGAGCCATAGTTAGGCCTTAAACTGGCTGGCCACAACCTGTAGGTTCATTAATTAGAGCATGTCTGTCATTTAGGGGATGTAAGGGAAGTCCATGAACTTTCTTTATATTTTTTCTGTGAAAATAAAATAATTCTAAAATGCTTACTAAAAAAAAAAAGAAATATCACTATACATCTATTAAAATGATCTATGAAAACAAAGTAGCAACACCAGGGAGGGTGTGGGAAAGTGTTCCCTTGTGTATTGTTGATAGAAATGTGTCTTTGTTATCTTTCTATTGCTGTGACAAGACACCATGGCCCAGCCAATTTATAAAAGAAAACATTTAATTTAGGGCTCATGATTTCAGAGGGTTGGAGTCCATGACTATCATGGTTGCTAGTGTGGCAGCACGCAGGCTCAGGCATGGCATGGCAGCAGTAGCTGAGAGTTTACATCTCAGAGCAACAATCACAAGGCAGAGTGAGAGCGAGAGGGGGAGGGGAAGGAGGAGGGGGAGGGGAAGGAGGAGGGGGAGGGGGAGAGAGAGAGAGAGAGAGAGAGAGAGAGAGAGAGAGAGAGAGAGAGAAACTAACTGGGAATGGTGTGGGCTTTTGAAGCCTCTAAGTTTACCCTCGTGACATGCCTCCTCTGATAAGGCCACACCTCCTGATCCTTTCCAAATTGTTCTACCAACTGGGAACCAAACGTTCTAATATACGAATCTAAGGGAACCAATCTCATTCAACCGCTGTAGAATGTAAACCAGCACACGAGCTCGGGAAGATAGTCTGGCAGTAGTTTCTTATGAAACCTAAATCATCGCCATCTCAGAAATCAAGCTCTTAGGCATTTATCACAGGTGAATGAAAAGTGTATGCAGATAAAACCACTTATATATGAGACGTATATCATATATAACATCTATATAACACATATAAAACATATATAAATGATATATATGTATATATATATCAGCTGTACTATAAAGTTGAAAATAACCCAAATGTCCTTGAGTAGCTTGATAATGAAATAGGCTGTGATACACAAACTCCATAAAATACGGCTCAGCAGTAAAGGAAAATACAACCTAGGTGGCTCCAGAGAGCTGTGCTCAGCGAAGAAAGGTAATCAAGATGTTGTGTGGCAGAATGACATTGAGACGACCTATTTATGCACATGCAGCAGAGAGTATTTAAGACTGTATTAGGCTACACTGGAGGAGGAACGTGGATCTATAGAAGGGCAGCCTCAGGATCCTCAGGCTGATGGAAACCACAGACGTTTCTGGATTTTAACTGAATCGATGTCAAGATCCTGGACTTCTGGATTTTTAAAAATTATTTATTTATTTATTTTTATTTTATGTGCATTGGTATTTTGACTGCATGTATGTCTATGTGTTGGATCCCCCAGAACAGAAGTTACAGACAATCGTGAGCTGCCATATGGGTGCTGGGAATTGAGCCCATGTCCTCTGAAAGAGCAGCTAATGCTGTTAATTTCTAAGCCATCTCTCCAGCCCTGAGATTTTCTTTTGATGGTTTGACCTTTTGTATTACACACAAGTGTTGGTTGTCTCTACTCCCTAGTCTCCTAATTATCCCAGTGATCCCTTCTCCTCAAGAAGTTACCCCTCTTCCTTTGAGACTCCTTGTTATATGTGACCTACTGAGTTTGATTAGAATTTCCTGCCTGTGTGTGTGTGTGTGTGTGTGTGTGTGGCTATTTATTGGAGCAGGGCAACTTATCAGCAGCCATGTTTCTGAGGAACATGACACTCCCTTCCCAAGCAACCCTTAGTGCTAGTATTTCCTGGGAGAGGCTTCATGTACCCAGTCTTATGCAGGTAACTGTACCTGCAGTGAGTTCACAAGAACAATGGTCATCTTCTAACCAGAAGATTTCCAGCTGTGTGTCCCCCATCCTCCAGCTCCCACATCCCTTTTACCCACTCTGTGATGCTCCCTGAGTGATACAGCTTGTTTCATTTAGGGACAAGCACTCTACCTTTGCTTACTCTTGGTACTTTGGCCAGTCCCAGGTTTCTCCAAGGGAATCGGACAAAGCTGTAATTTCTAACAACCTGAGCTGATGTCTTGGTTTTGATAGTGTGCACTGCTACCGTTTGGTAAGCTGTTCCCAATGGGAGGAAAATGGCTAAAGGGTGCTTCTTACAACTATGTAAGATCTACAGTTGTCTCTAAATGAAAAGTTTACTTTTAAAAGTTTAAAATCAGCTCCTGTCAACATTCCGAGGCCACTGGATGAGGAAGAAGAGAGATGAGCAAACCCTCTGGTAATATTGTCTCTGCACGCAGAGAGAAGTAGGTCAGTGACAGTTGTGGTCTGTGGTCTGTGGCCTGTTCCCGAACTGTCTCTGCAGCCTCCAGATACAGTGATCAGAGCTCCATGTTTTTTTCTGGCCTGGGAGGAGTCCCATAAAGGGACCAACTGAGCTAGAACACTTTTAGGATAATTGATTTTTAAAAAATATCTTTTTTGATTCTTTTTCCCCTAAAATTCAATTTTAAAGAAACTTTTCTTATTTATTACTTTTTTCTCTTGATGCCTAGCTTCTTATGAAAGTTTATATCAAATTTTACTATTTCAGTATTGTTGCGAGTAAATTTACAAATTGCCCTCTAAAATATGTAATGGCCAACGACAAGCCTGACACGTCTCCTTACAGTGCAGCCAGCTCTAGTGAAGCATAAATTAAGCTGTGGTCACATGGATGCTTATGTGTTAATTATTAATTGACCTTTTATTAAAGGATCCATAGTATAGAGAACTAGAAGAGATGAATAAGGCATAATTTATTTGATGAGCTCACGTGCTAGAATACAGACACATAAAAGCAATTGCACCCAAACAGAAGCTATACAGGGAAGCTCCCAGTGTGAGGAGACCACTGAGGCGCCACGTTAGCCTGTGCTTGGTGGCTCAGCCTGCGATTGGTGGCTGCTATCCAGGGCTCACACAATCCTGTGTGGGTTTTCAGAAGATCTTGAGTTTCTTTCTTAGTTTCAAAACTGTTTCTTTATTTAACTGTGAGCAATTACAGGACACTGTGTGGTTTCAACTTAGGATTTGTGGTTTGAAATGCTTGTGTTATCTTCCACCAATTTTCATAAAGCCCCACTTTTATCCAGATACTGTTCAGAGTGTTGGTGAATTGAGAGCCCAGGCTTCTAACTTCTTGAGTTTGATCCCAGATCTGTGGCTTGTTGTTTGGCCAAGTCAAAGTTACTTAACTTATAGCTCTCTGTCCTCAGTTGTAAGATGGAAGAGATAGAGATACATCAGCCTCTCACTAGCCATCTCCTCTGACCCTTATCCCCCAGCAGGTCCTTGCTATGTGGCTGAGGCTGCCCTCAAATTGTTAGTTCTCCCAGAGCTGGGATTACAGGTGGGACTTCCCTTCCCAGCTTACCTCTCATTAATTTTTAAGACCACTCATGAATATGAATGACATAATGATATTACATCATTTAAGAGTATTTTATATAGCTCTTTATTGTTTGTTTGATTTTTATTTTTTGAGACATGGTTTCTCTGTATATTCCTTACTTTTCTGGAACTTGCTCTGTAGACCAGGCTGGCTTCAAACTCAGAATCTTTCTGCCTCTGTATCCTGAGTACTGGGATTAGAGGCCACCATGCCCAGTTTTTATATGGGTTTTATCTGTATGTTAATAATAGTTCTAACTGTATAATAATTATAACCTTCAAATGATTTCATTCTCTATCTACTGAAAACAAGTTCCACATTCTTTAACTTTTGAAGATGTCATGCCGTGTCTTCCTGAATGCAGAATAGCTGCACACACATTTGACTAGAGACAAATATATTGGATGTTGTAGCAGCTAGGATACTGGCAGGGAACAGTAGGACTCTGGAGTTGATTGATTTGAAGATATGGGGAGGAGAGAGAGAGAGAGAGAGAGAGAGAGAGAGAGAGAGAGAGAGAGAGAGAGAGAGAGAGAGAGAACTTCTGGGCCGAACTTCCATTGTTGGCCCGGAAGGGTGAGAGGGAGGGAGCTGTTAGCTAAGACAGCTCCTGGGCAGGAGCAGCCCAGTATAACACACTGAGGAGGATTGGCTAAAAGTCGGCTCTGATCTCAGTCTTGCTCTGAGCAGCTTCAGATCGCAGCACAACAGAAAAACCAGAGGCAAGAAAATCACTGAGGCGTGTGCCCAGGTCTGCTTCTCAAGGCCCAGAGTAGAGCTGAGATTGTTCTGAAGGAACAAATCAAAGAAACCCAATGCAGAAGTCTAGTTATCCCAAGGAAATCACATTGCAAAAGCAAACTCAAAACAAGAAAATTCATCAGAGAAACAAAACGAACTCGAGTGGGTTAGCAACCTGTCACTAGCAGTCCCTAAGGTTGAATTTAAATCCACAGAAACACGGCTGCAGATGCTGAGAAGCGTCCAGGGAAATGTTGCTTTCAGGTGGAGCTAAATGAGTTCACAGGAAACGTCTCCTTCATGATATATAGCCAGAAGATAAGGAGGATTTTCCCAGAGGGAAAAGCCAGGGTCTAAGAAAAGAAACCCTCAGCCTAAGCAGCAGGGCCTCATTCCTGCTGTCTGCAGGATGAAATGTGGCCTGTTTTCTCCATCTGCGACTTTACAGAATAGATGGCAGCTAGCCTTTCTTCCTCCTCTGCCGCACAGCGCACGTGTTCAGAGCAGACATCTTAACTTTTCAGCAAGTGCTGGTAAGGACATGTGGACTGGAGATCTGGCCTTTGATCTGCACTAGGAGCTAGATGACAGTCTCGATCTGTTTCTGTAGAAGAAAAAATTAGTGTTCCAAGTGAACTGAACGCAGGAGAGAGGGAAAATGGGAGCGCCGCGAGTCAAAGGTTAGAATAGAAGTGGACATTGCGGGTGGTCGGGCCGAGTCTGTCACAGCCCTTCCCTTTGCTTTTCCTTACTGTCGCACAGCTGAGGACAGGGAGAGGCACCAAGGATATGCTGAGGAGAAGCTACTTGCTTCCTTTCTCCTTAGAACAGAGGTGTGATGCTTGGAGCAGCTGTCTGTGAGGATCATAGAGCAAAAAGATGGACGAGGCATTTCTTGGTTGTTATTTAGCAAGTTATTCAGCCTGCGCATCGTGATCGATATAGATTTAAATAACGGAATAACTGTCTTGTTGCCAACTTTTTGTCATAAGAACACTGTTGCAGTAAGCGATTAATTTTACTCCATTTACCCGGGTGGTGGCTGCACACATTGCTTGCTATTCACTCCGACGTTCTGGGTTCCCGAATGAAAGACACACGCACGCACGCACGCACGCACGCACACATGCACCCCCTTTCCCTTATATTTTAGTAAGCCGTGTAGGCTCAATGGCTGAGACTCTCCTCTGATACTCCTGAGTTATTACTTACTAAAATCTGTACTCTGTCATTGTTGCCCTAGACCCAATGGGGGATGGGAGGCAGGCCCTGGGGCCGCTCTTCCCCGGCTCTTACATGATTGGTATGCCTCTCTTGTGCACCTCTCAGGCCTGGTCCTTACTTCTTTCCTGGCATGGCAGTTTTAAATCCTCCTTCCACTCTCAGTCTCCTTTGCTCCTGACTCCTAAAGCCCCACCTCTGTTTCTCTGCCCAGCCATTGGCCGCTGGCAACTTTATATTTACCAGTCAGAACCAACTGGGGACAGGGACCTTCATCATCTTATATGGGGATTCTTGTACAATTTTGGGAACCCAGTTAACATAATACAAGTGTTACATCAAATCCACAACAGAACTCTTTGAAGTCTATGGCATTTCAGGGCCAGGTTGATGCTCAGTGGGTTAATGTACTTGCTGCCACGCCCGATGATCTGAGTTTGATCTCCAGAGCCCACATGGTAGAAGGAGAGATTTGATTCTTGGAAGTTGTATTTTGAGTGCCACACGGGCACACCCATATCCCACCCCATGCACATATACACAAATAATAAATGTATATCTTTCAAAGCATACCTTTTCTGTAACAGTGACTCTTCTGTTGGCTTCATGATTTTTTTTAACCCCCAAACACACTAAGTACATATGATAAAGCAAGTGACATTTTGACAGTACAGTCCTAGGTAAAGACACATTAAGATAAATCTTGACCAAATAGTTGTAGCCAGAAAGTAAGATAGAGAGCAAATATAAATTGTGGACCCATTGGGAGGGTTAAATTCATTAAAATGTAACTCCTGCATGATGGTATAGGAGGGCCATCTTCATGGGAATACAATGCGTGGTGTCACGCAGGAGCCTAAGGCCCAGAAAAGCCCTGTGCTCAGTTTAATAACTAATGCTGTCATCTTGAAAGTCTTTACTTCGTTTAACTATTTTGTTTTACACGTATGGGTTCCTGGTGCCCTAAGGGCCAGAAGGCAGCATTAGGTGCCCTGAAACAGAGGTTACAGACAGTTGTGAGCTGCCATGTGGGTCCTGGGAATTGAACCCTAGGTCCTCTAGAAGAGCAGCCAGTGCTCCTAACCACTGGGCCATCTTTCTAGCCCCTATCTTGAAAGTCTTAATAATTTTATCTGTAAATTTGATGGAATGACAGAGTCTGCATGTGAGCACAGAGATGCACAAAACTCATGAGTCCATCCTTCCATCCATCCTTCCTTCCCTGTTGCCTCATCCACACACAGTGTCCACCACACTGCACAAGCACAGGGTTCAGGGGAATCAGAGAAAGAACAAGTTAATGGCATTGTACCTACAACTGAGGAATATGGCTACACCCAGGCTTTCTACTAACCCAACACTGTTCTGTTTGCAGAGAGAAGGAGATGGGGGTTCACAGAAACATGGATTTGGAACCGTGATTCAGAGCATCTGAACCTATTATCTCCCAGATTGCAATTCCTAAGAACGCTACTTACTTGCCAACTTTTTAATTCTTGCTAAAGAAGAGAGAAATATAAAAGAGAGAATAATACAACATATATAAAATATAATATACAAATAATATATTAGATAAATATATAAATAAAATATAACAAATATAAAAGAGAAAATAAAGCAGAGAGAAAGCTCACTTAGCCTTCTTTACTGCTTCTTCTCTGTGTCAGCTGTTTGCACTGGAGACCACAATGGACGCCATGACATGACGAGAGGACAACCTTTCTTCCTTAAAAGCCCATTTCCCGCATCAGTGATGTAAAGACAGAGTGCACTGGCAGACTACGCATGGACCAGGGAGTAAAACAAAAACTGCTGAGTTTGTTCTGTGCAATATTTCAACATATGAATCCAACCACGACACACAAGTTATAAAGTTTTGTGAGTGTAAATGTCGGTTAAATGCTCATCTATTGCAGGGCTGCCTATCTGCTTGAACACTGCGGGCGTTATGGCCTTTCATGGGAGGCAGAATGGAGTTGGTGATAGGGGCCTCCAGGATACATTCTGAGGATCTCTTGTTTGGCTGGAATGAAAGTTTCCTGGGGTGCTGGTCTGGCCAGAACGGTCAAAGTGTTACAGTTCTCCCAAGGGAAGCCTGTGCAGGGCAGGTAGCCAAGGTCTCTCCTGCTACCATAGCAGCACCAATGCCAGCAGCAGCAATGGTGGCAGGCTGTGGCAAGCAGCAGCAGCAGCCAAGAGCTGAGCCAGAGCCACTAGGCAAGCGACAGGTAGTGGCTACAGCTGGCAGCAGCAGTGAGGATGTGAGCCAGGCCTGCTGGTGCATCCAAGGTCCAGCAATGAATGATTTGGGAAAGAAAACTCTTCCCCAGAGTGTTACAGCTCAGTAAAAGTCACCCTCAGATTTTTGGTGACGTAATGTGTACACTTTATTCCATGTGGACAGGGACTTTATAAACATTGAGAGGTAGGGTGGGATCCAGGGGTAGATGCTTCCTATTGGCTCAGTCTGAGATGTTAGGGTGCTCTATTTGGCAGGGGAAGGACTTCAGGTGTTGTCCCTTTCTGACCGATTGTCATGGACCTCTCGGTGAGGTGTCATGGTATTTCAGATCAGGTAGTTTGGCAGGGAGCTGGCTCCGCACCTGCCATTCTCAATTCTGAGATTCTCTGGGGTCTGAGCCTGCTTTACTTTACTAGTTCTTCTGTCTGGTGGCACGGTCCACTTAGCCCACAGTCTATCTACCTTTATAGCCAGCAATGCAAAACCCAAAAATGTCCCAGGCATGCTGGGGCGTCCCAATAGTTCTAGGACTTGAGTGACTGAGGCAGGGGGATCGCTGGAGCTCAGGAGTTCAAGACTAGCTTGGGCCATAGCAAAGTTGTCCCTCCCCTACACACTTTTAAAGCTCTGTAAGATTAAATTTTCTTTCTCTAGAATGATTATTAAAATACAGGTGAAGCTTGAAAGACACAAAAGAAAGGAAAGAAATCTTATATTTTAGTATGTTTAGTAGCATTTTTAAAAGATGTTGATCAAGGAACCTGGTATTTTGTGTTGGGCCCTGTCAATTATGCTGCTGGACCAGAACATGATGGGCACTTACCTCCTGCACATGAACCATAATGATAAACCGTTATGATAATCCAACTAGCAAGAATGCCTCAGTAAATGACCCCTGATTGAGGGGGAAAAACACATTTTTGCTGAGATTCCATCCTCACTATAAAGCATAGTTTAGCCATAGAGTCAGGTTCTGTAACAGCGAGAAAAAGACATCTTCACATTTGCTCTGGCCCAGTCTGTTGTTCTATGTTCCCTTGAAATAGAAACCACAAGTGTGTCAGGCATCAGGTCTGTTACAGGATAAGAATGATGAAGGGCAGATTCCCTGCATAAAATCGATACCATGAAATCCAGGTAAGACATTAAGCATGGCTGGAACCAGAGCCTGTTAAGTCATTAGTGACTGGCACTGGGGCTGAGCTCCTGAGCACGGGCTAGCACAGGCTACAACAGTCTTGAATGCTCACCTTCACTGAAGCCCCAGGGCTCACACCATTGAAAATGAAAGCACCCCCCGTGGCCACAGAACCATCGCTCTGCTCTGCTGTGGGTCTGAGGATTTTCAAGAGATCTCCAGAAGGCAGACCAGCAATCATGAAAGTCAGTGAGCAATAAAGGTTCGTCCCACTACTCAAAGGCAGAAGCTGGGGGAGCTGGCAGGTAGACCATGAACTGTGAAGGCTCAGAGTTCTAGATGTTTCTGCCCAGTCAAAAGAATGTATACAACAGTCTGGTGGCTTTTAGGTTTTTCTTTTCTATATTGGAATTCTCCTTCTCTCTCTCTCTCTCTCTCTCTCTTTCTCTCTCTCTCTCTCCATGTCTCTTTCTCTTTCCCACTCTCTCCCCCTCCCTTCTTCCCTCTTTCTTTCTCCCTCCCACCGACTATATAGATTTTGTTTGTTTGTTTGTTTGTTTTTTGTTTTTGACTTGGTTGGATCCGAAGATTACATGTGAAGGAAAACTGAATGCCATCACGGGAACCTACACTCGGAGCCCATCAAAGGCCGTAGAAGGTACCTGGGTCAACTCTCCCTGGGAACTATGGCAGGAGCTGCCTTACTGATATCCGCAGAGGTCATGGAGGGCCACTGAGATTGCCCTGATCTCCATGCCACAGGTGTGGCCTCCTCCTCCCTCAAAACTTTAACCCCAA
The DNA here is from genome assembly GCF_004785775.1 of Grammomys surdaster. Taxonomy (NCBI): domain Eukaryota; kingdom Metazoa; phylum Chordata; class Mammalia; order Rodentia; family Muridae; genus Grammomys; species Grammomys surdaster. Next base: position 3,192,287 of record NW_021604593.1, read on the forward strand.
GTTACACTCCTCTTTCCTGAGGCCTTAGTGTTCCACAGGCACATGGTACCCTGTGCTTACCTGGAAAGGTGTACTCTCCTTCCCACTGTGGCACAGAAGTTACACCGATAGCATCCGTATGCCTCATGGTCTCCGTATCCTATGATAGTAGAAGCACAGGTGTCTGCCTACAGCTACTCTTTCCATAAGACTCGAACTCAAATCTTCATTTGGCCAAGGGAACGTCACCCAGACTCCGCCATATTCCCTCACATCTTCTCTCCAAAGCGTGGGTGCCTACCCACCTTCTTGTTAACCAGGACAGAGCAGATCCTTCCAGCAGGCCTGCTGTACTCACGTTAGCAAATAAGGCTGGTGCTGTCAACTCTAGTATATGTCACCGTGGGAAACTGACTGAAGTGAGCATTCTGCTGGTCTGCCTTTTGTTGTTGTTATTGTTGTTGTTTGGAGACAGGGTGTCTCCGTGTAACCCTGGCTGTCCTGGTCACTCTGTATCCAATATGGCCTTAAACTCAGAGATCCACCTGCCTCTGCCTCTCAAGTGCTGGGTTCATAATGTGCACCACTGCCACCCAGCCCTCTAGTCTAAAGGCCTCTATGATTTTGGCATGTTTGAGCAGAAAATAATACCCAAAGGGGGATTGCCATTTCATTTTTCAGAATTATGTCCTAGAATTAAGCAAAAGCAATAAATGAAACATATTTATTAACAAGTGGGAGGGTATGGTATATCACAAAGCAATAAGATTTTTCTTAGTTTCATCTGAGGCCTAAGTGTTGAGAAATGTATGGAAAGAGTCCCTCTGTTGTAAAAAGAGATGCTAAACTATCCCTCAGGATTTGCAAAGAGATGATTCCAAACTCACCATACTATCGCTTGTAGTTTTAAACAGGACGAGTACGACTTAGAAGCCTAGTGAGACCTAGTGAGGACGCAACCCTCTCTTACCTCAAGTCAAACCCCTTAGGAACGAACAGCCCAGAAATGGAGGCAGGTAGGACCTCACAGAAGATTCTGACTAGTGTCTGTCTATATTTGGTGAGTCTGGGAGACTGACCACTGACCCATGCCTAGAGGTTTCTAGGGTGTGAAATCCTGTGGGGCAGACTGAGGGGCTGGCTGCAGTGGAGGCAACGTGGCTGCAGTTAAGGTGAGGCGGACCTTGTGGGTCAGAGGAGTTGCTGTGGCTATCGTTATCCAAAGAGCCCGTATGGGTGCTCATCCCAAGAGCTGTGAGGCTGTGGAGTAACTGGCTCTTCCGGGAAGCCAGCTGTCCACATCAAAGCGCATCCCGTGATGGATGTATCTGTGGACATAATATGGAAGGGCTTCCCACCCCAGATGAGGGCAACTTCAATGCACTGCCATGCAGGGACCAGGAACAGCAGTGCCCACAGAGTCAGACACATTTGCACCCTTTGTGTTTGGATTTTGAGTATTCCCCATTTGTTCACGTTAAAGGCTTGGTTGTCAGCCTAGCATGACTGGAAAGTTCTGGAACCTTTGGCAGTGGGGCCTTGTTGGGGAACCTTAGATCACTGAAGGCCATGAAGGGGCATTGGTAGCATAACTCCCTTCCTGTCTCTTACTTTGCTTCTTAGATTGCCTCTGCCATGTCTGTCCACCATGATGTGCAGGGCCGCTACAAGCCCAGAGAGAAAGGACCAGGGGTATAGATGGAAAGCTCTGAAATGGCGAGCCAGAGTAAGCCCTTTCTCCTTTAAGCCATTTGTTTTGGCCGTTTTGTTACAGTGATTGGGAATGTTGATGGACACACCCCTGACCTGACTCTTCTACCTTATTTGACCCCAAGGAACAAAGGGTGCATAGTCTGTGGAAGAGGAAAATGCAGAATATGAGTCAAGATTTGTGAAGATACAACAGGCAGAGCCAACTCTTCCCTATGGCTGGCTGCAGATAGTGATGGACAGAAGCTGGAGAGATTAAAGTTTTCATTTTTATCACACTGTACTCATTAATCCTGGACCTAATAAGAAAACCCTTTTAAAATCTGAAAAGGATTGAAAATCTTTGGGATATGCTGATGCCCTCTTCCTGGGGTAGAGAAGGGAGATCTGACAGAAGATACCCAAAGATCAAAGTATGAGAAAAATGAGGGAGCCTCCTGCCTGCATCCCACTGAGCTGGCTCATTCAAAAGGCTCGCATCCTGCAGAGAAGCTGGAAGGAGAGGCAGCTCATACATAGAGATCTCAGGTAAATGCTGCACGGGAGAGAATTTGTATCACTGTTCCCCAGGATCTATGTACGTCACTGTTAAACTTTCAACCTCCAGGCACCAAATGCGAGTCCTACTCAAGCAAAATGACAAGTCCTCACACCTTAGCAAGTCATTTTAGTAAGTGGAAAAATTAATGACTGTGTGTGTGCCTGTGTGTGCGTAGGTGCATGGCGTATGTACACATGTGTGTGCAGGTGTACACACCTGCAGGTGTACACATGTGTGTGCCCACCTGGAGGCCAGAGGTGGATATCTGGTGTCCTGTTCTGTCCCAATCCCTTGAGACAGGGTGTTTCACTGAACCTGGGGCTATGCTGGCAGCCCGCTCTGAGGTTGCAAGTGTATAGGTAGCCAGCCCTGGGCTTTCTTGTGGAAGTGTTAGGGATTTGAACTCAGGTCCTCATGCTTGAGTAGCAAATATGTTTTTTTTCCCACTGAGTCATGTGGCCAGCACCATGATTTGCTTTTTATGTTTAACATACAGTTATAACTATTCTCCTATTCTTCTGTGTGACATATTTGTTTTATAATTCCATCTTATAGAAAGATTTTTTCTGTTTTGTTTTTTTATCACTTGTAAGTACTAAAGCTTGTAGGCTGAATTTCTTTTTAAAATATTTAGTTTATTATTTTTAATTATGCAAGCATGTGTCTGTTTGTAGGTGTGTGAACATGACTGCAGGTGTGTGCACATGACTGCAGGTGTGCAATGAGACTAGAGGCAGTGGATGCCCTGAAGGTGGAATTACATGAGGTGTGAACCTCTTGGTATAGGTGTTGGGGACTGAACTTGTGTCCTCTGCAAGGGCAGTACGTGTTCTTAGTCACCCAGCCATTTTTCCATACCTTAGAATTTCTTTATTTTTGTTTTAGCACAAACACAGTTGAACTTTTTAAAGTATCTCAATTATTTCATTTTGAATTCATGGTATCTCAAGGCATAGAAAAACTTTTATTAATTAAAACTAAAATATTTTTTTCATGGCCAATTCCAGGGCCTTGTTGGTTAGAAGAGACACTGTTAGTCCAAAGCTTGGTTTTAAGATCAAGAACTCATGGATTAATAATCTATCCCATAATGAATGACTTTTTTTGTGTATGTGAAAAATAGTGTCTATTTAGAATTAGTCATCTGGACTCAGTTTAGATGATCCCAGTCTTGTTGGCAACATCCAGAGCATCATAATCAGGAGCCAAGCGGACACACGCCTTCTTCTCTGTCAGGCTTTATCAGGGTACTGACTTTGGCCACATCAATGTCATAGAGTTTCTTCACGGCCTGTTTGATCTGGTGCTTGTTGGCCTTGAACACTAGCGTGTTGCTGTCCTCTATTTTCTTCATGGCTGACTTGGTGGTCAGGGGGACTTTGGTGATATCTTAGTGGCCAAGCTTGTTTCTCCTGGGTGCACTCTTTCAAGGATATTTGGGCTGTCTCTGGAGCTGCAGGGTCTTGGGCCAGCGGAAGGTGGGTGACAGCGGAACGTGGGTGATGTTCAGATCTTCTCCTTTTTGTGTCTGTGAACGCCTTTCAGCACTGCCTTCTTAGCGTTCAAGGCCTTCGCTTTGGCTTCGGTTTTGGGAGAGACAGGAGCTTCCTTCTTTGCTTTCTGCGTCATCTTGGCAAAAAGTGGAAAAGTGAGGAACGACTGTTTTTGTTGTTAAAAAGTTTACTTTAATTGTTCCGGTTGTCTGTTCCTTTCACTCCTTATTTCCACATTATCACGTTAGCAGGGAATTTCATTTAAAGCTGTTTTATTGGAGTACATTTGTATTGCCAGACTCAATGCTGTCTTTGGGAATTCATAGTTATTTTAACACATAGGCTAGATGTTTTTTTATAAAGTGAAGTCACTCGTGTAACATGAGGAAATGAATGGCGATGTATTCACTTTGAAATTTTCTAATAGTTAATTGTGGAACTTTCAATAAGTCACGAGTGGAGTGAAGCATTCCTCGAAACACTTTGCTCAGACCATGTAGCTTCATAAGATAAGCCTGGTTTCAGAGGAGAGGGAATAGTAGAGGCACCAAGAGAAGCCTGCCATAACGCTACTCTGCATGAATTAAACAAAACATAAAGCTGGTGCTTACGGAGCCACACATAGCTCCATTATTTTTAATTTGTATAGGACAACATGGAAAAAGGTACCAGACTTCCAAAGTTCAACTTGAAGTTCTGGCAATGTGTCTTTCAGCAGAGAAAGTTGGACTCTTCCCCACTGCCTTTGGCAACGAACCTCACCGTAGCTGATCTTCATGACCTCATCCTGGAATTTAGCTTCAGGCTCAAATGACCAGCTTTAATCAACCTGAAAATAATGCTTCTTTGTCTGTTGGGAAACAAACGGCGACAGATTGGCTCTCTCTGTTAGAACCAGAGCTCAACAGACTAGCCTTGCCGTGAAATTCTCAGGAAGCATGGGTTACAATTTGAGGAGTTAGCTGTGTGTGAAAATCTTAATGAACCCAGCCACCTTGTAATTTAATGGCTAAGAGGCAGCTGTTGGAACAGACTAGACATTAAATCTTCAATATGGGGCAGGTTGACCTTAGTTAACGTATTGCAGAAAATAGAATTTCAGAATACAGACAATTTTGAAGTCTGAGCCAGGAGACTGACCACCTTATCTTACCTAGTCTGTTCTTTATCAGATGCTAAGTCAGCCACTGGTATAAACACAAACAGCGGTATGACTCTCCCCTCCTTAAGAAGCAAACAAAACCAGTTTTATTAAATTAAAGCTGCTTCATACAATTAGTATTAGCTCTCTGATCACCTTTGTTCTCTGGACTGTGGTGGGTCACTAAAAGAAACAAGACTTCTGCTAATCTTTATATTATGCTTACTTCTGAATATGGATGTTTTGGTGGCCCTGGGACTCAGAAAACTTCAAAAGGAACAACAAAGACATGGAAACAGTGTTGTCAGAAGAAACACTGGTAGTTGGCAAAGAGGACTTGAAGGCTTCACGTAGTCCTAAGAACACGCTGCACTTGGCAGACTGAGCACCACCGGGTAAGGAAGGCAGTGTTAAACCCAGAGAAGTGCTTGGGGAAGCGATGCATGTAATCTCCGTGTCGGCTCATTGCACCTTGCTGCCATTGCCATCAAATGCAATCCAGGCCTGGTGGATACGAGCTATCTTAGTCCACTCAAATGAGGAGGAATCCTTGCCACCATGATTGTGGTATTTTACCTAAGTCCTAGTTACTGTGGCTTTTTGCACTAACAGCAGAATCTACTTCTCAGTGAACATATTGTATGTTGATAGTTGCAAGGGACAGTTTGAGTCCTAAATAAATTCAAATATAAACTTTAGATAAAGTTATATCTTAGGGGAGATTGAATTATTTGCATCTATGGCCTCCAGTTTTCAGCTTGTTTCTAAAGCCTTGATTTGAGAAGCTCTGTGAAGCTGTAACACACCACACTCTCCCTCCTCCAGGCACTTAGAACATCCCTGAAGCTTACCTTGCAAGGTTGCTTCATACACAGTTCCCTCCTTCAAAATTGAAACATTCCACCCTCTAGGGAAGATCTTTATGCAGAAAGGCAAACAACTCAAAATAGCTTCAGGAAGACAAAAATCCCACATCAGCTTGTGCTTGTAACTGTGAAGAAGCTACAGGCCTTTTGGGGACTCTTGAGAGACTGGAAGACTTTGGTACTCCATCTTGCCTAAGCTGTTCATCTTCTGTGTAACTTGATAAAGAGTGTTATGTGGGATTGGCACAGAAAAGCTCAAGAGGCTTTTGAGCAAGCTAAGATCCTTGCAGGGCAGGATTTTGAGCCGTGTGCCCCACTACTGTAGTGTCTCTTTTCCTTAGAAGTTACCAGATGTTCAAAGGCTATATATAGTTGGTGGCTATGGCAAAAGCAACTGGCTATTGCAGGATTTTGTCAGTAACATTTTCAGGTATCATTAACATCTTCCAGACTGTAATACACAATAATTTTACAGCTGTGCCTGGTTCTTTTATACTATATAGATTGATCTTCCATCCTCCTTCCTTGAGATGCACCTGTATGTCTCTATAATCTAACACACTCAGAGGCCAGCATTATGTCATCTGTATAACAAAACTCTTCTGAGAAGATGAGCAAGACAAGGCAACATCTGGAACCTCCATCCCATAACAGATAGTAGGGTTACCAAGATGACCTCTCTGAAAGCCTGTCATCATGTGTCCTCAGCAAGTGTCAGGTGACCCCAGAGGCTCACAACTAAGAAGATACCAAAGCCAAACATAAGCAAGGTCTAATACAGCATGGAAAGTTTCCGTCTTTCTCTCTCTCTGCTTCTTCCCTTCTTTCCTCCTTCCTTCCTTCCTTCCTTCCTTCCTTCCTTCCTTCCTTCCTTCCTTCCTTCCTTTTTTCCAAGACAGGAGTTCTCTGTGTAGCTTTGGCTAATCTGGAACTCTCTCTGTAGACCAGCCTGGCTTTAAACTCACAAAGCCCAGCCTGCCTCTGCCTCCCGAGTGCTGAGATTAAAGCCGTGTGCCACCACCACCCAGCCCATCAGTTTTTATCAATTGTTTTCTCCACAAATCAAGGTTGGGTACAAAGCTTGACTATGAGACACTAACTGAATTAGCTTCTTGTAGCCCTCAGTCATTTTCTCTGAGCCATTAGGTTGCCGTATCCTCTAGGCCGTCCAGGGAGCATCCTACATTTCCCCACCTCTGATGAACTCAGTGGGCCTGACTTTTAATCTGCTGAGACCAGAGTCAAGGGGAACAAGGCCCTGCTCTCCTCAACTGTACTTGCTGGCTCCCTGGGTCAGAGTAGCCTGGGTTGGCATGTGGCTGTAGCTGAAGCTATTGCCTCCAATCCATCATACCTGGTTGCTGGGGAGTTCCTGACTGGATGAGCCATCCTCCTTAGTGTTGGGGTAATCCTTACCCACCTCTGGGATGGATCTGATTGTCTTCACGAGTATTACTCTACCGTGGATCTGAACTGCTTGCGCCTCAGGCTCCAGAGAAGCTCACTAGCACACACTTTGGCTTTCTATCAACTTTTCCCCTTAGGAACTCCATCCAGCTCAACACAAAGCTTGCCACATTTGTCTTTAAGAACCCAGACAGTCCTCTTCCTCTACTTCACTTTTTCTTATCTCTAACTTGTTCTTTTACTTTACTGACTCTACATGTTTGTACAAGTCACTGAGACCTGCCAAAGCCCTTCCTACTGTAGAAAGATCTCACCCCACCAAAGGGCTCAGCAAAAACTACTAAGGCTTGAGGTCCCTGTTGGATCAACCTTTTAAAAATCCTTTGAAAAATCTTAAAAAAATAAAACTTTAAAAAATCTTCTGATCCAGTGAGGAGGGGTTCAAACATGGCTTCTCTTATTCCTAGTTCCTTCAGTAAACTCCATCCCTCCTCTATGATCCTCTAGCCCCTGCTATTTGTGGGGACCTCAGATGGAGACATCCAAGTCCCCCTAATGGCTTACATAAGCCAGCCCCTCAGGACTAATTCTCCCATACTACCTCAGGTTATGCAGCTTTGCCTTTTAAGGAGAGATGGGAAGTTACATTATTCAGTTTTTCTGCCTTCACAACAGTCAGACTGATTGTTCTCTCCTATGTCACACAGCCACAAAAGCTAGGCCAAGACAGGCTCTTTCATTGCTTCTTTAAAAGACTTTTTGAATTGTAGTAGTTCAAATGCAGAGTATTTTATGACAGCCCTGGGTTCTTGTACTGGACATGCGTTGACTGTAGGACATGGAAAAATTAGGCTGAGACTGAACTGTAAAGCCCCAGCCTGATCATAGAGCCAGATCAGGGTAGGTAGGGTGCAGATAAACTATCACCACCATTCCTGCTTGGCTATGGAGCCCATGTGTTTAAACACCAAACATGCCAGGAAGATGTACTTGCTTATTCAATAGTGGCTTAGCTATCACAAGTAAGATTAATAGTCTTTCAATTGGATCTAAGGGCCCCTCTACAAGAGGGAGTTCACATCTGGTAGTGTAAGCCAAAACAGCATCCTGTGACTATGGAGATGTGTCGATTAGGGTTTCCATGAGATACTATGACCAAAGAAACTCTTATAAGGACAACATTTAACTGGGGCTGGCTTACAGGTTCAGAGGCTCAGTCCATATCATCAAGGTGGGAGCATGGAGACATCTAGGCAGGCATGGCTCTGGAGGAGTTGAGAGTTCTACATCTTGTTCCAAAGGCAAACAGAAGAAGACTGTCTTCCAAGCAGCTAGGAGGAGGGAGACAGCCAAGACTCTTTCTCAGAGAAGTGGAGTGACTCTTGATTCTGCAAAAAAGATTCTCAGACAAAGCAAACTATAAAGAAGAGTCACAGACAAGCCAAGCTACAAACAAACAAACAAATCAAAACTAAAACCTCAAAAAAGACAACTGACAAAGAAGACTCTTTGAGACCAGAAAAGCTTGCCTGGAAGAAACAAAAAGCAGCTGAGCTTCCAGGAAGTGGCTTAGATCAGAGCTTCTTGGAAAAGACATTTTCCAACCTGTTAAGCTGTCTGCAGGTGATGCAGTGTGCTCTACCTTCCCAGCTTTTGTGAACTATCAGCCATGCTGAGGTGAGCCTTGGTGATACAGCTGTCTTTGAGTCATTTCTGCTCCTGTAAGTAGCTCCAACCCACATTCCTGTAAGTAACTCCAGTAAAACTCATTGGTTCCTCAAGTTGGACTTTGGTGCTATTCATTTGGTCTGTCATGGGCTTCCTATGTGGGGTGAGTAGACATTCGTACAACATCTCCCACCCAAAATAAAGTTTTGTCACACAAAACACATCCCAGTAGAGAAGACCCTGCTTGCCAGACATCTACAGAGTCTAGACCTGGGGGTGGCATATGAGCATATGGTTTAGTTTTTCATTGTTGAATGGCTGCCTAATTGTGAAGATAGGAAGCCAGAAGTTTATGAGGTGCCAATAGAAAAAGGCATTAAAGGTAGAATGAAGAAAAAGTGCCTGTGGGGAGGGTGTGTCCAGGACAGGTCTTTATGATTTCGGGCTGTGTACTGCAGAGACTGAAGAAAGTGGAGATTTATCTATTCTGACATTCTCCCAGCAAGTGTCTGTGGAGAGTAAAGGTCTCTTTCCTAACCGTTTGATAGCTTTAATGCTAGGTGTGTGTAACATTCTGGCTGGGTCTAAAGACCCAAGAGTGGCAAGCATCTTAATGGCCAAGAGAATGTGCAGTGTCTGGGAAAAGCAAAAAGTTAGCTTCCTGTTGGTAAATCAGTGACAGTCTGGAGTGCAGAAGGACTCTAGGTTTATTTATTTATTTTTTAACTTGTAACTTTTACATATTTTATGTATATATGTATGTATGTGTATGGTGTGTGTGTGCCATAGCACATATGTGGAAGTCTGAAAGACATCTCTGTGTGTGGATCCTCACCTTCCTCTTTGTTTGGGCAGGGTCTTTCTTGCTCACTGCTGTGCGTGGTGGGCTGGCTGGCCTGTGAGCTTCCTGCATTTCTTTTGGCTTCTTTTGCTAGAGGCATAATGTGATTTCAGATGCTTTCACCACTGCTTATAGATTTTATGTGGTTTCTGGGTATCCAAATCCAGATGATCAGGCTTGTATTACTGAGCCACTTCTCTAGCCCTGGACTAAGGGTAGTATACCTACCTAGCTAGTTTTACAGCTTTGGGGAAACAACAAAAGGAAGATGACATGAAGGTGTTAAGGGTACCTGACTAGAACTTTCTGAGATGCTCAGTCATGGCACAGAAAATCCTACACACCACACTGGTGAAGGGATGGAGTGTGTGTGTGTGTGTGTGTGTGTGTGTGTGTATTGGGGGGACTTTCAGTAGCCTATTCAGACCACTCTTAAAGTTTTATTTTGTGACAGTTTTAGAAGAAGCAGAAGCTATCCTATAGTTTAGATATTTCCATACACTGAGAAGAGAAGAGGAGGCGAATGATAACATTTCTCTAAATTCATCACCAACGTTATGTTTGTAAACACTATGTGACAATCTATGTCAGAGGTTGAATGGGCTGTTCAGGTCAGGTTTGGTCCTGCAGCTGGGCTTTGGTTTGCTGGTGAAGCACTATTTTTGAAATTGATGTTAGTTGTCAATGTTTAAAAAAAAAAAAAGGTTGACCCGGGGAAGGGGACGTCTCAGTGGTAAAGCATTTGCAGATCATATGTGAAGCCTTGGGTTTAACTCCAGTGCCTTTCCACATATGCACAAAGGAAAAGACTTGGAAGGAGAGAGGGTGCCACTCAGTGGTAGAGAGAATGTTTGTCACATGCAGGGATTGATCTCTAGCATCCATCCATCCATCCATCCATCCATCCATCCATCCATCTGTCAGCTTGTCAGTAAAATCAGCATCTGATGCTTTAGTTTTAAAAACTGGAAACTATGACAACACAGGACTCAGGTTCCCTTATAGGAGAGTACAGTAAAGTAATGGTTAATCTTTATTGCCAACACAACTGAATTTAGAGCCACCTAGGAGACACATCCCTGATTGTGTCTGTGAGAACATTTCCAGAGAGGCTTCTTTGAAGAGAGAAATCTACCTTAAATGTAGGTAGCACCATAGTCTCTCTTTTTTTGGGGGCGGGGGTGGGTTTGAGACAGGGTTTCTCTGTTTAGCCCTGGCTGTTCTGGAACTCACTCTGTAGACCAGGCTGGCCTCAAACTCAGAAATCTGCCTGCCTCTGCCTCCCAAGTGCTGGGATTAAAGGCATGCACCACCACTGTCTGGCGAGCACCACAGTCTTGATATACAAGACTGTATAACAAGGAAAAAGCAAGCTGAGCGTTGCCATTCATATCTCTGTGTTTCCTGACTGTGGACATGATGCAAACAGTTGCCACATGTTCCCACCACCTTGCCATCCCTGTCACGACTACACCCTCAGACTCTGAGCTCCAACAAACCCTCCCTTCCTTACCTTGCTTTTGTTGGACATTTTGTTACAGCAAAAAGAAAATGAACCAGCACAAATAGTCCTCTCTTGCCTGTGGTTTAGCTTTGGAAGGTTTTGGTGTTTGCAGTCTACCATGCTCTGGAAATACTTTTAAGAACAATGTTTAGAAGATGAGGTAATAAGTCATACATGCTTAATTGGTCAACATTCTCAGTAGTATGATGAAATCTTGCAGTATTTGTCTCTAAGTTGGCTTGGGATGTGAATCACCCCTTTGTTCAGTGTATCTATGCTGTATGAAACACCTGCCTGTTAGTCACTTAGTAGACATCTTGGTTATCAGAGCAGCTAACAGTGCTTTGTGGTGTGCTACAGTGTATGGCTCCTGTAGCCCTTTTTTACCTGACACTGCAATTGGCCCTCAACTGCAAAAGTAGTAGTGCTGGCAACTTGGATTGCCTAAGTGAAGCCATAAAATGCTTCCTTCAAGCAAAAAGGTGAGAGTCTAATGAGAGAAAGATAACAGTCATGTACCTTTTATTATGATACATTGATGTGAATATTCTGTATTAGCTACTGTGAATCTTATAGTGCCTAATTAACAAACTTTATTACTGATACGTATGAGAATTTATATATAGGTCTGTCTGATAATATTCTTAGTTTCAGGAATTCACTGAGGGTCTTAGAACATCCCGCCTCCATGGATAAGAGGGCTACTGTAGTCAGTGGATCTGAATGGAGGCAGCCAGCCTCCTAGATGGGGGCCTATGTTCATTTAGTCTACCATAATCCCCAATGGCTTACCTCATTAACAGTATTTTCCTGGCTTCTGTAAGGATGTGATGTGGCTACCCTCCCTAGATTTGGAGCAGGGGCTGTTTTTCTCTTAAGAGAATTAATGTACTCCTAACCATGTAAATGCTTCATAAATATTTATTGGAGCATGAACGAAAGAAGGACTGGAGAGATGCCTAAGCTGTTGGGATAATCTCTTGTGCACTGTGTATGAAGCATCTCCTGTCTCACTGTTTTGTAAACATCGCCATCACCTTCTCATTGGTTTATTAAAGAGCTGGATGGCCTATAGCAAAACAGGAAAGAATAGGCGGGGCTACCCAGCAGAGTTAGGAACTCTGAGAAAGAACCCAGACAGGAGATTCACCAGTAAGGCACGGAGAGGGATTCACCAGCCAGACTCTGAGGAAGAAACAAGTGCAGGGAACTGAGGAAGAGGTAACTAGCAAGCCACATGGAGGGACAGAGCTCAGTGGTCGGGTTTGCTTAGATGAGCTAGTTAAGAGCTTGCTAAGACTAGGCCAAGCTTTCATCATTAATAAAAGGTCTTCATGTCATCATTCGGGAGCTGGAACCTCAAAGACAACCCAGTTATACTCAGCAGGGAGGAGTCCTTGCTAAGCCATCCTGAGGACTGGAGTTCAGCTCTTCGCTCCTCTGTAACCAACTGGGAGTCCCACAAACTAGCTGGAACTCCAGCTTTGAGGGATCCACCGGCTTCTTCTTACTTCCATGCACACCCTTGCTCTTCTACAAGTTCTGCTGTCTTCACTTCGTGTGTAAGAAACCTTCATTTCCTAAGGACATAGGCTAACTGTGCTGATGCCAGCCAGACTTTTGATTTGTAAATGGGAAACAGATCACTTCCCTGCAGTAGAATCACAGTGGTCTTTGCAAATATGGCGCCATGACTATTCCCTTCACTTATGTGTGTGTTTTCTTAAGATGATTTTCTGCTCTGCTGAAGTTACAACATTCTTAGTCTTGTAAAAGAATTTTCACTTTTACCGTACTTTAAACAAAACTTCTTTACCTAGGAATGTGCACACAGCTTCTCTAATGCAAGAAATTTTAGAGTTGTACAAGGAAAAGAATATACATATATGTGTGCATGTGAACATGAGTGAATACACACACACATGCACACACACACACTTACACACACACAAACACACACACACACAACTGAATAAGTGAATAAGTGAACAGGTCTTGCTCAAGAATCACCCAAGTCTGGTGTCAGAGATCATCTTGGTTCAAATCATGGTTCAAATCATGGACCAGGATTTTGATCTTTCTGCCTGACTTCTGTCTCCAGGCAAGGGGCAGGTAAATATTTTAAGTGATGTATCATGACTCCATTGGTGATGGAAAGTGGCTTTTATAGCCATTCTGTTGAGTTGCTGACCCTAGCCATGTTCTTTATTTTGTTAAAACCTTTACTTTCTTATTGCCTACAGCTTAGTATTTAGGGACTAACCAAAGTGATTTCTGTACCCAGCACTTACTGGTGTCTCTTTGCATAGTTGCCTTTGATGCTTTGAGACAAGAAAAAAAAAAAAAGGATTTTTCCTGGTGAGCTAATTTTTTGCTTATCAGCTTTTTCAACAATTTTGTCATTTCAGTTATTTCCTCGGGAAATTTTGTTTGATTCTAAATGGAATAATTGAGTGTTTTATCAGCAAGTCACATACTAGGTGTCCCAAAGGCACCAACTATATGAGTCATGGAAGAGAAAAGACCATTACAGGAAAACTTGAGGGAATGGCTGCACAGTAGAGAGCCGCTGAGGTAGTTTCATGGCCTGAGCAGAAAGAAGAAGCAGGAATCTGGAGGGAAGAATGTAATCTTGAGCTATGCTGGCATGGCAGAGGACAAATTCAAATGCAAATCTCTTCTAAACTCCAAAGAAAACCCTGCTCCATTCAGGATGGGGATGAGGGGGGAGAAGCTGCTTTGATTGTGGTTGAATTATTTTTCTGCCATTTTCCTTTGTTCAATTGTGATTCTGTTCCTTTGTGTGGAAGCTGGAACTTCTGTTCTTTTATGTAGAGAGGAATTCCCCCAAGTTCCTCTGCTTGGTGCATAAGCTAGAAAGGCTTCTAAAGGACAGCCCCTTCTCCCCCTCCCCCAATTCCCAGAAGGCCTCAGTACATTTTCAAAACTACAGTTTCAGTTGCCTCACTCCATGGTCTTTTACATCCTGGGTGCTGTATACGTCATTTGTAAGCAACTAATTCCTGCTCCTCGAAGACAAGTCATGATGAAGAGAGTCTGTGGAGACATGAGGGAAGAGTAACAGGATTCTTAAGTGTGCGCCCAGGCTTGGAATGCTGTAATGTTAGTCTTTGGAAACACAGGTACAATTCCAAATTTCTTAGACTGGGCTAGAGATACCCAGGAAGCAGGGCTACCCAGGACCAAATTATAAAACAACCAAATACGAGGCAAACTCTTCCTTCTGTTCTCAGGGTCCCCATGCCTTCTGGGATTTCCCAGAACTCTGGTCCCAGGGCCTGCCAACTGTTTCCTCCCTGCAGGGTTGTAAGTTCAGAAACTTTGCTCCTTTCCCAGGAGTCTGGGAGCCACCACAGGCAATGACTGTTCTGTTCTTTGCTGTTTATGTCCCAGCCTCTAGCCTTGGGTGTGTCTTAAGAGTAAGGACTAAGTATTTGCTTATTCTGTACTTTTATCTGGCCACTAAGATGATGGTTTACCAGCTCGTATTCTAATCTGAAACATGCAACTTTCCTAGAGTCACATGCTAATCTAGACGAGTGTCTTGATGAGAGTGAGACTTCTGGTAGCCGACGAGCTCTTAGGAAGCCATCTTTTCCAGTCCTGTCAAACATGTAACACATACAGTCATCTAAATAAGCTATTAACCTGGTCAGAAATCAAGAGTCCTGGGTATGTTTGGATATGAGAATCTGATGAAGTAATCTGTAAAAAAAAATGTTCAGAGGTATAAAAACATCAAGTGCCCCATAGACTCTGCTCCTCTCAGACCTCATGTCTCAATGCCAGGCTCTTCTCTTTACAGCCAGTGAACTCCTCCCCTCTCTAGCCTGTGACTATCCAGTACCTTCTCTGCACTACAGCCAAAGAATAGTTCAAACACTAACCTCGAACAACAACAAAAAAATTAAATTCTGTAATAATCCTGTTCTTGCCACACAGTAAGTATTGTGTGGCTCAGTGGAACCGTGGTGCACATGTGGACTTGGGTTTCATTGTGGTAATTCACAGCACTGTGGCTCATAAAGATCATGCATTTGCAGCTCTTAAGCATACTCTACAGTCTCAGTACGTCATACTGCAGCTGCTCCAGGCTTTCCACAACCCAGACTTGTATGGCAAGATGAGTTTCCCATCTGATTTCATTGACTGCCTCTTTCCCTTGTCCTTCCACCTGGCTCGAGCCTGTGGGGACCAGCCATAGCCTCCTGTGCTTATGTGCTGTGTGCATATTAGTCACAAGAGACTCTTTTCCTTTTGAGAACTTGAATCGTGTTCCTGGAAGAGCAAAGACCTGTCCTTATTACAGTGTCCTTCACAAGGCTCTGTGAAATTTTTTTCTGGTGGAAAATGGAAGCTCAGGGAATGTTGATTTGAATTGGAATAAAACAGGGTGAAGGGGAAGACTTTCGGGGTACCCTGGGCTGAAAGGAAGCAGTATCTAGACTTGGGATGCAGATTCTGACAGTCCTGGTCTCCAGGAGGTCAAATCCTTGCCTTCAGGATGCTATATTCTCAAGGAACTTGTTTGCATCCCATACTCAAAAGCAAGAGAGTCTTTGGAGGTCAATGACTAAAACAATATCGTAATAAAACAATATCGTAATGGCAACAGTGTATGTTGTTGGTATGTCAAGCAGCACAGCAAAGTCTTAATGCATTTGAATTCTCATTCTTGTAACAACCTAGAAGGAGGCATTCTTATTCTTTTTTATAACCATGGGGATGGATCAGAATGGTTAACTGACTTACCCAAGATCACTGGGCTAGTGGGTGGAATATTCTGATCTCTAACATGGGAGTTTTCTTTGGTCACAAGGAAGGGCTACCTGCTTACTTCCCCAGTCCTGCCTAGTTTATTATGATCCTATCTTGGCAGGCTTTCTACTCTTTCTGCTGTGAATCATCTACAGCCGTGTGCTGAGCATTTCATGAAGTGCTGTAGAACGTGCTATGGAATACCAAGAGAAGGACACCTAAAGCAGACCAAGGGACAAATGGAGCAGTCTTCCCGAGGGGAGCATCCAGAATATACTTTCGAAAATGGCTGAGGTGCAATGGGCGGAAAAGGGGGGATGCTTGTTTAACCTCCCCGTTTTTAATTGACACAGAGGTCATGGAAAGATTACTCAACATCTTTGAGTTTCAGTTTGCTTATCTTAAAGTGAGCAATAATTTATACCACTCAGGGATGTGAAGCGTATTAATAATATGGACCAAGCCTCCAGTTCCTTAACTGGCATGATACATATTTGTAAATGTCAGCAGTGGTTCACAGTGGTGGTCAGGAGGCAGCTGTCACTATGATTGAAGTTGGTGGTTGTTCTCAGCATTGTTGAAGGGGATGATGTTTGCTTTTACCATAACTGAAGGTAGTGGGCTGTTTTCACCGTGAAGGGACATGGCTGTTTGGTCCATGACTAAAGAGGCATGATTGCTCTCATCCTGACTGAAAGTAGTGCCATTGTTACAACCATGATTGGAGCAAAGTGATTATATCAGTGAGGGATTTTATTGCTGTGAAGAGACATCATTTAATTAGGGGTTAAAGTTAGGCGGTTTAGTCTGTTATCATCATGGTGGGAAGCATGGTGGCATGGAGGCAGACATGTGTTGGAGAGGTAGCTGAGAGTTCTACATTTGGATTAGCAGTCAGTCGAAAGACAGAGATGAGAGAGAGAGAGAGAGAGAGAGAGAGAGAGAGAGAGAGAGAGAGAG
>NW_021604593.1:3209185-3213370 GCF_004785775.1 Grammomys surdaster
AGAGAGAGAGAGAGAGAGAGAGAGAGAGAGAGAGAGAGAGAGAGAGACACGCTGGGCCTAGCTTAGTCATCTGAAACCTCAAAGTTTACCCCCAGTGATGCACTTCCTCCCACAAGGCCACACCTCCTAATAGTGTCACTTCCTATGGACCTATGGGGGCCATTTTCATTCAGATCACCACAGTAATCATTATCGTGAAGAACGGTGAACGGTGATCATTACCATGATGAAGGATGGATGGTGAGGTCGTTCTTACTACAGTGATAGAACTGGATTACCATGACTGAAGGTGTGGCTTGGGTGGAGCTCCTGAAACAGGCAAGCCTCGGAAGGGGGATGGAACCTTAACTGAGGCAACAGCTATGGGGAGGAGAAGAGAGGAAGAGCTGAGAGAGAGAGTTTGAAAGTTGTAGATGAAGTATAATCTGGTGGTAGCTTAGACTCATGAACTGGAAGAGAGAGGGCAGTCTTCCCCAGGTTTCCGGCTTGTGTCCTGTTGACGGAGAAGGGAGGATGGAGTCCAGGCCTGAGCACTTCTTGGTAAGAGTCTGCAAATTGACTTAGGAATTCTAGTCACTTGAAGTTGCCATGGTTACTATGAGTAGGGGTTCAGTAGATCTCTAGGTAAGGAGGAAAATGGTACCTCATATCCTTAACTCCAAACCTCAGGTCCCAGTTAATATTTGTGATTGTGAAAAAACTGTTAGCCTACTGAGACATCAGCCCTGAATGTATTTGAGATGTAATATTTTCCTTAGTTTTTATGATTTATTTTATTTTACTTTTACGTGCATGCATGTGTGTGTGATGTGTGTGTATGAGCATTTGGGCAGGTGCCCTTGGAAGCCAGAAGAGGGTGTCAGGTCCCCTGAAGCTAGAGCTACAGACAGCTGTGAGCTACCCAACACAGGTGCCAGGAACCCAATCAAGATCTCAAGAGCAGCAAGCTCTTGACGCTTGAACTATCTCTTTGGCTCCATTACTTAGCTTTTAAACATTTATTTACTCTCTGGGAGACTTAGAGTTAAAGATTGAAGCAAACCCAGGGAACCAATGGGGTTTTTAGTTGTACATTTTTGATATTTGAAAATATTTGCGATACTTAAGGTAATAGAGTATAGTAAAATAGACAAGCAACCTGTCCCCCAAATATATTGATCATTGAATATTAATTTAAGTTTGTGACTATAAGTCCACATATAAAATACCTTGTTGGTTTTAAAAATAGGGTTAGAAGTTTAAAAGGAATAAATAATATGGTTATATACTTAATTTCTCAACATTTAAAAAATATTTATTTATTTTTATGTATATGTATGCTTTACTGCATAGGTACTTGTGTTCTGCATGCATGCCTCAGAAGAGAGCATCATATCTTCTGGAATGAGAGTTGCAGATGGTTGTTAATGTCTGTGTGGATGCTAGGCCTTGGACCCAGGTCCTCTGGAAGAGCATCACGTGCTCTTACTGCTTACTCAGCACTCCAGTCCTGTTTAATATTTCTGTACAAAAATCATTTCTATTCTTAGGAAGTGCTTTTTTAAAATCATTAGTTAAACCAATGAACTTTGCACATGCTAGACAAGTGTTCTGTCACCGAGCCACAGTCCTGTTTCCCTCTTCTCGTGACAATCTTATATGTAGCCCAGGCTGGTCTCAACCTCACCACTTTCCTGTCTCAGCCTCCTCAGTGTTTCGTGGGATTACAGATAAGTGCTCTAACACCAGCTGAAGATTAATTTTTAAAAGAACAAATAACAATCGTGTATATTCAATCATGTGATAGTTATATGCTTTTTAGATAAATCACTCAAAAAGGAAATAAGGCATATGGACACAGTTCAAAACATAAGATTATTAATTTGACCTTTAAAGTGATGTTAACATTTGCTCATTTTGAGACAAGGGTAAGCTTTGTAAATTTACTAAAAGCTCAAGAAAACCCTCTAGTTTTCTTCTTCTTTTTTTAACTTTGACACATCACTTACTTTAAAGAATTCCTGAATAATTTCTGTTCACAAAAAAAAATGCAAAAATAAATCCACATCGGTGGAATGTATGCCCAAATTAAAAAGAACATAATTCAGTATTTTTAAAGTAGTGCACACCCTATATTTAATAAGGTGTACTCAAATATACACTATCATATTTACCATGTCGTATGTAATAATAGCAGTCTAGTCTCAGCACTCTGCTGCATCTACTTACGTGGGTGTTTCCCCTTTTCCTTGCATCAGAGCACAGCTGCAGGCAAGCCCCACACACCACAGCTTGGACAGGCTTGTCTGAAAGCTGCTTTCCATAGCTCAGATGCTCAGTAACCCAAGCCGAGAACAAAGGGATTTTTGCTCTGTGGAGCCTAATTACCTGTTGACTAAATAAACAAACAGACCAAAGCACCATACGCATTAAGTGAGGGTAAATATTGACCCTGACACCATATGCTCTCTGGGTGCCAGGGGAAGGGAGCTGGCTGGTTTCATCAGCCAGAAGCCATCAGCCAGCCAATAGGGGCTCCACCACAGGATGGCAGTCTGGGAAGACCCAGAAATGGTGGTAAGGCCTCTGCTTGTGCCTTAATCTCTGTTGGGAGCCCATTCCTAGCTGAAACCGACTATCATCTTTGCAGCCATCTTGGGCCATATATTTGCAGGTTGATATTTTTCCACCCTGACAAGAGACTTGTTTTTCTAGCGTGATATTTTTGCAAGCAGCCCACAACAGTTGAGCACACGCTGATAAACATCTTGTTTTTCTCAGACATATCCTGGGCTTGTTTAGTGTTCCCAGCTGCAAGGCACTTGTGGTAAAGTGTCTCCAGCTGCACTCCTCTGCTTGTGCTTATGTACTTACAACTGCCTTTCAATAAATGAGACTTGATCAGACACCCTGTCTTGTCTCCATTCTTCGGGTCTCTTGCCCCTCAATTCCCACTTTTTCCCTTGTAGACCCTGTTGACTGACCCATGGGCCGGGTCAAATCTCCCTAGGCCCCTAAAGTCTTCCATCAAAGGCAGCCCAGAAAATCAAAGTCCCGTGAAGGGAGGATTAGGATGTATACTGTTGTGTAGCAAGCAACGGTCTCATGGGCACCTTTCCAAAGACTGCTGACGGCAAGTGTATCTTCATTTTATCTCACTGTCCCCCAAGGAAGAAGAAACACACTTTGTTGCGTGTGGAGGTCACTTTGGCACGTCCTAGTGGAAGAACCCACTACCGATCCACCTGCCCTCACTGGGGACACCAGTTATGTCTCTGAGGCTCACCTGACCAGTCCTTATTGTGGGGGTCAGTGCTGACATCACAAGGCTAATTAATACTAGACTGGCCTCTGTCACAGGTTTTACAAGGTCAAGCAAAGTTAACAACGATGGCTTGAGTCACTCCTTTCTTACTGTCCCCATTCCTGTTTTGCAAGTCCATTGTAGTAATCAGATAAAGGATAGGCAGGAGAGCTGGCCACCACAATATGAAATCAGCAGGGGATTTTTCCCACTTTCTACTTCAGGTGCCTAATGCAGCATTTGCACATTTAAACCCTCTTGTTCTGATTTTTAAAAGATGAAGTGTATTAGTTACTTTTCTGTTGCTGTGACAAAACACCTCGACCCAGGCAACTTGCAGGAAGAAGAGTTTGTGTGGCTTACGGTTCCAGAGGGTTGAGCCAGTTATGGTGAGGAGGCAAGACAGCACGGGGCAGGCATGGTAGCAGGAACAGGATGCTGAGAGATTGGGGCCTCAGTGCAAGCACGAAGCAGAGAGTGACCTGGAAGTAGGGTGAGGCTATGAACTCTCACAGCCCACCTCCAGTGACACACCTCAAGCAAGGCCATACCTCTTAAAACTTCCTCAAACAGTAGTACCAACTGAGAAATAAGTGTTCAAATGCTTGAGTCTATGGGGGCATTTCTCACTCAAATACCACACAAATCGAAAGGAAGTCTGAGAAAGATCTGTACAATCCTTGTGGCAGTTTGTGTTGAGAGTACAGAGTTGGCCAGAGTCAGGTTGACTCCATGACAGGCTGCAAACTGGCTGTTTGGGAGACCAGGCCCAAGTTTCTGTTTCCCAGAACTGGAAAAGTCCAAAACAAATTAATTTCAGGAAAAAACATTTCTCATGCATCACTCACTGTATTATTATTGCTGGGTCCATCTCATGCATCACTCACTGTATTGTTATTGCT